>NC_139997.1:58260964-58595964 GCF_964263955.1 Coregonus lavaretus | reverse complement strand
TAATGTGCTTCTTCTTGAGCCACTCCTTTGTTGCCTTGGCCGTGTGTTTTGGGTCATTGTCATGCTGGAATACCCATCCACAACCAATTTTCAATGCCCTGGCTGAGGGAAGGAGGTTTTCACCCAAGATTTGACAGTACATAGCCCCGTCCATCGTCCCTTTGATGCGGTGAAGTTGTCCTGTCCCCTTAGCAGAAAAACACCCCCAAAGCATAATGTTTCCACCTCCATGTTTGACGGTGGGGATGGTGTTCTTGGGGTCATAGGCAGTATTCCTCCTCCTCCAAACACGGCGAGTTGAGTTGATGCCAAAGAGCTCGATTTTGGTCTCATCTGACCACAACACTTTCACCCAGTTCTCCTCTGAATCATTCAGATGTTCATTGGCAAACTTCAGACGGGCCTGTATATGTTCTTTCTTGAGCAGGGGGACCTTGCGGGCGCTGCAGGATTTCAGTCCTTCACGGCGTAGTGTGTTACCAATTGTTTTCTTGGTGACAATGGTCCCAGCTGCCTTGAGATCATTGACAAGATCCTCCCGTGTAGTTCTGGGCTGATTCCTCACCGTTCTCATGATCATTGCAACTCCACGAGGTGAGATCTTGCATGGAGCCCCAGGCCGAGGGAGATTGACAGTTATTTTGTGTTTCTTCCATTTGCGAATAATCGCACCAACTGTTGTCACCTTCTCACCAAGCTGCTTGGCGATGGTCTTGTAGCCCATTCCAGCCTTGTGTAGGTCTACAATCTTCTCCCTGACATCCTTGGAGAGCTCTTTGGTCTTGGCCATGGTGGAGAGTTAGGAATCTGATTGATTGATTGCTTCTGTGGACAGGTGTATTTTATACAGGTAACAAGCTGAGATTAGGAGCACTCCATTTAAGAGTGTGCTCCTAATCTCAGCTCATTACCTGTATAAAAGACACCTGGGAGCCAGAAATATTTCTGATTGAGAGGGGGTCAAATACTTATTTCCCTCATTAAAATGCAAATCAATTTATAACATTTTTGACATGCGTTTTTCTGGATTTGTTAGTTTTTCTGTTTCTCACTGTTCAAATAAACCTACCATTAAAATTATATACTGATCATTTCTTTGTCAGTGGGCAAACGTATAAAATCAGCAGGGGATCAAATACTTTTTTCCCTCACTGTATCTGTGTCTCGTTTTTTCACCTTTAATATGTTTACCCCTTGTGTCTTAAGCACTGTTTTCTTGCTTCTTGTAACTGAAAATACAGATGTGAAGGCCCTATTGAGTCACCGTAACCAGCACCTTATAAAAACTGAATCCCAACGTCCAAATATAGGCCCTTGCTTTACTCAACTCCAAAACACCACCAAACCGTCTTTAATTATGAGGACCATAATAATGACTTTGAACTTGAACATTTACATTACATCCTGGGTGACTCCTACTGAGAAACATAAAATCAAATCAAAGTTTATTGGTCGCGTACACAGATTTGCAGATGCTATCGCAGGTGCAGCGAAATCCTTGTGTTTCTAGCTCCAACAGTGCAGTAATACCTAGCAATACAAAACAATACACCCAATCCAAGAAATAAAAAGAAAGAAATTAAGAAATATCAGAACGAGCAATGTCAGAGTCCAGAATATAAATATACAGTATATAACTATATTTAAGAAATAAGGCCCGAGGGGGTGTGGTACTGTATATTGCCAATATACTACGGCTAAGGGCTGTTCTTACGCACAACGCAATGCGGAGTGCCTGGATACAGCCCTTAGCCGTGGTATGTTGGCCATATACCACAAAACCCCAAGCTGCCTAATTGCTATTATAAACTGGTTACCGGCTAGTAACAGCAGTAGTTATTTAGGATGAGCCATGACTAGAATACAGTATATACATATAAAGTGGGTAAAACAGTATGTAAACATTAAGTTGCCAGTGTTCAATGACTCTATGTACATAGAGCAGCAGGGGAGAGTACCGGGTGGTAGCCGGCTAGTAACAGTGATTAAGGTTCAGGGCAGGGTACCGGAGAAAGAAGCTGTTTATCAGTCTCTTAGTCCCAGCTTTGATGCACCCGTACTGTCTCCGCCTTCTAGACATAAAACTACTGATGTCCCTTACGTAGTACAGAATAGACACATTTGAAAATAAAATAAAATGTTTGCCACTCTGTTGGGGTAGCAGTGGCACACGTCCACTCACTGCCACCTGGGTGATGCATATCCATTTTGTACCAGCATGCTCACAACAGGTCAAAACAGTTTCTCTGTGCCCAGTGTTTTAGCAGCCAGCCAGTGTGCAGTGGGGTGGGGTGGCAGTGTTGTATTCGGCAAGGCGGCCATTTTGGCCTGGGGAAATGGGCCAGTCGGCTTCATGCTCCAGCAGGTCCTGGGGCACACTGGGAGCTGTTTTAGTGCCAATCAATCTGGAGTGGACACACAGACACAGCATGGTGTGCCCACTCACACCTCTCCTCTCCATCACTGGCACACACAGACACACAGACACACACACACATACACATGCACACACTCACACACACACACACACCGGTTTTCAGTTCAGTGCGCATGGTTTTTGATACTAACGCCCCACTACTGTACAGTCATTTGGCTGCAGGGGGTTGCACTAGAGACGACTGTCCAATACTATGTTGGGAATACAATGGTTATTGATTATGAGTAGTAGTAGTAGTAGACTAGTAGTGGGCAGTGAGTACCAGTATCAGGGGTCCAGAACTGTTTCAGCAGGAAGGTAGGTATAGTGTGTGTGAGAGCGACAGAGAGACAGTGACGGAGACAGAGAGTCCAGTGCACTGATTGATTGTGTGTGTAAGTGTGTGTTCCACCAGGACTGATTGGAGCGTCAGTCAGACAGCGAGCCATGCGAGGCCAGCGTGTAGCAGAGTGTGTGCGTAGGCCATGTGGAGGCTGGACAGTGGCTATCTGGCTGCTGTTGTCCCTGCTAGGGTCCCTGCTACTGGTGGCCATCAGCGTGATTCTGCAGATCGGTGAGTGTACGTGTGAGTTTGTAACAGAGTGATATTTCACCACTGCTCATGTTGAGTTGGGAGACAATTGTGTGTGGGGGCAAAAGGGGGCTTTGGGGGGTGGGAGCGTTAACCAACACTACAACAGCTCAAGGAATGATCCCTCCTAGCAGATCAATTGGTGGGTGAAATTAGTTTTGATGTGTACTGCAAAGAGACAGATAGATCTCTCATGATTTTCCTAGCCATGAGCTGAATAAGTCAGAACATTTACATGTGTATGTAACCTTTACTAGAGAGCTAGAGAACCTGATGAACCTGGTGTACCTGGGTTTACCTGGGACAGAGGAACAAGTTCCTGTAGGACTGCCTGCCCTTGTATCTGAACGCAGTGTCTAGTAGCTGTTAACCAGTTAGGCTTTGAAGTGCAAACATTCTGCTAGTTGTTCTGAACAGGGACACGGTTGGGGAGTGTCTGAGTAGTTATTGATTATACTAGTTTGGACTAAAAATAGAACATGTTTACAAACTTCAAATATGCATTGGATTGATGTTGCCAACAATCAAATTCATGATGGATTGCTGTGCTATCTAAGACATTTCTTTGTACCTGACATACTACTCTTTATTTTCTGATTTCAAAAGATATGACCAAAATCAGCAGACGAGACATATCCAGTAAGTATATTTCCAAGTCAATCTCTTCTCGTTTTACTGACCCGTCTTTTCTGAAACGCACCCTAATGTTACTGTTCCCACCACAGGTTTCAGTCCTAGGTCACTTATGAATACAGCTGACAAAACAAAGAAACACCATATTCTAATGCCAGGATCCTTTTCAATAACTAAAGAACATAGCGTACATAACATAACTGTTTACGTGTTTAGGGCCTTTACTGAAGCCTGTGAATTTACCTATTTTTGGCGTAATGTTTAGAAAGGTTCCTCTTCTCTCGTTGTGAGGCAGGTAACCAGAAACCACAGTCTCAGTGGCTTTATACCTCCCCTATTAGACACAGTTAATGTCCTCAAACTGTATGGTCGCAGACATTCAGACCAACATATGCTTCATGGAGCTTCAAATACCAGTAAAGACTACCGACCACCATTAACCTGAGGAATAATACAGAGCACAACATCGATTTCCAGATTTCTCACGGTCATTCCAATATATCCAAGTGAATGAGACTTGGACGTTTGTCAACACAGTACTAAACAGAGCCTAACCCTATAGAATCTGTGTGGTTGCTAAATGATGGGAGAAGATGCACCCGAGGTGTTCAATCATCATTGCTGAATCGACTTTTATCAGTTAATGCCTAGTCAAGGATTCTTTTAAACCAGTGTTTCCCAAACCTCTCCTTGAGTGCCCAGTTCCACTTATTTGATGTTCTCCAGAACTATCACACCGAGGTCTACTGTGATTTTAACAAAGTAAAGCCTGACAGTCTTATTAAAATAGAAGAGACAGTGTGTATAATTTTGGTAACTTTTTTGTTTCCATTCTCAAAACGAAAACCCCCAAAGTTCACAGATTGGAATGGGTAAACCTTCAGTACATATTTCTGTGTAGACTCCTTAGCTGGTTTAGCTACATGGTCTAAATAGGCTTCCTGCTGCGTTTTCAAGCTGCGTCTTGGATTACAGGAAAATAGATACAGTAGATATAGAGTACAGTAACTATGGAGGGCCAAGAACCTCCTTTCAACAAATAATTTGACCAAAGTCTCTCTCTCTTTCTCTCTCCTCCCTCCCTCCCTCCCTCCCTCCCTCCCTCCCTCCCTCTTTGTCCAGCCAATAGCACGACGACGATGACCGCCATGAAGACAACACATTCCCAAGGTCGGCAATGCGCTGCTGGGCTCCCGTCAACTCTCACCACATCCACCACACCTTCTGTCTGTCTGAAACACCCATGTTCTACAAATACATGTCCACATCCAACTCATGAATAAAATACTATTTAGCTTAACTTGTGAAGTGAGAGAGAGGGAGGGAGGGAAGGAGGGAGGGAAAAGGACGGAAAAGGAGAGAGCGAGAGATAGATCAGTGCTCCGGGCACACTACAACAAGGTCATTTCCCTTTGCTCTCAATTTACCTAATCCCCCTCAATTACTTATTCTGCTACAGTGTGTGATTCATCTCCTTCTCTCTCTCTCTCTCACACACTCTCTATCCCTCTCTCTCCATCTCCCCCCTCTCTTTCTCTCATGTGGCTTGTTTAGTCTTATTGTGTTCCTTATGTTGGAAGGTGGAAGGGATTAGACAAGCTATTCTAAAAGGATTCTTGTCACTATTAACTGTCATTATATGATAGTGATATTTCCAGACAGTAACACACAGACAGTGGGCCTTTTATGTGCTTGCACAGAGTTTTGTTCCATGTTTTATGGCACATGTAGAATACAAAAAGAGTTTAGAGCGAGTAGTCAAAGTGAGTAAAAGGATAATGATTGAATTAGTTTCGTGGGGGATTTTCTTAACTTAAACGAGATCTAGAAACCAGCCTCCTGACAGGATAATATGACAACATCACACACTTACAGTCACATTCATGACATCAGCATATGAGTGGGAGGGAGCAGGGAGGTCAGCTGTCCTGATTGCTGATTCCTCAGTGAATCCTCTGGCCACGTTGTATTTGGCTCTCCCTCCTCTTCAGTGCATCTGGTGATATTATATTGTATCTCTCTGACCGTGTATCTTTGGATCTCTCTTCCCTCTCCTCTCCAGTGCGTCTGGTGAACGGGCGTAACAGGTGTGAGGGGCGTGTGGAGGTTTGGCACAATGGGACGTGGGGTACAGTGTGTGATGACGACTGGGACATGGTAGATGCCAACGTGGTGTGTCGGCAGCTGGACTGTGGTCTGGCCGTGGCGGTGGGCAGCATCTCAGAGTACGGCCAGGGCTCAGGACCCATCCTGCTGGACAACGTAGACTGCAAAGGAGGGGAGACAGACCTGGGACAGTGTGGAAGTCTGGGCTGGGGCATCCACAACTGTTACCACTATGAGGACGTGTCTGTCACATGCAAAGGTAGGGCCCATAGAGATATGTATAATAATCTATAACTGTTCTAATTCCTTTTCTATAGGTAGGGTCTTGACCATTTCTAAAGATCTCTAAGAACGCTAAACTCATGTGTATAACAAAGAGGGAGTTAGAGGGACATATCCCTGGCGACTGATAAAATAATCTATTCTCACTAATTAAAACGTCAATTTGACCTAATTTTTTCCCTCATCTCTCCTCAGATACATCAGTGCTGGAATCACGGGGCGTGGGCGAGCCCACCACTCCGTCTAGGAGAAACTCAGGGTTAAGTAAGTGATCCATTCATTTCTTTCTCTCTAATTTCAGTCAAACACAAACAAAAATAAGTAAACAAAATTGATTCAATAAGGGTTTTATTCACTGTATAAGTTTAAAGGGCCAATCTGCATCCATTTTTAAATCAATGACATGTACTCATTAATTCTTGAAGAATATAACTTAAAAATGTAAACAAACACTGTATAGCCTCAAAACATGTTCAAAGGTCCAATGCAGACGTTTTTATCTCAATATCACATAATTTCTGGGTAACAATTAAGTACCTTACCGTGAATGTTTTCAATTAAAATGGTCAAATATAAACAAAAATAGCTTCTTAGCAAAGAGCAATTTCTCAAGCAAGAATTTTGCTAGGACTGTCTGGGAGTGGTCTGAGTGGGGAAGGGAAAACTGAAAACTAGCTGTTATTGGCAGAGAGGTTTGAAACTCTATTCTCTTTCTTATTGGTCGATTAACTAAATTTCAGGCGGTCTTTTCAAACTGCTCTTACATATAAAGGGCATTATCATCATTTTCACAATTTCACAGTGTTATTTCAACCTCATAGTGTTTAAATATATACAGTACCAGTCAAAGGTTTGGACACACCTACTCATTCAAGGGTTTTTCTTTATTTTTACTATTTTCTACATTGTAGAATAATAGTGAAGACATCAAAACTATGAAATAACACATATGGAATCATGTAGTAACCAGAAAAGTGTTAAACAAATCAACATATATTTTATATTTGAGATTCTTCAAATAGCCACCCTTTGCCTTGATGACAGCTTTGCACACTCTTGGCATTCTCTCAACCAGCTTCATGAGGTAGTCACCTGGAATGCATTTCAATTAACAGGTGTACCTTCTTAAAAGTTAATTTGTGGAATTTCTTTCCTTCTTAGTGCGTTTGAGACAATCAGTTGTGTTGTGACAAGGTAAGATAGCCCTATTTGGAGAAAGACCAAGTCCATATTTTGGCAAGAACAGCTCAAATAAGCAAAGAGAAACGACAGTCCATCATTACTTTCAGACATGAAGGTCAGTCAATCTGGAAAATGTCAAGAACTTTGAAAGTTTCTTCAAGTGCAGTCGCAAAAACCATCAAGCGCTATGATGAAACTGGCTCTCATGAGGACCGCCACAGTAATGGAAGACCTAGAGTTACCTCTGCTGCAAAGGATAAGTTCATTAGAGTTACCAGCCTCAGAAATTGCAGCCCAAATAAATGCTTCACAGAGTTCAAGTAAAATACACATCTCAACATCAACTGTTCAGAGGAGACTGTGTGAATTAGGCCTTCATGGTCGAATTGCTGCAAAGAAACCACTACTAAAGGACACCAATAAGAAGAAGAGATTTGCTTGGCCAAGAAACACGAGCAATGGACATTAGACCGGTGGAAATTTGTCCTTTGGTCTGGAGTCCTAATTTGAGATTTTTGGTTCCAACCGCCGTGTCTTTGTGAGACGCGTTGTGGGTGAACGGATGATCTCCTCATGTGTATTTCCCACCGTAAAGCATGGAGGAGGAGGTGTTATGGTGTGGGGGGGCTTTGCTGGTGACACTGTCTGTGATTTATTTAGAATTCAAGGCACACTTAACCAGCATGGCAACCACATCATTCTGCGCTGATACGCTATCCCATCTGGTTTCGGCTTAGTGGGACTATCATTTGTTTTTCAACAGGACAATGACCCAACACACCTCCAGGCTGTGTAAGGGCTATTTTACCAAGAAGGAGAGTGTTGGAGTGCTGCATCAGATGACCTGGCCTCCATAATCCCCTGACCTTCACCCAATTGAGATGGTTTGGGATGAGTCGGACCGCAGAGTGAAGGAAAAGCAGCCAACAAGTGCTCAACATATGTGGGAACTCCTTCAAGACTGTTGGAAAAGCATTCCAGGTGAAGCTGGTTGAGAGAATGCCAAGAGTGTGTGAAGCTGTCATCAAGGCAAAGGGTGGCTATTTGAAGAATCTCAAATATAAAATATATTTGGATTTGTTTAACACTTTTTTTCTTTCTACATGAATCCATATGTGTGATTTCATCGTTTTGATGTCTTCACTATTATTCTACGATGTAGAAAATAGTAAAAATAAAGAAAAACCCTGGAATGAGTAGGTGTGTCCAAACATTTGACTGGTACTGTATATAAACACAGGAAAATCCTGTTTTTGACAGCACAAGGCCTTTATAACTATAATTTTGATATCATGGATGGTCAATCCTTGCATGCACAGTGCTGTCTATGGATTTGAGAGTGGTTATATTTCTACAGCCCCATCCCTCAGCTTTTTACCCGTCTACAAACACAGTCACAGAGGGACAGAAAACAAATGAACACACATGTGCTCAATACAGTGTTTATTCAATGTGTTGTATAAAGACAACAACTGCACACAAGATCTCAGTAAAAATAACCTGGAATCCAAGCTAAATAGTGAAACAGAGCGATATTCAGTTTGAAGGATTTTAAGCCATCATGTACTGTATGTCAGAATGAAGCCAGGCTTTGACTGAGAAGATGTATGTAATGCTGATGAATCCCTCCCTCCCCTATATTTTAGGAGATGGTACAATCCGGTTAGTTGGTGGACTGGACTACTGCCAGGGACGGGTGGAGGTCTTCTACAGGGGCAGCTGGGGGACGGTGTGTGATGACGACTGGGGTATGGGAGACGCAGGGGTGGTGTGCCAGCAGATAGGCTGTGGCCACGCCGTTTCCTCCACCACTAATGCCTACTTTGGCTACGGGACAGGCCTGATTCTACTGGACAACGTCAACTGTAATGGCTACGAGAACCAGCTGAGTAAATGCTACAGCCTGGGCTGGGGGATACACAACTGTGGACATCATGAGGACGCTGGGGTTATCTGTTCAGGTGAGAAGCTTTTTATTAAACTCTCTGTCTCTCTGTTTTTCTGTGTCTGACTCTTTGTCTCTGTCTCTGTCTCTGTCTCTGTCTCTTTCTCTCTCTCTCTCTCTCTCTCTCTCTCTCTCTCTCTCTCTCTCTTTCTTAAATTCATGTTGCCAATGGCTTTAATACTATTCTAAATATCTGCTATTCATGTCTATTCCATCTGTGTAGGCTCAGGATCCACTACTGTTCCTCCCATGAACACTGACACCATAGGCATGGGAAGGGGATTATTTCAGACTGCCAGCACTGCAGGTAATTGTTGAAGTCATTTCCTTTTTCATGTACTGCAGTACTATAATAGCAATAATAGCTGCAGTGTAGGTCCTCATCAGACCCAGATCATCAGGCCACACTGCTGCACCTCTATCCTATGAGCAACAGACGGTGCTGTTTCCCCTATAGGTTTCTCAGTCCAAATGATGTGACTCAGCAGCGCCACTCAATACATTGTGGTAGTGGAACAAGTAAATCAAGTCATCCCACCCACTCTCCTCCCAGTCTCTCATCTCAGAGGATGGAAAACCCTCTGCTGTGTACTGTAGGCATCAGCTTGCTTATGTGTAAACTGACTCGTCATTCTGATTCTAATGCATTTCTCCTATTATTCTAGTAACCGACCAAACAGAATTATTCACCGAAACAACTACGGCTGTGACAACGGTTGCTATGACAACAAGAGGTAATGATGTTGCACCCCCATGTGATAAACGAACGGGAATTATAAACTCCCGCTAATGCACCCTAAACTCATATATCAGTTATTATAATATTGGCTTATTATTCACAAATATTCCATTTATAGATTCAAGTAATTGTGCAACAGGGAGGCAATAGTTCCACCTTTTTGGATGAACCTCCCATGAAGAATGTTCTCCTCCTGACTTGTACCTCTCTGTCTCGCCTTCTCCTCCTCCAGAGCGGCCCACCATCCGTGTGGTGAATGGGAACAGCAGCTGCCAGGGCCGTGTGGAGGTGTTCCACAACAACCAGTGGGGCACGGTGTGTGACGACGACTGGGATCTGCCCAATGCCCAGGTGGTGTGTAGGCATCTGGGCTGTGGCCCCGCCATCTCTGCCAAGGTCCTGGCCTACTTCGGCTACGGATCGGGTCCCATCCTGCTGGACAATGTGGACTGTACGGGCATTGAAGGGGAGCTGGCGGCTTGTTTCCACCTGGGCTGGGGGCAGCACAACTGTGGACATCATGAAGACGCTGGAGTCATCTGCACACGTAAGACTGACTGGGACTGTGGCAATATAACTTTGTTGTCCGATGTAAATCGGAAATTGATATTTTGATCTGATGCAGGCAGTACAGCTGCACGCACATACAAATACACACATGCATGCCCACATGCAAACGCACTCTCACACACACACTCAAATTAACACACACACAAAAATCCTCTGTAGTCTTCGCTCACAGTCACTCACACAGTCACCCCATAGTCACCATTCCCACAGTCATCCATCTCTCCTCTTCCCTGCTGAGCTGGTGCATTTTACTATGTGAATGTTGGTCTCTGAGGAGCAGGCAGCCCGCCCAGCTGGCCCAGAGTGCATGAAATATAGAGTGGAGAAGTCAGGGGTCATCAGCCTCACTGGAAGCCTGCAGGCTAAACCTCCATTCTTTAAGGATAAATAAGACACACAGTAGAGAAAGAAAGAAAGAGACAAAGACTTCATTGCTGTTACTCGGGTCTACATGAAATCATGGTTAGCAGAGCAGACTAGGTGAACAAGTGAACCTCAGTGAACCTCAGATTTCTGAGTGAATCACTAAGTTGACTTCTGGAGCAGTTTTCTTCTGATCTATCTGATTAACTGATCAATTGATTAACTCATTACAATGTTTTGAGTGCTCTAGACTCTTCTGATAGAACTGTATCAACAGTTGTTCTCAAGTAGATGACCACTCCCTTGGGAAACATACACAGTAGATTAAAGTCTCATACGGTCTCCACCTCTTTCTCCTTCTCCAGCCTTTCAGCTTGTTGGACTTGGAAATGACTTCGGGATGACAGAGAGAACATCCACCACTAGACCACCAAGCGAAGGTGAGTCTTGTACCTGTTCAGGTTTAGCTACATGTTCTGGGTTCAAGGTATCCAAAGATCAACACACCTTCACAGCATCACTTGTCAGAGGCAGTCTTACGTAATGCATCATACTTCAATCATGTCTTAGGATCAGCCATGGTATGTGATATGTGTCTCTAGTGTTTAATGTTTATTTGCTCCAGTATATGTGACTGTTTCTACCCCTCTCTCTCCCTCTAGGTCTGGCGAGGTTGGTGGGCGGGCAGCACCGCTGCGAGGGCCGGGTGGAGATGTTCTCAGGGGCGGAATGGGGCACGGTGTGCGACGACGCCTGGGACATGCCTGATGCCCAAGTGGTGTGTCGCCAGCTGGGCTGTGGGGAGGCTGCTGCGGCCCGCGGGGAAGCCTTCTTCGGGCCCGGCAGCGGCACCATCCTCCTGGACAATCTGAAGTGCAGCGGCTCTGAGGCCTCGCTCCAGGAGTGCTCCCACATATCCTGGGAAGTGCACAACTGTGACCACTCTGAAGACGCCGGCGTCACCTGCTCACTGTCGTGATTCCAGCATTGATTCGCCGCCAGGGAGCCACCAAACTCCTCCCACCTCCACTGCCAACCAATAGGATGGGCGCCATGGGGAGCACAACCCGGGACTTGTAAACATTATGTAAATAACAGCTCATCCCAATGCCAAACATAAGGAAGACTACAACAACAACAACAAACAAACAAAGAAAACAAACTAACATATGATGATATATGATTCAATATTATAATTATCTATTCCTATTAAGCACTTTATAAATATACATAAATAAATAAATATATATGATATAAAATACGCTGTACATTTTTTTATATTTGATAAACAGTGGAAACCAAAGCTTTTAACCAACTCTCTGTCTCTCTCGCTCTTTTTGTTGTTGTTGTCAAGATGTTAAAATGGAGGTCCTCCCACTAACCCTCTGCAGCACACACAGCCATACTGTCCTGTACTAGGGCATGGTGAGCAACAACAACAACAACAACAACAATCCATGCCCACAATAGCAAAGACAAACTTATAGAAATAGAATCTATAGAGACTATAGACTAGCTATAGAAAAGTCCATGTATTTCTATGGCCAAATCAATTTGTTTGAACATAGGCAGAAAGATGGACAGTATATGTACTGTACATGACACTGTAGTGCTCTTGGCACATGCTTCCTAATTTGATAAGCTTTTTAATTTATTATTCTTGAACTGAGGTGGATGTGTATCTGAAATCTGATCATGATGACTTCCAAAGCCCCAGTATTTTGGTTATTTTGCTGACATGTTTGTTATATTTGACACCTTTTATTTGTAAATAATCACCCAAGCTAGCTTGTCTTCTATTTTTTCCTCTCCTGTGAACCATGGATGACACGTTCTTTTCTGTCTGCCTTATGTATTTTGATGTCTGGTTTTGGAAAAGGCTTGCTAGTCTTCACTCTCTCTCTCTCTCTCTCTCTCTCTCTCTCTCTCTCTCTCTCTCTCTCTCTCTCTCTCTCTCTCTCTCTCTCTCTCTCTCTCTCTCTCTCTCTCTCTCTCTCTCTCTCTCTCTCTCTCTCTCTCTCTCTCTCTCTCTCTCTCTCTCTCTCTCTCTCTCTCTCTCTCTCTCTCTCTCTGTCAGACACAGTGCTATTTCAGGTGGAGTATGGCAAATTATCTAAGCCTTAGCTACATCCTTAATGTGAAATCAGATATCTTCAATGATCTACTTGTGCCTCTTTATTCGTGTTTTGTGTATCAGACATTTCGTACTGTTGTGGTCCACTGCAAGGTGTACATTTCATTTCAGTGTGTGAGGATGTGCATCTGTGTCTGTGAGTTAATGCTAGTGTGTCTGGCAGGTGAGTCAGATGTTTCAACCTAAAGATCTACTGTACTGTTTGTGAATGTACAGTATATACAGTCAGTGATATGTACACTGATTGGGGAATTATTACACTATGGCAGCAGTCAGATTACTCAAATCTGTCACTGCAATGATTAAATCAGAATCTGAAAAAGTCGAAATGGGGAATGAATGATTGGGAAATGTTGTTACTTCAATAACACCATAAATGGGGTTGAGAGGGAGGGCACAAGAATCAGTTAGCCATCAGAAACGATAGTTAGCTTCTTGCCACTCATGGCACAACAATTCTCAGGTTTAACGAAATGCCTCAACTTTATGGGGCCAGGAAATGAATCTGAATGAATTGAGGTGTTAGGCTCACCAAGTTATTCCAGAGTCTGCATGGTATGGTGCGAAATTGGTGCGAAATGTTATGTACAGTCGCTAGTGAAAGTCTACACACCCCTTGAACAGTCTTCCCATTTTGCTGCCTTAAAATGTAATCTCGAAAGGGAATACATTAGATTTTTTCCTAGACAACCTACTCCACATTTTCAAAGTTAAAGAAAAAAATATAGAACATTTTCCAAATTAGTTAAAAATTAAAAAACGAAGTTGTCTTGATTAAGTATGTCTACACACCCCAGAGTTAACACTTGGTGGATCCACCCTTGGCAGCCATTACAGCTGTGAATAATTTTGGATAAGATTCTACCAATTTTGCACAACTCTTAGGGCAACATTAATCAATTGTTTTTGTCAAAATTGCTCAAGCTCGATAGATTTGGTTGGGAGTCGTTGATGGACAGCTACAGTATATTCAAACGTTGCCTCTAATTTTAAAGCAAATTTAAGTCAGGACTGAGGCTGGACCATTCAGGAATACTCAACACCTCTTGGAAAGCCATTTTGGTTTGTCTTTGGCATTAAACATTCCAGGGTTAGATTTTCAGAACACTGAGACAGGTTTTCCTCCAACTTTTTACCTGGGCTTTGCTCCTTTAGTTTTTATTTTGATCCTGACAAACTCCCCAGTCCCTGCCGGTGACAAGCATACCCATAACATGATGCTGCCACCACAATACTTGAAAATACAGAGGGGTTCACTCTGTGTTGTGTTCTATTGGATTTGACCCAAGCATGTCGTTTTTAATTTACCGGTAGGCAAAGAGTTAATTTCTTTGCCATGTTGTCTTGCAGTACTACTTAACAGCCTTGTTGCAAACCGAATGAATGATTTTGAGTGGATTGTTTAACACAGGCTTCATTCTTTTCACTTTGTCATATAGGCCAGTAATGTGGAGTGAACGCAATGTTGTTGATCCTCTGTATTTTCAAGTACATGTTATGGGTATGCTAATCACCGGTAGGAACTGGGGATTTTGTCAGGATCAAAATAAATATGAAAGGAGCAAAGCCCAGATAAAAAGTTAGGGGAAACCCTGCCTCAGTCTTCTGAATACCTAGCCCTGGGATAGAGTTTTATATTTCAGCGGGACAATTACACAAATTGTAATGCCAAAGACACACCAGAATGGCTTTCCAAGAGGTGTTGAGTGTTCCTGAATGGTCCAGTGTCAATACTGCTTGAAAATTAGAGACAAGGTTTGAATATTACTGTCCATAAATGACTCCCAACCAAATTTACTGAGCTGGAGCGATTTTGACAAAAAAACAATGTATATATGTTGCCCAAAGAGTTGAGGACATTCAAGTCATCATTAATTTTTTAATTTTTTAATTTTTAGATTAGAAAAATATATATATTTATATATTTCACTTTGGAAATGTGGAGGTGGTTGTGTACATCGGTAGATTAAAAAAAATCTAATTTAATCAATTTTTAGATTTCATTTTAACCTCTACGGGATCGGTGTCCCGTATTCGGGACGGTTGAGCTAACGTGCGCTAATATGATTAGCATGACTGTTGTAAGTAACAGCAAACTTTCCAGGACATAGACATGTCTTATATGGGCAGAACGCTTAAATTCTTGTTAATATAACTGCACTGTCCAATTTACAGTAGCTAATACAGTGAAAAAATACCATGGTATTGTTTGAGGAGAGTGCACAACAACAGAAAACGTATCATGGCAACTGGTTTGATACATTCACCTCTGAAGGTAAATAATGTACTTACAGTCAGTAATCTTGCTCTGATTTGTCATCCTGAGGGTCCCAGAGATAAAATGTAGCATCAATTTTTATATTCAAATGTGGGAACTGGGTTCTACAGTTTGAACCCTTGCTGTCTCTGGCTCCACACCCACCCCGCCCGGCCATCTAGATGTGTGAAAGTTAGTGTATAAGCTAATGACCATCATGTATGACATTCCTGGGAGTGTGTAAACTTACATTTTGTATTACCATATCATTTTTGTATGTTCTCTATAGTTATGTACTTGAAAATGTATCAATTGACCAATTCAGCACATTTGGGCAGACTTGATACAAAATAGTCCAGTATTTCAATGCTTCACTGGATCAATCTGAAACTTTGTACACACACTGCTGCCATCTAGTGGCCAAATTCAAATTTGCGCCTAAACTACAACGTTATATTGTGGCCTTTCTCTTGCATTTCAAAGATGATAGAACAAAAAAATAAATAGAAAACGCATGTTTTAATGTTTGTATTATCTTTTACCAGATCTAATGTGTTATATTCTCCTACATTAATTTCACATTTCCACAAACCTCAAAGTGTTTCCTTTCAAATGGTATCAAGAATATGCATATCCTTGCTTCAGGTCCTGAGCTACAGGCAGTTAGATTTGGGTATGTCATTTTAGGCGAAAATTGGAAAAAAAGGGTCTGATCCTTAAGAGGTTTTAAGGCAGAAAATGTGAAGACTGTGCAAGGGGTGTGTAGACTTTCATAAAAAAATTTTTTTTAAATAGGTCAGAAAAGATAAGAGGATCCTGTAGATCTTCCTCCCACCCTCATTTGTGGACCTGTGAGGGGAATAGTGGTGTTTATACAGCTAATCCATTGACTTCAATGTTAAAGTGAAGAGATGTTACTCTGAGGTGGTGTTCATGATGTATTTACCTGGGAACAAAGCATGCTATGTGTCACTCTGATGCTACTTCAGCTTTGTCAGTGCATTAAAATGCGTACAAATAACATATTATAATAATCATCATCATTATAACTACATTTTGCCATGTCTCCTAAAAGGAGATGGCGCCAAACTGTATGGCTGCTGTCTTGCGAGCGCCGACCCAACTTTGCTATTTTGTGATTCCTTTGGCGTTTACCTTTTTTCGTACAAAATGTATCCGCTATCATTTCTTATGATCGACAATAACTTTTGAACATCAGATCGGCAGTAACTAACCTCAATTCCGGCTTTAACTTCGAATTCAACTCATTTTGTGTAATTGGCCTCTTTGTGTAATTCCGACCCAATTTTCAGGCAATCCAAAAAGCAGTAGAGAGGGGAGCCCTGGCAATATTAAGGTGAATGGAAAACCGGCCACCTCTTCCCTCCATTCTATTGGCCAATGTACTGTCTCTTGATAATAAGATGGATGACCTCCGATCGTGGATTTGCTATAAACGGGACACTCTTAACTGTAATATTGTCTGCTTTTCTGAAACATGGCTTTTGGACAAGATAACTTCCATAGCTATCCAACTCGATGGATTCTTCATTCACCGAGCAGACAGGACATTGGATTTAGGGAAATCAAGAGGGGGAGAGGTATGCCTCTTCATCAACAGAAAATGGTGTGCTGACTCTAGCGCAGTGGAAATCACTACCCATTGTTCACCCGTCTTGGAGTACCTGATGGTCAAATGTCGACCCTTCTACCTCCCGAGAGAGTTTTCAGTTGTTATCATGAAAGCTGTATATATTCCACCTCAGGACTAGAAAAACAACGAGCTGGCACTTAACGAACAGTATGAGGCTATAAACAAGCAGGAAGCCATGCACCCAGAGGCAGCTTTCCTTGTTGCCGGTGAGTTTAATTCCATGTCATTAAGACACGTATTGCCCAACTTCTATCAACACGTCTCCTTCGTCACTAAGGCCAATAAAATCCTGTTACTCTATCCACAAGCAAGCACACAAGGCCCTCCCTCGTCCCCCCCTTCGGCAAATCAGATAATGACTCTATACTCCTGCTTCCTGTCTACAAGTAGAAGCTCAGAATCAGAGGTTATGCTACAAGACTGCTTTGCTAGCCCTGATTGGAACATGTTCCGGGACTCCGCCGATAGCATCGGCAAGCTAATCACCTCCGTCACGGCTTCATTAGGAAATGCATTGCCGACATTGTCCCCACAGTGAAGGTTCACTACTTCCCCAATCAAAAGCCCTGGATTAACACAGAGGTTGGCACTAAGCCAAAGGACAGGACTATCGCAGCCAACCCCCAGGCTACAGCTGAGGACACAACCAAGTACAAGAAGTCCCACTACAACCTCCGCAGAGCCATCAAACAAGTAAAAGGACAATATAGGAACAGGGTGGAATCATATTACACAGGCTCCGCCGACTGCCGCATGTGACAGGGGCTACAGTCCATTTCGGATTATAAAGGAAGACCCAGCTGTGATCTGCCCAACGATGCCTCTCTACCAGACGAAGTCAATGCATTTTATGCACGCTTCGACAAAAACAACACTGAGCCGTGCATGAGGGCCCCCACTGACCCAGGGGACTGCGTGATCTCACTCTCCGAGGCCGACGTGAGTAAGGTTTTTAATCAGGTCAACACTCGTAAGGCTGCGGGGCCAGACGGTATTCCAGAGTGCGTTCTCAGAGCATGCACAGAACAGCTGGTAGGCATAGTGACAGTCATTTTCAACCTCTCCTTGTCCCAGTCTGTAATCCGCACATGCCTCAAGCTAACCACGATCATTCCTGTTTCCAAAAACTCTAAGGCTACCTGCCACAATGACTACCACCCTGTAGCACTCACATCTGTAATCATGAAGTGCTTTGAAAGGCTGGTTATGGCACACATCAACTCCATCATCCCAGACACCCTAACCCACTCCAACTTGCATACCGCCCCATCAGATCCATAGACGACACAATCTCAATTGCACTCTACATTGCCCTTACCCACCTAGATAAGAGGAATACCTATGTGAGAATGTTGTTAATTGACTACAGCTCAGCGTTCAACACCATAGTCCCCTCCAAGCTCGTCACTAAGCTTGGGACCCTGGGACTGAACACCTCCCTCTGCAACTGGATCCTGGACTTCCTGACGGGTCGACCCCAGGTGGTGAGGGTAGGCAACGTCACCTCCACCACGCTGACCCTTAACACAGGGGCCCCACAGGGGAGTGTACTTAGTCCCCTCCTGTACTCCCTGTTCACCCACGACTGCGTGGCCACATACGACTCCAACACCATCATCAGGTTTGCTGACGACACGACGGTGGTAGTAGGCCTGATTACCGGTGACGATGAGACAGCCTACTGTGAGGAGGTCAGTGACCTTGCAGTGTGGTGCGAGGACAATAACCTCTCCCTCAACGTCAGTAAGACCAAGGAGCTGATCGCAAACTCCACATCGACGGGGCTGCAGTGAAGCAGGTCGAGAGCTTCAAGTTCCTCTGTGTCAAAATCAATAAGGGCTTAAAATGGTCCTCAGAAACGCCAACAGTCGTGAAGAATGCGCGACAGCGCCTCTTTCCCCTCAGGAGGTTGAAAAGATTTGGCATGGGCCCTCAAATCCTCAAAAGTTATACTGCTGCACCATTGAGAGCATCTTGACTGGCTGCATCATTGCTTGGTATGACAAATGCACCACCCTCGATTGCATGGCCCTACAGAGGGTGATGCGGACAGCCCAGTACTACATAGCTATTAAAATGGCTACATGGGCTGTCTTCATTGACCCTTCTATTTTATTTTAAAATGTTCACTGACTCTATGCACACTCACACACTCACTCACACACACTCACACTGACACTCCAACACACACACACTCACACACACACTTCATTTGCTCACACACACATAACACACACACATTCATACTGACTCTACACACACGCACATACACTCACATACAGTCATCATATACGCGGCTGCTACTCTGTTTATCATATATCCTGATGCCTAGTCAACTTACCCCTATAGAGTACATACATTATCTAACCCTACCACTCCACTCCAATCCCTGCACATTGTAAATATGGTATTGGCATTGACCCTGGAACTGACCGTCTATATAGCTTACTTACTTTCTTGTGTTCTTATTTCTATTTCTCGTGTGATTTTGTTCTACTTATGTTTTTTATTTATTTTGTATAGTACTACTGATATTGATTACTGCATTGTTGGGAAAGAGCAAGCAAAAAATGCATTTCACTGTACTTGTGCACGTGACAATATAAACTTGAATTGCCACACAGTCCTATCTATAGAGTGTTGAGGTTTAAGCTATTAGGCAATAGGTGCAGAGGAAAGGGTCTGTCTGTATGTAAGTCCGGACTCACTCTTGGCCACCACCCACCAGTCACTCTCTGAGAGCTAAGCTGCTATAGTGAGGAACAGGCCTTGCTTGGATTACCAGGCAACCCACCCAGCAGCCATTTGGTGGTCTCTATTACCAGAGCCAAGAGAATCACTCATCCATCAAACAGCTGCTCACTGTGGCAAGGCTGTGGCCAGGCTGGCTGACTGACATGGTAGAGCTGCATGAGAAGCTCTCTGAACCCAGGCTGTTCAGTAGCCTATAGGCCTGCACTCTGCTGCTTGACATAGAGGAAAATAAATGACTGCAATATTCTATTCCATTCTATTTGATTGCATTTACTTTGCAAAGTGACAAAAGAGTAAGGTAGCCTAGGCCTTACAAGTGCCACCATAAAGGCCCTATTGAAGGCTATACAAGACCTTCTGTGACAGCATTTGTATAAGAATAACCCTCTCTCTTTACAGACAGAAACATATTCATTGATATATGCATACCATTGTTCAATTATAGTGTGTTTGATGGTTTAGAATGAAAGATGCAACCTATACCACTACATTTCCCACAGCACCCTGCACAGAGTAAATAGCGTCTGATTCTAACGGTAAAATCATATTTGTTACAAGTATCAGGCACTGACTGGGCTCCCAATAAGGACTGTTACATCACTACGCATAGACACGCCTTTTCGGGTGGTGACGCAATCCAGGGAAAGCGGTAAGGAGGGGGAGGGGGTGTCCCGTCGGCACCCGCAGACAGCAGGGAGCAGCTGCAGCAAGAGGACCTCTGGTAACATTCACTGCATTGCTGAGAGTGACATATTACCATTTAAACTTTAACAATTCTAGAATAACATTGTATCAACGACAGCTAAAATGGTTGATCGCGAGCAACTGGTGCAGAAAGCCAGGCTGGCAGAACAGGCTGAAAGATATGATGATATGGCAGCAGCCATGAAATCGGTAAGTTCTGCTTTGGAATCATATTTCTGAGTATCATAAAGAATCATAAATAACCTCCACTTACTAACACTTACACTTTCATTTTTTTTCTGTTTTGTTTGATATATACATTTAGCTAGGCCTACATAATAATTGTGGTGTATCCTATGGCAATTATCGTTGCCTGATTATTGTAGTGTTCTATATTTGGTGTATTAAACATGCTATGAAAGGTCATTATTATGTCAAAACCTTCAACTGGAATAAGCCAGTGGAAAGCCAATATATCATGCCAGTTACATTTTCTGGAACTTGACTGGCAAGGCCCGTGTAGGCTGCCACAATACCTTTCGACATCAGTTTTTTTTTTCTCCAGCGATTGTTTGCTCACCGTTCGTTATCTTTATGAAAGGTATGTTTATTGAAACATTGAACTATGGTGAATTATTGCCTCATAGCCTAGTAGAAAGGGGTTGTCTGTGTGTAATATGTCTGTCAGATGATGAAAACAGCGAACGTATGCGGACTGTGATCTTGGGGCGGTGCCTTTTGTCAGGTTGCTTTTTAATCAGCTAGACAGCATGGCAGTAATGATAGGGGGCAATAACCGACAAAGCACCTTGCTCTGGAGATTAAACCTGTTTGTTTAATTGTTGATCTGACTGAATTAAATGTAAAGGATGGATCAAATTGGCAGGGATGGGCAGTGGAATCTTCGCGTAAAATGATTAACATTTGGGTAGACACTAGAGGACAAGCAATTTACTGGTAGCCTACTCTAGGCTTACTGTAGGCTACTGCAATGAGAGTGGCAGCAGGGTTGGTGATAGGAATGGCTCATTCCCTGATTGTGATGCTTTTCCCTAAACATGACAATCTCCCACGAAGGACCATTATTAGTCATATCTAACATTGTGAGGAAATCAATTTACGCACACAAACAATGTCCTAAAATCTACCCACCTGTGTAGAATAGGCCTAACGCAAACGTTAGTGTCATGGCCGATATCGATTTGCGCAATACACAATTTCTCCATAAAATATTATCCTGGGAACGTGAAACGTGGGTGGCAGCAGAAATCCTTCCAGAACGTTCTGTGGTTGTCATATTGCAGTGGATTCAATGTGCAGACTGGAGCGTGTTAGAATGGTGGGGGTTCTGAATTCCACCTCAAAGATACATCATAGCATCCAATGCTTTATACTTCCATCCTCCTCGACCTCCCTAGAAGGAAGGCATAGCGGGTTCTTGCACTAGGCGTGTAGCAGAGTGTGCCAAGGTGCAGTACCCGTATTGCACCATTTCAGAATCAGACTCAGCCCTTTTATCTGTAGCCTACAATTCAGAAATGCTCTCATTGATGATATCGCCTACTCACTGTATATACAATAGCTGAGGAAGTATATGAGATGGAGGCTTAATCCAACGATATGATCTGGCCAGGCCAGGCCAGTATGGTGTTCCTGGGATCTATCCACTGAGGTTGGCTTTCTAGCCTATCTCTCATTCTAATCCTGACCAAAAAAACATGAATGCCAATTACTGTAGCCTACCATCCCAATAGCATATTCTGTCTCTACAAACTCAAAATAGGCGCGATCAGGCCAGCAGACGGCATCAAAGCAAACTGTATTACATCAATAGAATAGAGGGAAGAGAGTATAGTAGGCTATCCACGTTATTAAGTAGAAAATCCCAAATAAACGGATTATATCCACCTCTGAGAAAATGCTCTGTCACAGACTACTAGTCCATATAGAAGGCATGGCATAATTGCCTTGAACAGTGCACTCTAATGTTGAATGGTGGGTTGTTGAGGGGTTACTTTAGTATACTGTAATAACACAGACACATATTTAATTACAGAAGCTGGCACTAGTATTAGTCAGTATGTAATGTAAATAAATCATACTCTTCTGGAAAGCAGGTTGCTTCAGGGCCAGGTGGTGATAATGTCAGAGGGGAGAAGGGCTTTGGCTCCTCCCTCTAAATTATGCTGAGTCAGAGACGGAGGAAGGCCGCTCCCATCCTTATCCCCGGACCCAGCCCCAGCTCCAGCCCGGCCTGACTCCCCTGCAGTTGCAGCCTCTTCCCTATATCCAACCCCAAGCAGCCCCAGCCCGAGCCAGCTCCCAACACCAGCTCCAGCCCTGGCTGTGCTGCAGCAGTGGGTAGCGGGGTGTGTCTGCTGCCTCGCCCATTAACTGATGGCCGGGGAATCTCTTGCCACTGCTGCCCAGTGGAGTGGCAGCTGAATCAAAAATCAGTCAGTGTCGGGGTGGGTCAGAGATGACTCAGAGGCTGTCTGGGCTTTTTCCTAAAATCATAATGACATAAAATTTTTAGGAAATGACGAGTGGTTGTCAGTAGTGGTAAACTGGAATTCTACTTCGTTGTCACTACCCACATGCAGAGGATCCCTCCTCTAAAGTCAGTCAGTTAGTTGGCCAGTAACATGTCAAAAGAGCATGTGATGCATGTATGTCCGGATGGCATTCAATAATGTTATTTTCCTTCACCAAGGTGACATTTTTACAATACTGGTATTGATATTTTAGAGCAATTATTCTGGTTGTGGTACTAGAGCGAGGACCACAGGAAGAGTAGCACATGGGGATCATAATAAACTTAACTAGAGCAGTAGAAATGTCAAGGTGCCTGCCCTGTGTGGACTGGCCCAATATAAGCACTGAGTGTTGTATGTAAAGTTGTTATAAACAGGATTTTAAACAGCTACTCAATTCAAAGCAGCAAAGCAGAAGTGGTTGTGCTGATGATGTAACATGTTTTTGATTCATCAGGTGCATGAATGAACCCTCGCACTGTAACTCTCAGAATCCGAGTCAGAAATGGTTCACATGTTGGGTTTCTATCTGAGGTGAAGCAGTTAATTCATCCCTTGGGGGAGAGGGAAGGGGGAGAAGTGGGGGGAGGAGGGTTGAATCCAGTGTCACCCTGTTGATGTCATGTTGCCTTTAGTGTCTGGCCTACTTTACCGTCTTAGAGAGTAAAGACCATCAGACTGCTGAATAGGCAGCTACCTGATCCCCCTGTTCCCCTCCTGCCCCCCAAGCCTTCGTCAGAGCTTTTGTGATCATCTCATTTCACTGGCACCTTATGTATTCTTTTATACTGCTTGATCTAAAAGGAAAGGTAGCATTCTCCAGATCATACATTACAGTAGGCTATTACTGAAATCTGTGGAATTGTAAATCCTGCCTCCATGCTGCCTTCGAAAAGTACTCAGACCCCTTGACTTTTTCCACATTTTGTTACGGTACAGCCTTATTCTAAAATGAATTAAATTAAAAAATCCTCAGCAATCTACACGCAATACCCCATAATGACAAAGCGAAAACAGTTTTTTAGAAATTGTATTAAAAATAACAAACAAAAATACCTTATTTACATAAGTATTCAGACCCTTTGCTATGAGACTCGAAATTGAGCTCAGGTGCATCCTGTTTCCATTGATCATCCATGAGATGTTTCTACAACTTGATTGGAGTCCACCTGTGGTAAATTCAATTGATTGGACATGATTTGGAAAGGCACAAACCTGTCTATATAAGGTCCCACAGTTGACAATGCATGTCAGAGCAAAAACCAAGCCATGAGATCAAAGGAATTGTCCGTAGAGCTCCGAGACAGGATTGTGTCGAGGCACAGATCTGGGGAAGGGTACCAACACATTTCTGCAGCATTGAGGGTCCCCAAGAACACAGTGGCCTCCGTTATTCTTAAATGGAAGAAGTTTGGAACCACCAAGACTCTTCCTAGAGCTGGCCACCCGGCCAAACTGAGCAATCGGGGGTGAAGAGCCTTGGTCAGGGAGGTGACCAAGAACCCGATGGTCACTCTGACATAGCTCTAGAGTTCCTCTGTGGAGATGGGAGAACCTTCCAGAAGGACAACCATCTCTGCAGCACTCCACCAATTAGGCCTTTATGGTAGAGTGGCCAGACGGAAGCCACTCCTCAGTAAAAGGCACATGACAGCCCACTTGGAGTTTGCCAAAAGGCACATTAAGACTCTCAGACCATGAGAAACAAGATTCTCTGGTCTGATGAAACCAAGATTGATCTCTTTGGTCTGAATGCCAAGCGTCACGTCTGGAGGAAACCTGGCACCATCCCTACGGTGAAGCATGGTGGTGGCATCCTCATGCTGTGGGGATGTTTTTCAGTGGCAGGGAGACTAGTCAGGATCGAGGAAAAGATGAACGGAGCAAAGTACAGAGAGATCCTTGATGAAAACCTGCTCCAGAGCGCTCAGGACCTCAGATTGGGGGTGAAGGTTCACCTTCCAACAGGACAACGACCCTAAGCACACAGCCAAGACAACGCAGGAGTGGCTTCGGGACAAGTCTCTGAATGTCCTTGAGTGGCCCAGCCAGAGCCCGGACTTGAACCCGATCAAACATCTCTGGAGAGACCTGAAAATAGCTGTGCTGCGACGCTCCCCATCCAACCTGACAGAGCTTGAGAGGATCTGCAGAGAATAATGGGAGATACTCCCCAAATACAGGTGTGCCAAGCTTGTAGCCTCATACCCAAGAAGACTCGAGGCTGTAATCGCTGCCAAAGGTGCTTCAACAAAGTACTGAGTAAAGGGTCTGAATACTTATGTAAATATGATATTAGATTTTTTTATTTTAAATAAATTAGCTAACATTTCTAAATACCTGTTTTTGCTTTGTTATTATGGGGTATTGTGTGTAGATCGATAAGGGGAAAAAACGATTTAATCAATTTTAGAATAAAGCTGTAACGTAACAAAATGTGGGAAAAGTAAAGGGGTCTAAATACTTTCCAAAGGCACTGTATCTTGAATAATGTACCCTCCTCACTCTCTGTATTGTAGCAGAGAAGGTTATCACCCTCACTACTAACATGGACCTGGCTTTGAAAACATACCAACGCAGGTACTTACTCATGTTTTTTCCCTGCCTTTTAAGTTATATCCTTTTATGCATTGTATTTTTATAAGTCTACCGCAGCAGCAATGACAGAGAGAGAGAAAAAGATCTCTGAAAAACTGCAGTCATGTATGGTTATATAACAACAAAGAGCTACTTGAAGCTACCCCCTTCCCTGACACACACACACACACACACACACACTCATCCACACACCCACACACACACACACACACACATCCCCCTTTCCCAGCAGCACACTCTCTCTCTTCCACTCTTCCTCTCTCCCTTTCTCTCTCCCTCTCTCTGCCTTAACCAGCCATCCACGCTCACACCACTCTCACAGCCAGTGACGTCAGGTAGCGGTAGCGCACGCCGTCTCTGTGCTCTGCAGCCTGATAGAGGGTAGGCAGGAGCGATGTCACGTTAGCTTAGAGCGAGAGGGAAAGCAAGGGAGAGAGTGGAAGGGATTGAGGAGAAAGTGATGAAAGTAAGGGTGAGAGAGAGATGGGGAGAGAAACAGAGGTGGGGGTTATAAGTGATAGAGAGATCGGGAGCTAGACTGAGCCCACTCTTGTGTTAGCTTAGCCGGGTCATTCCTATAATCTGGTGCATTTTTCTGTCCTCAGGAAATATCACCTCGTATCACCTTCTATTTAATGTAAAATTTGGATTCCAAAGGGTTTTAAAGATAAATGTAGGTGTCCTTTACCATAAAAACACAAAGATATGGATCTCAAAGGGAATTGTATGTTTTTAGTGGATATAGGCATTTTCGCAATGTCCCCGGGTGCTATTCACCAACTTCTATGAGAAATATAAGCCATTAAATAATAAAGTATTCAAAATCTTTCTTCATTATTTTATAATCCTATTTAAAATGTTCATGATTATTGTATTTGTTATTATTGTGTTTAAGGTTTTCTGTGTGTCCCTGATTTCACTTTCAAAAAACAGCCCCTTCCCACAATGACATCACGTGTCATAATTCTTTGGGTGTGAAAACAACGGTGCAAAGTTAAATAAACATACACGCTCTGTTTTATATATTTCTCCATGTTTCATGAGTTATTCTGTTTGTGTCACTCATACATTTCCACCCTGTTAGGCTAAATTAACATTAATAAATACGTTTGATATAGAAGTTAAAATCCTCTTCAAGTGTTTACCATTATGCTAGCTCAATCTCAATCACCCACAGAGCTATGGACAATTGAGGCTGTTAGGATGATGCACCTAACAGGGTGGAAATGTTGTTAGAAAAGATAGTAAATAAATTAATGTCAATATTTATTTTTATTTGCATAATGTATTTATATTTTATGTGTATTTAGATACATATTTATTGTATGTCCCTAACGGCTGGAAATATCTCATTGTGTAAACAATCCGCCTATAATTATTAGGATTTAAGTGCCTGTGTTTTTCTGAAAGTCAAACATATTTGTCCAAAAGGCACCAGATTGTATCCTTTTGTGGCCTTCAAGTAGGTGTGATGGGTTGCCATTTTCAAGTAGGTGTGATGGGGTTGCCATTTTCAAGTAGAAGAGATGGGTTGCCATTTTCAAGTAGGTGTGATGGGTTGCCATTTTCAAGTAGACGAGATGGGTTGCCATTTTCAAGTGGGTGTGATGGGTTGCCATTTTCAAGTAGGTGTGATGGGGTTGCCATTTTCAAGTAGGTGTGATGGGTTGCCATTTTCAAGTAGGTGTGATGGGTTGCAGAGGTGGAACAAAATGAGTGTGGTGGTACTCCGCTCCCCTTCGAACTTTAACCAACCTCACTTCCTCCTGCCCCCCCTTCTATAGACATTAGACATTAGTGGGCCTGAGCCATGATGCAGAGTAGACAGCCACCAGAGAGAAATAATTGATCTTTTGGTTTCCTGTTGCTTTTGTTATCGTTAACACACAGAGTTGTTTGGGAGTTGACAGCAGCCAGTGTGGGGATGAGTCACGAGAGAGCCAGGGCGATTGATGAGCTTTACTGGCAGACAGAGGGCTCTATTGTGATCCCTGCACCACAGCTTCCGTCAGTCCTTTCTGTTTCACCCCCAAGCTGCTGAAACAAAGGCAGCCATGTTTTTACAAAGCCAGCCCAGGGCCTGTTTAGGGCTTGTTTTTCTGACACCTCTGGTGTGGTGCTCTTGCCTAGATCTGCCTCTTATGCATAGTGTAGTTAGTATTGTTGATGGCTCAGTGACCCTAGCTAGCCCCTCTATATAATTTGAATGGCTGAGATGTACAGTATCCTGTACAGTAAGATGTACATGTACAGTATACTACCAGCATGTACTGGTATAATTGTAGTGTGTGTGTGTGTTTGAAAAGTAGTGTTAAGTGCTTGTTCTGTTGGTCATGGCCATTTCTCTGTTTTCCCACAACAACACCATTCCAAAGGTCATCTATATGGCCATTGTTGAAGTTATGACGCTTTATGATGCAACGCTGCATTATATGAAGGCAACTCGAGGTCAGTAGGATAACGTTGTCTTTGAAGCAGTGAAATTGTAGCGCGTGTCGGAGAGATACTAGTTTTTCTGATATCAATTTAAATCACATTTTAAGAAGAGGATTTGTTGTTTTAGCAGCGCATGCAGATAGGGCGAAAAGGTAATTCCTGTGAGATACTATGAATTATCCCATAGAGGGGATCGTCTTTTACGTCCCCTGTAGCTCAGTTGGTAGAGCATGGCGCTTGTAACTCCAGGGTTGTGGGTTCGTTTCCCACGGGGGGCCAGTATGAAAATGTATGCACTCACTAACTGTAAGCCGCTCTGGATAAGAGCATCTGCTAAATGACTAAAATGTCAAATACATAGCTATTTGTGGACTGTGTGTGTGTGTTAGCACATCCAATCCACTACCTCCACTGGCCATTCTCCTTATCCTCTCCTTGGGCTGTGGAGATAGAAAGTCTGGTTGTCCAAAACAAAGCAGATCTCTCAGTCAGTTACCATGGAAACTGAAGATAGCAATGATAGATAGATTGCTCTTCTTTGCCCTTCAGAGTTCGGCCCCTCCCTGTTAGGTAGCCACTAGCCAGTCATCTAGCCAGAGCGGAAGGCTGGGATTGGGCGGTTGTAACTATCCACGTACCCTAGCCCTAACTATAACCTTAATCATGTGTTGTTTTGACATTGAAGAAGCACTGAAGGTAGTTTATCTACGAAGAAGTGTAGTGTTATGGAGGAGTTAGGGGTGAAATCAGTGTTCTCCTATATGAAAACATTTCTGTGTGTTGGAGGATGCAGGATGGGCACACCTGTGCGTGTGAGAGTTATCAGCAGTTGAACATGGTGTTTTATATATTACATTTCTGCAGGAATAAAAAGGTGATTTGGTGACTCTCAATGTATTCACCCTTTCAACTGAGAGAGCGAGTTGTTCCTTGTATAGCCAGTCCAAGACTCCAAGCATGTGGCAACGAAAATAACAAATCCCACTTGGACAATTTAGTAAGCTTTATGGGTAGAAGAAGAAAACACTGAAAGCAAAGTAATCTCTTTTTTTCTTCAATTCGAGGGCTGAAATCATCATAAGCGGCTTGGAATATTAGATTAGGCTATGACTCATAGATAACTTACTCTGATTCTGGATGTGTACTGAAAGCTGTAATGTACAGAGTTCGTCGGAGGAGAGAGTGGAACCCCTCTTGGGTGGTTAGGGGAAGCAGAAAAAGGGATATGTTCCAGATACAGTACATTCGGAATGTATTCAGACCCCTTGACTTTTTCCACCTTTCCTCATCAATCTAAACACAATACCCCATAATGACAAAGCAACAACAGGTTTTTAGAAATTGTTGCAAATGTATTAAATATAAAACATGGAAATAATACATTTACATAAGACCCTTTACTCAGTACTTTGTTGAAGCACCTTTGACAGCGATTACTGCCTCAAGTCTATTTGGGTATGACGCTACAAGCTTGACACACCTGTATTTGGGGAGTTTCTCCCATTCCTCTCTGCAGATCCTCTCAAGCTCTGTCAGGTTGGATGGGGAGCGTCGCTGCACAGCTATTTTCAGGTCTCTCCAGAGATGTTTGATCGGGTTCAAGTCCGGGCTCTGGCTGGGCCACTCAAGGACATTCAGAGACTTGTCCCGAAGCCCCTCCTGCGTTGTCTTGGCTGTGTGCTTAGGGTCGTTGTCCTGTTGGAAGGTGAACCTTCGCCCCCAGTCTGAGTTCCTGAGCGCTATGGAGCAGGTTTTCATCAAGGATAAAAAAAATCTTAAAAACCTGTTTTCGCTTCGTCATTATGAGGTATTGTGTGTAGGTTGCTGAGACATTGTTTTTTATATATATCTATACATTTTAGAATAAGGCTGTAACGTAACAAAATGTGGAAAAAGTCAAGAGGTCTGAATACTTTCCGAAGGCACTGTAGATAAATAGATAGCCTAGATGGGGAGAGAGAGGGAAAGAGAGAGAACTGAGAAAGATTAGATAATAAATTATAGTGAACATCCTCCTCCCTACTCAATCAAATGAAAGCTGACATGGAAAGATAACAGGAGTGATATAGGCCTAGACGTCACTGGAAAGGCAGGGCTGGTTGGATGTGCTATGCTCTCAAAACTGGAGAAAGACTTACAGAACCTCCAGGCTGAGCAAAGTTTCAAAAAGTGAACCTTCGCCCCAGTCTGAGTTCCTGAGCGCTCTGGAGCAGGTTTTCATCAAGGATCTCTCTGTACTTTGCTCTGTTCATCCTTCCCTCGATCCTGACAAGTCTCCCGGTCCCTGCCGCTGAAAAACATCCCCACAGCATGATGCTGCCTCCACCATGCTTCACCGTAGGGATGGTGCCAGGTTTCCTCCAGACGTGACACAATCTTGTCTCGGAGCTCTATGGACAATTCCTTCGACCTCATGGCTTGGTTTTTGCTCTGACATGCACTGTCAACTGTGGGACCTTATACAGACAGGTGTGTGCCTTTCCAAATCATGTCCACTCAATTGAATTTACCACTGGTGGCCTCCATTCAAGTTGTAGAAACATCTCAAGGATGATCAATGGAAACAGGATGCACCTGAGCTCAATTTCGAGTCGCATAGCAAAGGGTCTGAATACTTGTGTAAATAAGGGGTCTGAATACTTTCCGAATGCACTGTATACCTTCAAGGCAAGGTTAGTCTACTTTTAGCTTTGGCAGTAAACTATCGTCGAGCTCCTAAGTCGACATCATCAAACAGCTAGCTGTAGATTCTTTCTCTGGACCCCTCGGCCAACGGGCCAAGAGAGCAAAGCAAAGCGGCTTAAAGCAAACAAGCAAGCAATCAAGTGGGCTTAATTCTGTGCTTTTCTGATATTTGTGTATTTAAATATCACCAAAATCTCTCTAGTTCGGGAAGTTAAGAAAATAAATAGTTTTTTTTTGTTTTGTCATAGACAACACATTCAGTAGGGCTATCATCAGACAAAGGGGGCTTGCTGCGAACTATACTGCCACTGCCAGGGCCCCATGCTCTGCTATGGAGAGATGGGACTGGAGGGGATTTTAGGCCCTGAAACAGGGGCTGTGTCCATATGCACTACTTTTGACCAGAGCCCATAGGGAATAGGGTTCATTTGGGACACACAACCAGAGAGTAGCTGGATGTATATTCAGAGCAGAGGGTTAAGTATGTAAAGATGGCTGTGATGCGTGCGGCAGAGCATGGTCTCCTCTCGTGAGGGTATAAAGGATTAAATCCTCTAGCCAGACAAACACATGACTGTGGAAACAAAACAAAACAAGCTTTCAGAGCAGGAGAAAGCCAATGAGCAGCCAGGGACAGGGGGGTGATGTCAGCCTACTACAGCCTGCAGCCTCTGGATGCCATGACAGTCAGTGATCACTGGTGTAGAAGATCATGGGAGTTAGCCCATCTCTGACCTCGATCGTTGTGTATCATGAATGACGAAATGTGAATAGCTATTTAAGTTATATCAATATAAAATATGATTTCAGCTAGTTAGTGAACACATGGCGAAATGAATTTATGGCATGGCATTACCATATCCTTTCCTATCTATAATGTTACTTTGCAGAAATCAGACATACAGTGAGGGAAAAAAGTATTTGATCCCCTGCTGATTTTGTACGTTTTCCCACTGTCAAAGAAATGATCAGTCAATAATTTTAATGGTAGGTTTATTTGAACAGTGAGAGACAGAATAACAACAAAAAAATCCAGAAAAAAGCATGTAAAAAATGTTATAAATTTATTTGCATTTTAATGAGGGAAATAAGTATTTTACCCCCTCTCAATCAGAAATATTTCTGGCTCCCAGGTGTCTTTTATACAGGTAACGAGCTGAGATTAGGAGCACACTCTTGAAGGGAGTGCTCCTAATCTCAGCTTGTTACCTGTATAAAAGTCACATGTCCACAGAAACAATCAATCAATCAGATTCCAAACTCTCCACCATGGCCAAGACCAAAGAGCTCTCCAAGGATGTCAGGGACGAGATTGTAGACCTACACAAGGCTGGAATGGGCTACAAGACCATCGCCAAGCAGCTTGGTGAGAAGGTGACAACAGTTGGTGCGATTATTCGCAAATGGAAGAAACACAAAAGAACTGTCAATCTCCCTCGGCCTGGGGCTCCATGCAAGATCTCACCTCGTGGAGTTGCAATGATCATGAGAACGGTGAGGAATCAGCCTAGAACTACACGGGAAGATCTTGTCAATGATCTCAAGGCAGCTGGGACCATAGTCACCAAGAAAACAATTGGTAACACACTACACCGTGAAGGACTGAAATCCTGCAGCACCCGCAAGGTCCCCCTGCTCAAGAAAGCACATATACATGCCCGTCTGATGTTTGCCAATGAACATCTGAATGATTCAGAGGAGAACTGGGTGAAAGTGTTGTGGTCAGATGAGACCAAAATTGAGCTCTTTGGCATCAACTCAACTCGCCGTGTTTGGAGGAGGAGGAATGCTGCCTATGACCCCAAGAACACCATCCCCACCGTCAAACATGGAGGTGGAAACATTATGCTTTGGGGGTGTTTTTCTGCTAAGGGGACAGGACAACTTCACCGCATCAAAGGGACGATGGACGGGGCCATGTACCATCAAATCTTGGGTGAGAACCTCCTTCCCTCAGCCAGGGCATTGAAAATGGGTCGTGGATGGGTATTCCAGCATGACAATGACCCAAAACACACGGCCAAGGCAACAAAGGAGTGGCTCAAGAAGAAGCACATAAAGGTCCTGGAGTGGCCTAGCCAGTCTCCAGACCTTAATCCCATAGAAAATCTGTGGAGGGAGCTGAAGATTCGAGTTGCCAAACGTCAGCCTCGAAACCTTAATGACTTGGAGAAGATCTGCAAAGAGGAGTGGGACAAAATCCCTCCTGAGATGTGTGCAAACCTGGTGGCCAACTACAAGAAATGTCTGACCTCTGTGATTGCCAACAAGGATTTTGCCACCGATTACTAAGTCATGTTTTGCAGAGGGGTCAAATACTTATTTCCCTCATTAAAATGCAAATCAATTCATAAAATTTTTGACATGCGCTTTTCTGGATTTTTTTGTTGTTATTCTGTCTCTCACTGTTCAAATAAACCTACCATTAAAATTATAGACTGATCATTTCTTTGTCAGTGGGCAAATGTACAAAATCAGCAGGGGATCAAATACTTTTTTCCCTCAATGTACGTGGAACATGGCATCAATGAATGATTGCATTTTGGCCTAACTCAAAAGTTTTCAAATCTGCCAATAAAAGTCATTTACAAGATTAAAATACTGTTTTAAGATAAACTGCAACTCTGAAACCTTCCTGTCCCTCTTCCTCCCTCTTTGTCTCCTAGGTGACAGAGTTGAACGAGGCCTTGTCCAATGAGGAGAGGAACCTGCTCTCTGTGGCCTATAAGAACGTGGTAGGGGCGCGGCGCTCATCCTGGCGCGTCATCTCCAGCATCGAGCAGAAGACCTCGGCAGACGGCAACGAGAAGAAGATCGAGATGGTGCGTGCGTACCGTGAGAAGATCGAGAAGGAGCTGGAGACCGTGTGCCAGGACGTGCTGAACCTCCTGGACAACTTCCTGATCAAGAACTGCAACGAGACGCAGCACGAGAGCAAGGTGTTCTACCTGAAGATGAAGGGCGACTACTACCGCTACCTGGCCGAGGTGGCCACGGGCGAGAAGAGGGCCGGCGTGGTGGAGTCTTCTGAGAAGTCCTACAGCGAGGCCCATGAGATCAGCAAGGAGCACATGCAGCCCACCCACCCTATCCGCCTGGGTCTGGCCCTCAACTACTCAGTGTTCTACTACGAGATCCAGAATGCACCTGAGCAGGCCTGCCACTTGGCCAAGACCGCCTTCGATGACGCCATCGCAGAGCTGGACACCCTGAACGAGGACTCCTACAAAGACTCTACCCTCATCATGCAGCTGCTACGAGACAACTTGACACTGTGGACCAGCGACCAGCAGGACGACGAGGGTGGTGAGACCAACAACTAGAGAGTCCCTAAAGAGACCCCCGTGTCCTGTTTCAGCCAATACACACAACACCCCGCTCCCTCACAAATCACAACAAAATATGAAACCAGTTCTTAGAAATAAATGTTTTGGCTGGTGGAACTTTGGCAGCCACTTTTGCCGATGATTATACCACCGCAGCTGCAGTTCTTCATTTTTACACAAATTTAAAAAGTGAAGAAAAAATGGAAAGAGGAGTAGGAGGGGAGATGATTTTAGTTTTTAGTATAGTTAATACATTTGCCAAACCACTTGAGAGGAAGAAGGTCTGTATCTCAAACAGTAGAATCTGGCTATAGGGTTGGAAATGACACCCTCACACTGGCATAAAGACTGTTCTTATGGCACTAAATGAAATGGAGCTTCTTATTTAACTGATGTGGTGAGGGAGGAGGAGCATTCAAAATCGTAAGGGGAGATAGAAGCTTGTGCAAAAAAAAACAAAAAAAATGGAATGTCATCGCCTCACAAAAAGAAAGAGTTGCAAATAGGTTCCAGAGAGGGAGAAATAAGTATCATACCTCTAGCTAGCCACTTCAGACTTTCTAACATGGAATCTAAAAGGTGTGCATCACCCTGTAATGGTAATCGTTGTGTGAAAGCAGGTATCCTCTGTGATTATTGAACATACATAACCAATGTTTTGTTCCCATGATGTCAGGAATGTGTTTGTACTCAGTCACACAGGCTATATTACTTTAACTAAAGTAGTAAAGACATAGTCAGTACAGCCCTCTAATGCACTGCTATGCTAGACATACAGAAACATTATCAAGCACCTGGTTATTATTATCATTATGACTCGCCCCTTACCTAGGTTGTCAAGGGTGCCGTATTAATAGAATATCAAAATACGCTAATACAAAGAAAATCACTAAAACTACAAAAACAATTATCTTGCAGAGGAGATAATTTGATATTGTAAGACAACATAATATGTTGTCCTAAATTACAGTATATTTATGTTTACAACAATCTTGGATCCATGAAATGACAGAGTTGTCTGGAACCATATGCTCAGTGGACAAAATACAGGTTTGAATCTAAAAGGGAGAAGCTATACCTGGGCTATATGGACATTCCTGGTGCCCAAATTGATGACGGATGTCACACAGACGAATGGATTCGGTTCAGACAGTCAGTTCAGTCAGTCGTCCTGATGAGCCCTTCCCAGCCAGCTAGTTTATGCTGGCTAGCTGGCAACAACAGCAGCATGGCACTAGTTAAAACTTGTAAAATAAAGTGATTTTTATTTCCACAGGCAAGGGAGAAATAACTTGTCGTATTGGTCACCATCTGGATGTCACCGTAACATGCCAATTAGCTAACGTAACGACAAGCCGGTGTGAATGACCAGTGCAACGGTGTTGTATCGAGGTACTTCCAAGTTCCCACTGTTGCTTCCCACTGGGCAACTGTAACATATGTTGCTGGCGGTAGCTATGTGGCCAATTTGTTCCATCCCACTTCTATACTATATAATAATAAGATATATAATATAAATAATATATAATATAATACACTATATTTAGAGTAGGATAGCAGCCTACACGAGAAATAACTTGTAATATTGGTAGTATAGTAACCATCTGTATGTCGCCGGGATACAGTCTACTGCTCAATGGGGAGAGTTTGCACTGCAAGCCGGCAACACAACAACATGGGCCACAGTGTGTTCTTCATCCTGCTTCCTGAGCACTGCTGTCCTGCAGTAAGGAGAGGGAAGTAGCTAGTTAGTTTAGCCAATATCAGGCCGGGGTGACAGCTAAATCACAGTTCTTGTAGTGATTTTCGCCGAAAGATTCTGAACACTCTCAAGTCCCAGCTTCGGCAGACAAGTTTAAAATTCTTGCTGAAGTTTCTAGCCACAAGCATAAACTAGCTAGCTGGGGAAGGCTCTTTAGGACGACTGACGGAAATGACTGAACCGAATCCGTTTGTCCCCACTCAACTCTCGCTGCGTGACATATGTCATCAGTTTTGGGCACCAGGAATGTCTGTATAGCCTCTCCCAATCTAAAAGCATATTTGAGGTTTGTGGATTTTCTTTTTGTGTTAACTTTAATTGTCAAGAAATGCACTTGCCTATTATACTGTTTCTTTAGTGTAAGACGATAACTGCTCCAATATTCTCGATAATACAATATTGTGCATGCTGGTGATGTATTTATATACAATAGCTTGACTTTATTATTATTAACTTATACTGTAGATGTTATGTATTCATATGAACATGAAATGACTAGACTTCAATCTGATTCATTTTCTATTTATACTTTATATTGGATTGTTTAATTATTTTTTTTAATCTGTGTTTTCTTTACTCCATTTGCTGAAAGTACGCTATACCAAAACAATGATTGTTAACAATAAATTGATCTGTAATGGACATTGCTATAGTGACATGCAATTCTTGTGTTAGTAATTTTTGCATAACAAAAGGGGAATAAAAGATGAGAAAAACAACACCAGTGTTAGCTCGACCTTTGACCTTACCGTCTGGAGTTTTTGTCATAGTGACATCTACCGTAGAATGATCACACCGTAAAAGAGTTCATTTATTTGAGTCAGATTTCTGTTAGTGCTTTTAATGTCACATTATGCTGTGAGATAGTCAAGATTGAACAGTGTTGTTTTTCTTACGTAGGAATTCACTCATGGGACATTATTATTGTTACTTATACCTTTTTCACTTTCATCTGTCTCCTAATATCTTAAATGTGAATCATGTAGCGGTTGCACAAGAGAAAAATAATGACAATAATAATAACAATGATAATAAAAATGTCATGAATATGTTACTCTTCTAACCATATTTCAGTGCTGCTGTTGTTGAATTCCTATCATCGATATACAGGAGGTGTTTGGCCTTTTGAGATTAGTTTCTGATGTTTTTTTGCTTTGTTTTCTTATAATGTTAGTCCTTCATGATGAATATGAAGGTGCTCCTTAGATTCCCCTTTTTGTCATGGCAATATAATGGATACTGTTTTAGTACAAAGAGGCAGATGTAGTACTGTTATACCTGTTGTTCACTACAGGTAGGTAGGTAGGTAGGTAGGTAGGTAGATACAGTTGAAGTCAGAAGTTTACATACACTTAGGTTGGAGTCATTAAAACTTGTTTTTCAACCACTCCACAAATGTCTTGTTAACAAGATGTCAAGTCGGTTAGGACATCTACTTTGTGCATGACACAAGTACATTTTCCAACAATTGTTTACAAACAGATTGTTTCACTTATAATTCACTGTATCACAATTCCAGTGGGTCAGAAGCTTACATACACTAAGTTGACTGTGCCTTTATAAACAGCTTGGAAAATTCCAGAAAATGATGTCATGGCTTTAGAAGCTTCTGATAGGCTAATTGACATCATTTGAGTCAATTGGAGGTGTACTTGTGGATGTATTTCAAGGCCTACCTTCACACTCAGTGCCTCTTTGTTTGACATCATGGGAAAATCAAAAGAAACCAGCCAAGTTGTAGACCTCCACAATCATGTCTGGATGTCTGGTTCATCCTTGGGAGCAATTTCCATACGCCTGAAGGTACCACGTTCATCTGTACAAACAATAATACGCAAGTATAAACACCATGGGACCACGCAGCCATCGTACCGCTCAGGAAGGAGACGCGTTCTGTCTCCTAGAGATGAACGTACTTTGGTGCGAAAAGTGCAAATCAATCCCAGAACAACAGCAAAGGACCTTGAGAAGATGCTGGAGGAAACAGGTAGAAAAGTATCTATATCCACAGTAAAACGAGTCCGATATCGACATAACCTGAAAGGCCGCTCAGCAAGGAAGAAGCCACTGCTCCAAAACCGCCATAAAAAAAGCCAGACTACGGTTTGCAACTGCACATGGGGACAAAGATCGTACTTTTTGGAGAAATGTCCTCTGGTCTGATGAAACAAAAATAGAACTGTTTGGCCATAATGAACATCGTTATATTTGGAGGAAAAAGTGGGTACCTTGCAAGCCGAAGAAAACCATCCCAACCGTGAAGCACGGGGGTAGCAGCATCATGCTGTGGGGGTGCTTTGCTGCAGGAGGGACTGGTGCACTTCACAAAATAGATGGCATCATGAGGAAGGAAAATTATGTGGATATATTGAAGCAACATCTCAATCAGTCAGGAAGTTAAAGCTTGGTCGCAAATGGGTCTTCCAAATGGACAATGACCCCAAGCATACTTCCAAAGTTGTGGCAAAATGGCTTAAGGACAACAAAGTCAAGGTATTGGAGTGGCCATCACAAAGCCCTGACCTCAATCCTATAGAAAATTTGTGGGCAGAACTGAAAAAGCGTGTGCGAGCAAGGAGGCCTACTAACCTGACTCAGTTACACCACCTCTGTCAGGAGGAATGGGCCAAAATTCACCCAATTTATTGTGGGAAGCTTGTGGAAGGCTACCCGAAACGTTTGATCCAAGTTAAACAATTTAAAGGCAATGCTACCAAATACTAATTGAGTGTATGTAAACTTCTGACACACTGGGAATGTGATGAAAGAAATTAAAGCTGAAATAAATCATTCTCTCTACTATTATTCTGACATTTCACATTCTTAAAATAAAGTGGTGATCCTAACTGACCTAAGACGGAATTTTTACTAGGATTAAATGTCAGGGATTTTGAAAAACTGAGTTTAAATGTATTTGGCTAAGGTGTATGTAAACTTCCGACTTCAACTGTATATAGATGGATAGATAGAATTACAGTGGGGGAAAAAAGTATTTAGTCAGCCACCAATTGTGCAAGTTCTCCCACTTAAAAAGATGAGAGAGGCCTGTAATTTTCATCATAGGTACACGTCAACTATGACAGACAAAATGAGAAAAAAAAATCCAGAAAATCACATTGTAGGATTTTTAATGAATTTATTTGCAAATTATGGTGGAAAATAAGTATTTGGTCAATAACAAAAGTTTCTCAATACTTTGTTATATACCCTTTGTTGGCAATGACACAGGTCAAACGTTTTCTGTAAGTCTTCACAAGGTTTTCACACACTGTTGCTGGTATTTTGGCCCATTCCTCCATGCAGATCTCCTCTAGAGCAGTGATGTTTTGGGGCTGTCGCTGTGCAACACGGACTTTCAACTCCCTCCAAAGATTTTCTATGGGGTTGAGATCTGGAGACTGGCTAGGCCACTCCAGGACCTTGAAATGCTTCTTACGAAGCCACTCCTTCGTTGCCCGGGCAGTGTGTTTGGGATCATTGTCATGCTGAAAGACCCAGCCACGTTTCATCTTCAATGCCCTTGCTGATGGAAGGAGGTTTTCACTCAAAATCTCACAATACATGGCCCCATTCATTCTTTCCTTTACACGGATCAGTCGTCCTGGTCCCTTTGCAGAAAAACAGCCCCAAAGCATGATGTTTCCACCCCCATGCTTCACAGTAGGTATGGTGTTCTTTGGATGCAACTCAGTATTCTTTGTCCTCCAAACACGACGAGTTGAGTTTTTACCAAAAAGTTCTATTTTGGTTTCATCTGACCATATGACATTCTCTCAATCCTCTTCTGGATCATCCAAATGCACTCTAGCAAACTTCAGACGGGCCTGGACATGTACTGGCTTAAGCAGGGGGACACGTCTTGCACTGCAGGATTTGAGTCCCTGGCGGCGTAGTGTGTTACTGATGGTAGGCTTTTTTACTTTGGTCCCAGCTCTCTGCAGGTCATTCACTAGGTCCCCCCGTGTGGTTCTGGGATTTTTGCTCACCGTTCTTGTGATCATTTTGACCCCACGGGGTGAGATCTTGCGTGGAGCCCCAGATCGAGGGAGATTATCAGTGGTCTTGTATGTCTTCCATTTCCTAATAATTGCTCCCACAGTTGATTTCTTCAAACCAAGCTGCTTACCTATTGCAGATTCAGTCTTCCCAGCCTGGTGCAGGTCTACAATTTTGTTTCTGGTGTCCTTTGACAGCTCTTTGGTCTTGGCCATAGTGGAGTTTGGAGTGTGACTGTTTGAGGTTGTGGACAGGTGTCTTTTATACTGATAACAAGTTCAAACAGGTGCCATTAATACAGGTAACGAGTGGAGGACAGAGGAGCCTCTTAAAGAAGAAGTTACAGGTCTGTGAGAGCCAGAAATCTTGCTTGTTTGTAGGTGACCAAATACTTATTTTCCACCATAATTTGCAAATAAATTCATTAAAAATCCTACAATGTGATTTTCTGGAAAAGAAATTCTCAACTTGTCTGTCATAGTTGACGTGTACCTATGATGAAAATTACAGGCCTCTCTCATCTTTTTAAGTGGGAGCACTTGCACAATTGGTGGCTGACTAAATACTTTTTTCCCCCACTGTATACATTGATTGTCCACTAAATATAGTTACATGTACATTTTATATAGTATATTATGAGATATTTATCATATATTGTGAACACCTCTGTTGCATCTATTGTCAATGCAGTTGTACAGTTGTTAATGAATGGGTAGGTAGGTAGGTAGGTAGGTAGGTAGGTAGGTAGGTAGGTAGGTAGGTAGGTAGACAAAGGGTTCTTCGGCTGTCCCCATAGGATACAACTTTTTGGTTTCAGGTATAACCTTTTTGGGTTCCACGTAGAACCCTTTTGGGTTCCATGTAGAACCCTCTACATAGAACTCAAAAGGGATTCTACCTGGAACTAAAAGGGTTCTTCAAATGGTTATCCTATGGGGACAGCCAAATAACCCTTTTAGGTTCTAGATAGCACTTTTTCTTTTTAAGTGTAGGAAGGTAGGTAGGTAGGTTTTAGATAGATAGATAGATACATATTGTACGTAGGTACGTAGCTAGGTAGCTAGATACATATTTTTATAGATTGGTGTTTACAAATGATAACATTTACATTTTGGATAAGATTGATACTTAGGTGAAATGAGGTCTTAGGTTATCTCTGGCTAACAGAAAGAGAAGAGCACCTCATGCTGAATCAGGGAGAAACGTTACCTCAGGTAATGAACCGGGCCTAATCCCCATCCAACCCCACCCCTACCCCCTTTCCAAAGTCAAAAGCACAATCTATCTGGCTGAGTAAAATGGAGTCAGTAGGGCATCTGTAAGCAGATTGTGTTCATTCTCCATAGTAGTTATTGATTCTGGTAACAGGCTCAGTTCCTCCGCAGTCAATCGAAGGCAGGGGGGAGGAGAAAAGTCCTTGATGATTCCAGAACCGCTGATGGACAGAGAACAAGGGGCCACGTACATCACCCATCACCCATCACATAGGCTACCAGTAAATGACCATGGCACTGAGCTTTCATATTTGCCAGATAAAACGTGTATCTCTCAGTGCACATACCCACTTTTCTTTGAACTTGCTTTACTTTACTGACTGAAAATGTACCAGGTGCAAATTACTGTAAATATCCATAATATCTTCTCATTTGATGACAATCACATTCACAGCCTACCATTGGGGGAAAAAGGACTACTGATGTGACAAAGGGGGAAGCATAAAATGACACAAATGCATCCTCACTTGGCTCTGCACTGTACTAAGCCATTTCTTATCAAATAAGTTATTTCAGAAGTTGAATTATCATGCCCTGTTCTCCTGTAAAAGCTTTAGCTAATGGTGTCCGGGCTAGAGCATCAGCACTCACCAATCCAGGTGCTGTTGCTAAGGCTAGAATACGCATCCCCCACTCTCAGCAGCAGCCCTCCTCGATATAGGGCTACTGTACCAGACACATACAGTACACCTCTCCCATCCCCATTTTGCTGGAGATAAAAGCTAGTGTGGTGAAGCGCATTTGGAATTCGGGAGGAAATGTGCTACTGTCTCTTTATGTCTGGCTGTTGCAGGAGCTGAAGTGGTTTTCTGTTGAAACAGAAATATACAGTTGAAACAAATAATCTATCATTCTGTGCTTCGAAATGCACCAAGTATAATATAACAAATAAAATATCTGAAAGTACAAAGTCTGCAGATGATAATTACATAACAAATGGCTCATCCTCATGCCCCTCCTCCACAGCCACTTTCTCAATAGGATTTGATGTTCATTCATGACATAACTTCAGCTCGACACACAGGCCTCCATCCATGTGCTATTGAGAGACAGCATAGCTGAGCTGGGAGTGTCTTTTTGTCAGTTAAAAGGAATATCCTACACACAACACATAGTGCATTTGTCAGATGGATTTACCATTGATTTAAATTACAACCCTCCTATACAATAGAGGCCCATCTAAAGGGGTCTCTTAGCCAAATGACATGATTGGTTGATGCCCGCAATGAGCTGAAGTGATTGGTTGATGTCCACAACAAACTGCAGTGATTGGTTGATGCAGCTGTCAATCAGTCTAAATCCAGGCTGTTCCTTCCTTTCCTCCCAGGAGCCCTGGGATATCCCTTCTCATTATCCTACTCTTCACAGCACATCTGTCCTCATATCACAGAGAGGGGATTGCTCACTCATTTTTCTCTCCTCACAGCTGATGAAACGGAGGAGGGGGCATTAACGTATATAGTAAGAGATGGAGTGAGGGGTAGAGATGAGGACACGCATGCTGGTATGCATTATATTATACACAGCAAGGGGGAGAATGACTAATACAGATACGGTAGTGCATTGCATTATATGCGTGTGTATGTGTGTCTCTCTCTCTCTCTCTCTCTCTCTCTCTCTCTCTCTCTCTCTCTCTCTCTCTCTCTCTCTCTCTCTCTCTCTCTCTCTCTCTCTCTCTCTCTCTCTCTCTCTCTCTCTCTCTCTCTCTCTCTCTCATATATCTCTCTCACACACACTCCCACACACATGGACTATATCTTACAAAGCCATCAGATCATTTTAAACGCATTGGCCTAACCACACTTTTATGCGCTCAAAACATTTTAACAAAGGGGCACACGGCACAGTCAGTGTCATCGTGGGTTACCATTGCCTGTTACTGTCTGAGACACAGGATTGATGGGATTGCATTTCCAACAGTGATTCACCCCTCCAAGCAGAAAAAGACCCCATACATCATCATGTCACAAACTAATATGGTAAGAGGAGTCTTGGTTTGTTCCCAGATAAGGAAGATGTCTCCTGTCCTCATGTCTTGCAGGCTGCTGTGTGGCCTGACTGGTCTCTGTGACCCTGTGTTCTCAGACATCTCTGCTGGAGTGCATCCATCTGATCTTGGGAGCGAGTATTCACTTTTGGGCACAGAGTACTGCTGACGGTGCAGTCTCTCTCAGAAACATTCTGAAATCAATTTGCTCAGGGTGATTTTGTCCAATGTGGTGAGTGAGTTCAAGGAGGAACTTATTTGTTTTAGCGGGTGTGAAAGGGACATCATCTGTGGACGCTGGTTGTCATCACCTTTCCTCTACCTGACAGTTATATGTCACAGACAGTGAACAAGTGTTGTGGCTTTATGTTGCCTGTTAAATGTAGTTATAGGGGATTGGTGGTGGTGCAGTGCGGTGCAATCCAAAAAGGCTCAATTGGCAAGAGTCCATCTTTAACTAGCACTGTAACATAGATACAGAAGCGATGCCTCTGAGAGCGGTGGGGAGAGCATCTGAGCAAATTCCATTCTTTTCCACTGTTGTCTCCAGATCATGTTAAGGAGGCTGCTGCCTTTAGCGAGCTGACCTACTTAGACCTGTCAGCCTGGGTGGAGAGGATAGAGGGAGGATGGAGGGAGGATGGGGGAGGATGGAGGGGGATCCGGGGGATGAAACAGCCAAGAAGAGGGTTGATTGCTAATAGCGCCCCCCACACACAGGGCTGAGAGATGGAGATGGAGCCCTGGATATCTCTGGCTCAGGGTTGGCTGGGTGGCTGCAGCTGGATAGGATAGATGAGATAGAGATGAATAATTTAACGAGACATTAAAATGGAATGGGAATGGTAAGTCATGTATGAGAAAAAGCAGAAGACTGAAGTTTAGTGTCTTATCAGTGACTTTGAAATAGAACTTCCACAAAGCTCACTCTGCAGTAGATACTGTAATGGGTCGTTCAACCAAATCGGTGCCTTTTCAGAAGTAACTTGGTCCCCAAAAAACACATGTTCAACTTCATAAAAAACATGTTTTCCCATCTCAAGAGGTTAAATTTACTATACAATTACTATAGTAAGTGCCTATTGAATGTCTAATAAAGTAACATGGTTGACCATAACAGGGTTGGTGATTTCATCTTAAATCAGCCATGAATCCCCTTGTGACAGGGGGAATGGAAGCTTGTTGTGTGTAACAGGGAGTGGCAATTAAATGCAAGCTTCACAAAAAAAAAGAGGAAATTGTTAAAACATATCGAGCCTGTGTAAAGTATCTATGGGTAACAGGGTTGATGTATTATGCTCGACACACTCAGTTTCTTTCCAGAAATGACTTTGTCAAAGCAACAAAATAACGAGGGCTTTACAAGGTGAAACTTTGAGACAATTTGTGGTTAAGTGGGATACATCTTCCTAGAGGTGACACAGGGTTGACGGAAGGACATGTCAAAATGCTGCATTTTGGCACTTTAGCAAGTCTTTATTCATATTAAAAATCGGATTGATGGAATTCTCCATGTGGCCTATATTAAAGGGCACTTCATTTAATATAACAGGCTTTTAAAATTAAATATTGGTGTACAAATTCTACATTTCATGGAATGACCCTAATACGAGCTTGGATTACGCAGTGATCTAGTAAAACAGATAGAACATATCATATGCAATCCAAATGCCCTTTCAAATGTGATCTTACATAGTTCCACTACTGTTTAGGCAGATGCTCAATATACTGTAGCCAACATTGCTCAAGAGTGTGTGTGTGTGTCTGTATGTGTGTGTGTGTGTGCATGTGTAGTAGGCTTGGGAGATATACCGTTAATACCATATACCAGGGTATTTCGAAATACCTGCGGTGTGATTTTCAATAGAGTTTTTTTTTTTTGGGGGAGGGGGTACCCTCACCTCGTGTGGCTGTGGGGTTGCATGCTACGCCACTGCGTATAACTATAAGCTAAGTATAACCACTAGCACAGTCAGTGTAGTCAGCTCAGCTATCCCCATTGAGACCGTGTCTGTGCCTCGATCTAGGTTGAGCAAAACTAAACATGGCTGTGTTCGCCTTAGAAATAAAGACCTCCTCCATTCCTGTCATTATTGAAAGAGATTGTGATGTCTCACATCTCAAAATAGGGCTACTTAATGTTAGATCCCTCACTTCCAAGGCAGTCATAGTCAATGAACTAATCACTGATCATAATCTTGATGTGATTGGCCTGACTGAAACATGGCTCAAGCCTGATCATTTTATTGTTTTAATGAGGCATCTTCTCCTGGTTACACTAGTGACCATATCCCCCGCGCATCCCGCAAAGGCGGAGGTGTTGCTAACATTTCCGACAGCAAATTTCAATTTACAAAAACAAAAATTACTGCATTTTCGTCTTTTGAGCTTCCAGTCATGAAATCTATGCAGCCTACGCAATCACTCATTATAGCTACTGTTTACAGGCCTCCTGGGCCGTTTACAGCGTTCCTCACTGAGCTCTGAATTCCTATCGGACCTTGTAGTCATGGCAGATAATATTCTAATTTTTGGTGACTTTAATATTCACATGGAAAAGTCCACAGACCCACTCCAAAAGGCTTTCGGAGCCATCATCGGTTTTGTCCAAAATGTCTCCAGACCTACTCATTGCCCCAGTCATACCATAGATCTAGTTTCCTGGACTATTGGACCACCATCTCATTATGTTTGCAATCTCAACAAATAATCTGCTCAGACCCCAACCAAGGATCATCAAAAGCAATGCTATAAATCCTCGGACAACCCAAAGATTCCTAGATGCCCTTCCAGACTCCCTCCACCTACCCTAGGACGTCATAGTACAAAAATCGGTTATCCACCTAACTGAGGATCTAAATGTAACCTTGCGTAATACCCTAGATGCAGTCGCACCCCTAAAAACAAAAAACATTTGTCACATGAAATTTGCTCCCTGGTATACAGAACATACCCGAGCCCTGAAGCAAGCTTCCAGAAAATTGGAACGGAAATGGCGCTCCACCAAACGGAAGTCTTCCGACTAGCTTGGAAAGACAGTACTGTGCATTATTGAAGAGCCCTCAATGCTGCTCAATCATCCTATTTTTCCAACCTAATTAAGGAGAATGAGAACAATCCAACATTTCTATTTGATACTGTCGCAAAGCTAACTAAAAAGCAGCATTCAACAAGAGAGAATGGCTTTCACTTCAGCAGTGATGAATTCATCAACTTCTTCGATGAAAAGATCATGATCATTAGAAAGCAAAGTACGGACTCCTCTTTGAATCTGCTGTGGGTGAGTTGAAAATTGAATGGTCCTGGGATAGAAATGTATAAAGTTGACATTTCATCATATAATCCACCTTTTACATCGTACATTGGCAATGTATTTTATTAGTAACTACTGTTGTTGGTTTGGCATCAAATAAGCCAGTCTTTATATGTTGTTTGCCGAATCGCCGTTTTCCATGTGTGTTTTATGCTAGCTAAAGTTCCCTCTTTGAAGTTAGTAGCTAACTCGAAAATGCATCTTCTTTAGGAGTGCAATTTATATCCCGTCGACTACTGATCATTCATCCATACTGTGTGTGTCCCATCATTGCAGCTTTGGAAATAAATGAACTATCCATCTATTGCTCCTTCCTGTGTTGACTCACGGACTTGAGGGACGGGACCAGAAAGGTCACACTAACTTGCTAGATAAGTGGCTAAATTTCAAGATCAAGCTTCTTGGTTATAGCAGAGACATTCAATCACCTCCTGGATCAAGATCCCTGTTGTCTAAATTGTTTAGTTTTTTCGAAATAGAGGCCTTTGTGTGCGCTTCCGGCAATACTGTATACCCCGGTATGGTACAGAAACGGTATGGCGGTATGAAAATCTGGATACCGCCCAACCCTAGTGTGTGGTCAAGATGCCACTGCCTGGCCAATACCATTAGTCCCTGAACTTTTCCCTCGATAGGGACAAAAAAAAAATCCCGGTGCTCATCAGATTTCTGCCTAGTGTAGTCACAGACGTTGCCGGAAGCTCAGAGAATAGAAAGCAGTCCTCTTCCTCTATAAATAGCAACCACTGCAGCTCTGGAGTGAGGAAGAGAGGAGAGCTAGTGAGCGTGTGCATTAGTACACTGCCTGGGTTTCAACTGGAAGGGAATGAACGTTGGAAATAAACAACAACTAGCCTCCTTCTACCACACCCCCAACTAAGACAGCCCTTTCCAACTGGAATGAAGGTTGAAGAAAACCAAACAACTAGCATTATCTTACACCCCTATGGCTAACTACTAACAATTGTAGTAGTAGGTTCATTCAGCCTCTCAGGAAGAAAGTCAGAATGGCAAATCTACAGCATAGACTTATATTATGAGGTAGAAATGTAGATTACTACCACAGGCACTTCAGTAGATGGCATTAGGTAATAGCATGCTGCTGGAGGGGACAGTGACTGTGTGTGTGTGTGTGTGTGTGTGTGTGTGTGTGTGTGTCCTAAGGCATGGTATAACCGTGTAGGATCAGTGAGGGTAGGGATTTTAACACTTCCTCTCACAATTTCCTCTTCTAATGCCAGTCCTGGTTTTCTCCACTGTGGTCTGATCAACACTTGGTGTGAGTCCTCTATTGTACCTACAACCATGGAAACAGGTGTGCGACAAAGTGTGACTCAGTCAGTGATCATCACACCCCCATCATGTGTATTGGAATGTGATTTACAGCCGTGTTGCTCAATCTCCGGTCTGGCCATCTATCAACCGGATATCTATCGCTCCTTTCTCTCTGTCTCTCTACAGTATTTATCTTCAGACCAACACATGGTAGATTGTCAGATGCTACTGATGCCACTGCCACAAAAAAAAAAAAAGACAGAATTGATATTATATCATTCAAAACAACATGTTCATAATTGTGCTACATCACTCAGATCGCATCTTACCTAAATAGAAGAGATAATAGATAAAGGAACTCCCAAAGTATTAGGATTTTTCTTTATTCACCATTATACATGGGTGCAGATTTCCAAATGCAACTACAGTACAGACCAGTCTTTTAGACCATATTTAACAACAGTGACTGTCGAGTAACAGTCAGAGGATGGTGACATCATAGCAAAAGAATGAATAGAATGTCATTCTATTTCTATGGGTGGAATAGTCAGAGGCCCATGTGCTGGCCCATTGGTTCTTTGGTGTTCTGTGTGTATCACTAGCCTAGTCCAGATCAGTTTGTGCAGTCTTTCCAACTCCTAAGGTCATTGTCAACAAAATGATCTGGGACCAGGCTACAGTATCACTGGTGTCCTGGCTCTTCTAGGCTGTGTTACTGTCTCTAAACAGAGAGAAAGAGAGTGAAAGAGAGAGATGCTGCAAGCGCAGAACGATGATGCAGACAGACAGACAGACAGACAGACAACAGCAGGGCTGCGGTCACTGTTTGCAAATCTAATAGCGTTCAGTGCCTAGCAAATAGGAATGAGGAGGGTGTGGGTGTAACTGGTTGTTGTCGTCGTTGTTGCGTGATTCAAATGCAGATAGTAATTACCGCAGTGTGAGATAGAGCAGGCATGTGGCGTTAGTGTGAGCACACGTGAAACGTATAACGTTATCGAGACATTCCTGTAACTATACGGTAGGTGTGCAAATATCACAGTTTGGCCTACCCTCCCTCTGTCTGTCTAACCATTTCATCTGTGTCTACTGTGTGTGTGTTCGTGTGAGTGTGTGTAGGTTTATGTGTGGAGTTTCTTCACTCCTCTTCCTCCTCCTCATGACGCTCATCGCGATGGTGCCCATTGCCACTTCCCTTCGTCATGTCGTAGGGCTTGGTCTTGCTGCTGCCCATGGTGACGGGGATGGAGATCTCTGCAGCCTTGATGGCCTGCCTGTTCAGAGGAGTCTCCACGGTCAGCACTCCCTCAGGAGACAAGGTGGACGTCACCTTCTCAGCGTCGGCCATAGGGGGCAGTCTGGAGCAGGGAGGAAAGGAAACACCACGGTCAGGCTACTGTACAGTACAGAAATACTTTACTGAGGCAGACAGTGCTTTTATCTCGCAATTTACAGTATTTTTTATGTAATTTGATATCAATTATATTCAAAATCACTGGTGTATAAATTCAGCTTCAGCACTAGGGGGCAGTCTGGAGCAGGGAGGAGAGAGAGCAGCACAGTCAGGTTACTGTACAAGACCGTATACGCTGGAAAGCTGTTATCGATGGCTTCAGCTCCAGGAGGAGTATGAGGCCAAAGCAAGTAAGAAAGGCTTCTATTCTATAAAATACTTTACTGAGACATCTTCATTTTCTTTCAATGTAATTGGATAGAACCTGAAGCTTTCCAGCCTGCCGGTGAGGCAGTGTTGATTGTCAGAGACATGGTATGTGTAGTGGCCCATGGATGGCGACAGAGACCCATGGAGCTCAGCTCTCAGGGAGGATGGCTGGCTGTACTATACAAACACAGTCAGTCGCCGCCGGTGTTGCTTTGCTCAGCCTTCCGGTACACTCAACCCTCTGCAGGCTTGACCAATCAACCAAAATAGGCTCACAGGACCAGACCAATGATAACAGAACCACTGGAGTCTGGACTAATCCTGGAGCATGCAGAATATGCAGAATATGACGGAAAGCTGCCATGAAGTAGCATAACCAACCAATTTCTATGCAACTGACAAAAGTAGCAGAAGGTTTAGGAATAGCTTTGAAATAGCTTTAAACAACCCTCAAGTGAAAATAGATTTTTGTTATTGACGAAATCAACATTGAAACAAATGGGAGAGACATTATTTTGGCCAGTCATTGACAGAGACACAAATGTTTTATGATGCCTATTTCAGCATGGTGGCAAAATTGTTACGACGGGTTATGGAACAATGTGTAATTAATTTGTTGCACAGTCTGCCAGGTTCGTTGATAGGAGTGTCACTGTGAGTTGTATAATCAATGGCGTTGTGTTACTTACGTGTATTTCCTAGTGAAGCATCTGGACACAAATCCATGCTCATCCTTCCTTTCCTCATGCTTGCCTGTGGACACAGAACACACACGGGTCAGTCTTAGCCCTGTCTCACACTACTGGGGACTGCAGTCACTTCATGTGCCATGACCACTGTGTATAAATGTTATTTTGTGCAAAAACACACGCTATCTCAGAGAACTTGATGTTTTGCTGTTGCCTCTCTGTCTGAAAGCTTCCTTGATACTTCATCACTATCAAGGGAGCTTTTTTTTTTTTTGGAGAACCATCTGTTCTGTTGGACAAGGGGCTGAGAATAGATGTCATGTCCCCGTGCCTTTCCTCCTGCTTGGTGTCTGTACTGTACATGCATGTCCCCTTTGACACGTTCCCTAGCATGTTACATGTGTGATGTACACTCAGTAGCCAGTTTATTAGGTACACCAGCTAGTACCGGGTCGGACCCCACTTTGCATCCAGAACAGCCAGAATTCTTTGGGGCATTGATTCTACAAGGTGTCAGAAATGTTCCATAGGGATGTTGGTCCATGCTGACACGATGGCATCACGCAGCTGCTTCAGATTGGACGGCGGTACATTCATGATGCGAACAGCCCGTTCCATCTCATCCCAAAGATGCTCTATTGGGTTTGGTCAGCAACAATGTTCAGATACGGTGTGGCATTCAACCGTTGCTCAATTGGTATCAAGGGACCTAACGTATGCCAGAAAAACATTCCCCACACCAGTACACAACCACCACCAGCCTGTACTGTTGACACCAGGCAGTATGGGTCCATGGACTCATGCTGCTTAAGCCAAATCCTGAGTCTGCCATTAGCATGACGCAACAGGAACCGGGATCCGTTGGACCAGGCAACGTTTTTCCCCTCCTCAATTGTCCAGTGTTGATGATGGCGTGCCCACTGGAGCTGCTTCTTCTTGTTTTTAGCTGATAGGAGTGGAACCCGGTGTGGTCGTCTGCTGCAATAGCCCATCCGTGACAAGGATTGAGTTGTGCGTTCCTTGATACCATTCTGCACACCACTGTTGTATTGCGTCTCTTAGCTTGCACGATTCTTGCCATTCTCCTTCGACCTCTCTCATCAACGAGCTGTTTTCGCCCACTGGACTGCCGCTGACTGGATGTTTTTTGTTTGTCGTACCATTCTCTGTAAACCCTAGACACTGACGTGCGTGAAAAGCCCAGGAGGGCGGCCGTTTTCCGGCGTGCCTGGCACCGACGATCATACCACACTCAAAGTCGCTTAGGTCACTTGTTTTGCCCATTCTAACGTTCAATGAACAGTAACTGAATGCCTCGATGCCTGTCTGCCTGCTTCATATAGCAAGCCACAGCCACTTGACTCACTGTCTGTAGGAGCAATCCATTTTCGTGAATGGTGTACCTAATAAACTGTCCACTGAGTGTATGTGCCAACTGGTTTATATCTCTATGTCTCTCACCAGGTCCCTACAAATACACTTGCCAGGCCTGAAATACTGACAGCATATCGGTTTGTTATGATTATGTTATGACAACAGCTGAGCTGATAATAGGAGTTTATGCCAAAGGGACCTGTCCCTTTTCCTGCAGGACTACAACACTGGGGAGAGGGTGTGAAAGGGCCTTTAACCAGGCATTAACACTAATATACAGCCACACCATTATCTCAGCTTTGATAGGGAACATGAGAAGCATGCAAGTGTTATAAGCCTCTATACAAGGATGCAGTGTTCATTCACAGTGTCAGAGCTGTGTTGATCATAACTGTCTGCCACCAGAGGAGGAAAGAAGAAGAATACGCTCTGGAACTGGCCCAGCAGCCCATTTAAAGTAGCAGATCAGAGACACAGTGAGAGTGAGTCATGGATAAATATCCTCCTCTCTCTCTCTCTGTGAGTGGAGATGGTACTAGAAGGGGGCAGAGACAGAGAGAGGGTCTGGGTTCTCGATGATATCATTAACTATTCTCCGACATTCTTGATACAGGTCCTTGGAACTAGTTTCTGTTCCTGACTAACCAACAAGTAAGTAAGGGCAGATATTCAATGTCAAGATGAAAAAGTGTTGTTTTAAGTCCAATCTACAGTTTGTACACCTTAACATAAAATACAGGGTCCTTATTACATTTTAGTCATTTAGCAGAGCGACTTACAGGAGCAATTAGGGTTAAGTACCTTGCTCAAGGGCACATCAACAGATTTTTCACCTAGTCGGTTCAGAGATTCAAACCAGCAACCTTTCGATTACTGGCCCAACGCTCTTAACCACTAGGCCAACTTATCGTACGTCTAATTTACAGTTAGGATATACTGCCAAGCCCCCGGTATAAAACAATGTTATTGTTGTAATAGTCCACTCCCACTAGCATATGTAACACAATAAAATGGGTCTTCTACAGTAAGTTTGGACATAGCGTTAAACCCACTTAATGTTGTTCTAATGGTCTACTCCCACTGGTGTACAGTACAATACATATCTCTGTTGTTGTAATGTGTGTAATGTCTCAGGAATCTATGGGCTCTGTTCCATTTTCCCTCCCCGTGGTCTACAGAGACCATGGCTGTGTAATATATTTACATTTTAGTCATTTAGCAGACGCTCTTATCCAGAGCGACTTACAGGAGCAATTAGGGTTAAGTGCCTTGCTCAAGGGCACATCGGCAGATGTTTCACCTAGTCAGCTCGGGGATTAGAACCAGCGACCTTTCGGTTACTGGCACAACGCGCTTAACCACTAAGCTACCTGCCGCCCCTGCCGCATCATGTTATGTGATGTTATGTAACCCAATGCACTGCTTCCCTCCACATAGAACAATCAATCAACACAGGGCTACAACAAGTGTTACTCTCACTGTCCTCCATGTCACAGCAACAACTCACTTACTATGACAAGTGGAACCCTATAGTGTGCTTAGTAGTATTTAGTGAGTGAGACATCTCATTTGCCTCATTCATCATTCATCATGTGGTCCTCTGTAGCTCAGCTGGTAGAGCACGGCGCTTATAACGCCAAGGTAGTGGGTTCGATCCCCGGGACCACCCATACACAAAAATGTATGCACGCATGACTGTAAGTCGCTTTGGATAAAAGCGTCTGCTAAATGGCATATTATTATTATTATTATTATCAGTTATTAAATACATGTGTAATATATACCAACTAAAACTCATTAGGTCCAGGTCCAGGTCGCTCTTGAAAAATAGATTTTTATCTCAACGAGACTAACCTGGTTAAATAAAGGTTAAATAAAAAATGAATAGTGATGTTAATAGATGCGAAACATAAACAAGCTCAGCTAGAAACAAGTAATACTTTATTAACTGTAATAATAGTAAGAAGAAGAAAAAAGATGTACATAAACAATTTCTGCATATTATGAAGTACATTTAATGTACTGTGCTAGCTACAAAGTTCTACTGATTCTGTCTACTGAGACAGAGAAATAGAGACAGGCAGAGAAAGAGATAGATACAGAGAAAGAGACAGATACAGAGAAAGAGGGACCCAGAGACAAAGCAAGAGCCAGAGACACACAGAGAGAGAAAGAGACAGACCGAGCCAGAGAGACAGAGGCAGCCTAATTCTGATCGTTTGACAAATCACATCAGATATTTTCAGATGATCAGATTGGTCAAACGACCAATTAGTGAAGAAAAAAAAACGGAATTGTGCTGCCTGTGTAAACGCAGCCATAGAGAGAGAATTGTGCTGCCTTAGAGAGAAAGAGACAGAAACAAAGACAGAGCCAAAGCTAGAGACAGAGCCAGAGACACACAGATATATGAGTTACTTACCAGTGATCTCTACCACGCCGTCCTTGGTCTTGACCACCAGCTCTTCAGGGGAGAAGTGGTTGACGTCCAGAGTGACCTTCCAGGCCTCCTGGGTCTGCTTGATCTCAGACATGCCAGAGCTGAGCTGGCGGGAGAGGGCGCGGGCATACGATGCTGCCCCAGCCTGGGCCATCATTGGGGCTTGGGCCATCATTGGGGCTTGGGGCATCATGGCAGCCTGCATCATGGCACTCTGCTGGTGGGGCATCATGGAGGGCATGAAGCCGGCAGCGGACAGGTCGTGGCCGAGGGCGGGGCGCATGTAGCCGGGCCAGTGGGTGCTGGGGAAAGTGGGTAACTCCTCTGCGAGGGCAGGCATACCGAAGGACTGGTCGAAGAGTCGGCTGCCCTGGTACCAGTCCCTGTAGGGGTCCCAGCTGGGGGTGCGGAGCAGGCTGAAGGGGATGCGTCTCTCTGTCATGGTTGCTGGAGGAAGAGGAGTAGTACTGTAGTAGTAGCAGAGCTGTGGAACTGGCTGGCTGTAGATGCCTTTGGTTGGTGTCTCTCTCTCAAACTTCCACTGAAAGTACCGTCTGCTCCTCGGCAGAGGGCTTTTATACACACAGCCACCGCCCACCTCTCGTCAACACTGTCACTGACCCTCCCTTCTCACCCCATCTGCCTCCCCCTCCCCAGACAGATATTTATAGAAGGAACTAGGTCTATTCGTGGCAGACGTAGCACTAGAATGGAATCCAAGTCCAAGGCAGTGGCGTAGGGCAGTTTCGCTGGGATTTTATAGCTAATCTCATGCTATTTTACATACTTGCCATGAGGATAGAGAGAACATTTTGCAGTTTTAAAGCTAATTTCCTCTTGTTCCCCAAAAACATTGTCATGGCTTATAACGTGTTCATATGCTATCTGGTTTTTTTTTGTGGGGGGAGCGACCCCCAAAGCCTGGGGACGACGACGGGGCCCTCCCTTTTACCCCACTACCCCTCTAACAGCTGTTGAGCACTCTGTTTCACCCCCTCCCTTCCTCCATCCTTCCTCCCTGTCCTGCCAATTGTAATCCCCCTCTGAGCCCACCCTAGCCATGACACAGGGCTAGAGGAATCTGAGAGTCTGTTGTAAAGCAGACAGCCCTGCTCAGCAGAACTAGAGCCCCCCTGCATAGTGGGGAGATATAAGTATGCTGTTTCTAACACACAGGCTGGTAGAGGACAGCACATTATGTGACAAGCCAACCAGACACATACGTGCTATTAGAATGCACATTGGAATCCTAGGAGCTCGGACAAGCAAAACACAACACAGACACCACTGACAACACACACCCACACTCATGCATGCTTGTATAGAGTACACACCCACAGACCCACAAACACGGAGGATGCACACAAGCATGGAGGTATTTGGTGTGATATGAGTTACTTCTGCTATAGAGGAATGGAACCAGAGCTTAGTTAGACAGATGATGATACTGACATGTAGACCCTATATCTCCTTCCTATCTCTGATAGTCACCTACAGAATGGCGTTCCTCTCATCTCATGGACACCCTGTTTTGTTTCAGATCTGTTCCATTGCTGTCCCTGTGGTATTTTGGTTCCAAGTATTATTTTTACCAATCTTGAACAAGGACTTGTTTTTGGCATGCACCTTTCAGTGCTCAGCCTACATTATAGGGATTTCCGCAAATGTGGATAAACGTTAGGACTAATGTCCATTTAGTCCATGGTTTCAATACTGTTCTTGTACAGGTTACATCAGTGATGCAGCGCCACATTTTGTGTCCCAGTGTGTAATAGAGTTCACAGTAAAAATGACAGAGTAAACTTAACTGTGATTGAAGAAAATTGAATTCTACCACAGATAACATTTTAGACCCAGTCTAAAAAGAGTCAAACGTACTCTGGCAACAGAGTCATTTTTTCCGAATTGTATTCACTCAATTTAGTGTTGAGTTGGTATTTGGTATTTTATTAGGATCACCATTAGCTGTTGCAAAAGCAGCAGCTACTCTTCCTGGTGTCCACACAAAACATGAAACATGACATAATACAGAACATTAATAGACAAGAACAGCTCAAGGACAGAACTACATAAAACATTTTTTAAAGGCACACGTAGCCTACATATCAATACATACACACAAACTATCTAGGTCAAATAGGGGAGAGGTGTTGTGCCGTGAGGTGTTGCTTTATCTGTTTTTTGAAACCAGGTTTGCTGTTTATTTGAGCAATATGAGATGGAACAGAGTTCCATGCAATAATGGCTCTATATAATACTGTACGCTTTCTTGAATTTGTTCTGGATTTGGGGACTGTGAAAAGACCCCTGGTGGCATGTCTGATGGGGTAAGTGTGTTGATATTTAACTCTGCATCATTGCGTTGGAACTACTGCTTGGGTGGACCTCAGACTTGTGTGAGCCTGGCAGTCTTTACATCACTACGGGTCTACATGTTGCTTTACCATAAACTCATGGACATGGACCTAGGGATGGGATGGGTCGTTGGCATACTGTACCGCACAGCCAGGTGTGTTCGTCTTCGCTGAGTAAGCGCTACCACTAACTTGACATTCTCCATCTTATTTGAGGGTCTTATAGAGGGGTAATATTGCCTTGTGTCTCTTCCAAAGAGCAGCACTGGATGGAAGTCAGTATTCCAACACATTAACTCAGACTAGACTGAGTTGAATACACAGTCCAAATATTTGAAATTCTCAATGTGTACTTGGTTTGGCACAATGAAACCAATGGAATAGTTCCAAAAGTACACACTTCATTTACCAGGCAAGTTAAATTAAACGCACAGGTTTGACTCGGACTCAAGAGTGCAGTGCATGGTTGAACATTCATGAGCTGTTTTTTATTATTATTTGCCAAGTCATCTCAAAGGATACCTGTTATTGTATAGATCAACAGTACAGATTCTAGGGTTAGGGTTAGGGTTGTGGTTCAGTTTAAGGTTAATGCATTTTCATTCATTCATCAGACTGTGCCTCAGACTCAGACAGATTCAACAATAACGGTGTTATTTCTTGGGAGTGTAGCTGCCTGTATTAATCATATATTCACAGGTTACGTAACATAGGTTGAGTTTATGGATTTGGGAGGAAAGATAAACAGGGAGTTGGAAAAGTACACCAGGTTACCGAATATTCCAGTGCTTTATTTTCAGGCCAGAGGTATCCAGTATCATTATGAAATAAAGTAAATAGATACATTAGCACCCTCTGCTGGTGGTGCCTACACATAGCACGTGTTACAGTATGACCAGTGTGTAGACCTCAGTGGCAACGTTTCTTTCCTTGTCAAAAAGAGTATCCATCGAAAGACAACACAAGTAGCTCATTTTTCATTGGTTTATATTTATTGTCCTGTATAATAACTTTTACACTACAACTAAATGACTTTTATACAATCCAAAGGTTTAGCGCTGTACTCTTAATATCGGAACAGGTTTTGTTTAATATCATACTAGGTTACAGTAACTCTGGTTACATTTTTGATGTAACACTGCATGAGTGACAGGAGGCTTGACGAATGGGAAGGAAGACTGAAGGTGTTCCCTGATTGCATCATCACCAGCAGCTGTCCTATCAGCACAGAGTAATAAACTGAGGCAGGGAACATGATGGGCTTCTAGTGGGACTACCAGTGTCTGGGTTCAGGCGTTTTGCAAGCAGGGGCATTCGCCGCGTACGTAGTTTAGCTGACCACCGGCTTGCAAAATGAGTAGACCCTCTGTCTGTGACCTCATGCCAGGTCAGAGCCAGTTACTAGGACACCTCTGGTAGAAGCAGGGTGCAGGGGATAGAACCAGCCTCTTACAGCAGGGGCAATGTGATTGGTTAGACCAACAACAAACTAGCCCAATCAACACATCTATGTCTGGAGGGAGCCAATCCAGGCCTGTTTTGGACAGAAGGATTTGGTAGAAGTGGACCTTTGGAGCCCTGCAGAGTAACAGCCCCTCTAAGTAACTTTAACCATGTATCCCCTGCACCAGGAAACAGACAGGCAGAAGAATAACAGATTGCATCAACATAAACTTTTAATACAAGCCCCATGGTCTCTGTGGACTGTTTCAGTACTGTAACTAACCCTGTGTAAGAGCATTATAAAACACATCAGGTAAGGGAACCCCGCCATAGAAACAAGCTACCGCCAGCTCAGCTCACTCCCCTATTCTTAAAGGAAGCAGAAGCTCTCATCACAAATAAAAAGGATTTGGGTTAAAACATCAATGGACATACTGAATATTCAAAGATGAGAATACATACATTTGCAGCAATTGTCCCATGATATATTAGTATCTCAATGCCACGATTCTTCAAATTGCTTTAAAAAACATTTGATGAGACGAAACAAATAAATTATCAAATCAATAAACAATAAATAGCTTAATAAATAGATAAATAATTGGAATAAATAATGGAATAAATAGCTGTGGATAAAATATAGACCCACATGAGTGCATGGATGCTATTGCAGAAGGTTTCTGAAGTATCTTAAGAAAGAGCATCTTTGCAGAGAGACTTCACCTCACTGGTCATTGCAGAAGAGGTACAGTAGCATCTACATTAAATGTGCAGTATGCAGAAATTCTAATAGTTTGCCTATTTTCAGTTTATGTGACAAAACAAACAATGCATAGTGTAGAGAATCATTGTACCAACTAAACCGCTGTAAAATATATTGTCAATAACCCAAAATATATTGTATTTTCAGCTGTTTAAAGCCGGTATACAAAACCTAAAGTAAAAGTTGCAAAAAAACGAAACTTAAGAACTGGGATAATAGAAATAGCGCACATAGAACATATCTACTGCTTCTTAGACATGCTTTCAATGAGAATGACAGATCTATAACTCACATTTCTATGTGTATTTGGTCGGGACACACAAAAATGTACATATTGCAGCTTTAATAGTCTGAACACAATAAATAGTGGAATAGGGAAGAGAGGAAAATGACATAATAATACATAGTTTTTTATGTCCCTTCTTGCCTCTGTGTGTAATTACAGGTCCGGTATTTCACATACAATACAGCTCAGAATGGGCAGAGGGGACAGGTGCACCATGGGAGCTGTAGTACTGTAATGACAGGGACAGATGCACCCTGGGACCTATATTACTTTAGTGACAGGGACAGGTGCACCATGGGACCTGTAGTACTGTAGTGTCAGGGACAGATGCACCCTGGGACCTGTAGTGGCGGCCAGCAGGGCTCTCTGGTACAAGCAGTAGCCTTCCTCCTTCCTGGTGCATCATCATGCTAAGTCACCATCACATAAAAATATACAGTGCATAGTTTACAAGCCAGAACTTACAGTTTAGAATCATTTATACATCCTGACATATATGCTACAACCTTTAAAAAAGAACATACATCAGTTCCCTTCTGCGTGCTAAATCGTCAGCCGACTTTTTTGTTCTTTATCGCTTCTCTTGATCTCTCAAGTTCCTAAAATAGAGCATTAGAGTCTTTGGGGAAATGATGTAATGACGTTGGAGAAAAAAATTGTCCGGTTTGATTTAATTGAACTTATTTTCCATTTGTGTCTTTTCTTTTCTTCTTCCACAAACTCATGGAAGTGTCCCAATGCTAGAATATATCAAATCAAATAAAAAGGTAATTTTTTGGTTACTTTTGCTCCGTGGAAGAATATGGAGAAAGTGCTTCCAGACTTGTTCTTTAGGCTTCATAATTTATTTTCTAAAACCATGATCTGAGAAATATTCTTTAAAATAATTGCCAGTGTGTTGCATCCACAGCTGTGGAAAAAATCGATATTTCAGATGAATGTGCTATAATATTAAAAACCTCCCTCTTCCTTCCTTTGATCCAGGCTCGGGTTAAGAGAAAGGGGTAGCAATGTGGACGAGTGGGTGTGTCGAAAGGAAAGTAGTGGGCGTGTCGAAAGGAAAGTCGTGGGCGGGTCGAAAGGAAAGTAGTGGGCGTGTCGAAAGGAAAGTAGTGGGCGTGTCGAAAGGAAAGTCGTGGGCGGGTCGAAAGGAAAGTAGTGGGCGTGTCGAAAGGAAAGTAGTGGGCGTGTGGAAAGGAAAGTAGTGGGCGTGTCGAAAGGAGTCGGTGTGTCGAAAGCGCTCTGCTATAGGTTAGACAGTTTTGATTGAGCTGTTTTTTTTTTTGTTACCATGCAACTGCAACTACCGTACATTGAGCTACCATACCGCGAGAGTTTGGATAATAATTGTACATTTTCAGTTACAAAACTGATGATTGTTTATTTTAGATTAAAGGTATTGATGATGGGTGTACAGTTGCTTCATGCGTTGTACATGTGTGTGCTTACTGTGACTGTCACCCTGATATTGGCTACTAGGTAGCTACTTCCCACGCCGTTGCCGGACAGTAGTGCTTGTCAAGCGGGAGTGAAGGGTACTGTGTCGCAGTGTTGTTGCCGTTCATGCCCTTCACATTGAGTAGTAGACTGTATCAAGGTGACATCTATATGGTTATCAATTTTAGTTATTTCTTGTGAAGGTTGCAATACTACTTTAAATAAAAGAATGTTAGTGAACAAAATTCCACGTAAGATATCGCCAGCGACACGACCGTGATACCCAGTAGGAAGCACTTGACTCATCGTGCAGCCCAATCAGCCACCAAAACGGTCTTGAGTGGCAACAAATATGCCCAATTAGCTGACTTTCAATACATCCACTGCATTCGACACACCCTCTCGCCCATACTCCGGTCGCCATATTGGGCTGCAGCTACCCATACTAGCGGGTTAACGCGGGTTAACATGAAGTATACAGAGATGGAGACTGAGGAGGGTAAAAAATGACCAGACCAAGGATACATAAGATGATTCGTCCTATCTTTCACTCTCTGTCTCTCTCTATGTTTCCCTCTCTATCTACCCCCTCGCTCGCACTCTTTCTCTCTCCCCCCCCCCCCCCCCCCCTTCTTTTCTCTCTCTGTCTCTCTCTCCTCAGAAGCCGGGGCTCTCGTAGCTGCTGCGACTGTAATAGCTGTGGTTGCGGCTGCGGGAGCGGCTGTGGCTCCTGGTGCGGCTGTGACTGCGGCTGTAGCTGCTGTAGCTGTCATGGCTGCGACTCCTCTCCGAGTGGGAGGGGCTTGACATGGAGCTGGAGGAGGAGGGGCTGGGACGGTAGTACGGGATAGGCCGCTTCCGAGCGCTGAGGAGAGGAGACGATAGAGGGATGGATGTTTAAACAGTGTATAAAAGGCTTGTGATCAATTAGTGGGAGGAGGACCACCACTTTGACAGCTGACCTGAGAGCTGCTCTTTTGGCCTGCCTCTGCATTATACAGTACACTCCAATGGGAATATTGTAGGTTTGCAATATAATCAAATGCTTTTCTGATTCCCCAAAATCTTTAATATTTTGTATTTTAACTATACTACGTCAAATGTTATAATCACATAAAAAGATAATGAGAGGGTCATGTTTGGAACATAATAGAGGTCAACTAAAAGGGTCTGGGTCAGCTGTCTTCAAGGGGCAGGCCAGAAATGTGTCATAGTAATTATTAGGTGCGGCAATCAAATTGAGAAGTGCTGAAAGAGAGCAGCTCCATATGTTAGTTAGTAGGCATCCACACACACACACACACACACACACACACACACACACACACACACACACACACACACACACACACACACACACACACTGCAAAAGGGTTAGGAGCGTTGAGATTGCCTTGTTAGTGAGCATCCTCAAGGTGCAACTTAAGTGCCCATAGAGGTTGCTGCCGGTGAATTGAGAGTTGTTAGCCGCAAAAAGACAGAAAATCATCTGAAGGTTAGCCATCACCCAGGAATCAGGAGAGTTAGTCTAGAGGTAGGACGTCAGCGCTATCAAGGTGCTCACTATCTATGGGGATGTTTTGTGAAGAAAAAAAAAAGGTGGTAGTTGTGGATCACAAATACAGAATCCCAAAGAATTTCTATAGATCCACAATTTCGGGTTTACAGACAGACATTGCTTGACGAACTTTGATAGCGCCTTCATCAAAAACCTGTGTTATGGCATTAGTACACGTCAGTGACTGTTTCTCTACTGCTGGTGAATGTGGATTTACGAAAAGAAAGATGGATAGAAAGGGGAGGGAGCAGCGTTACTCTAGGGAAGTCTGTTCGGTTGGTTAACTGCTTCACAAGGCTTCAGCCAGGAGGACTAGGGAGTCCAGCTGCACGACAACTGTTACCACGGTAACCTAGCCTGCAGCTCAGCAGTATTCCGTTGTCTTGGCTTCGGGGGGGGGGAAGGGGGGAACCTTCCTTCGTACAGGAGGAGTGAGAGAGGAGTGTCACAGAACATTTCACCTGCATTTTATGGGAAACCACTTCACACACATTCTGGGAAATAGAATGGAATCATATTATTGCTACAGTGTGCCATCGCTCAGCTGTGGCAAATCCAATCGATGATAAAGGTTTATTATTATTATTATTAAAGGTTGTACACTTCTGTGATATACAGTGAGGGAAAAAAGTATTTGAGCCCCTGCTGATTTTGTACGTTTGCCCACTGACAAAGATATGATCAGTCTATAATTTTAATGGTAGGTTTACTTGAACAGTGAGAGACAGAATAACAACAAAAAAATCCAGAAGAAAAACGCATGTCAAAAATGTTATAAATTGATTTGCATTTTAATGAGGGAAATAAGTATTTGACCCCTCTGCAAAACATGATTTAGTACTTGGTGGCAAAACCCTTGTTGGCAATCACAGAGGTCAGACGTTTCTTGTAGTTGGCCACCAGGTTTGCACACATCTCAGGAGGGATTTTGTCCCATTCCTCTTTGCAGATCTTCTCCAAGTCATTAAGGTTTCGAGGCTGACGTTTGGCAACTCGAACCTTCAGCTCCCTCCACAGATTTTCTATGGGATTAAGGTCTGGAGACTGGCTAGGCCACTCCAGGACCTTAATGTGCTTCTTCTTGAGCCACTCCTTTGTGGCCTTGGCCGTGTGTTTTGGGTCATTGTCATGCTGGAATACCCATCCACGACCCATTTTCAATGCCCTGGCTGAGGGAAGGAGGTTCTCACCCAAGATTTGACGGTACATGGCCCCATCCATCGTCCCTTTGATGCGGTGAAGTTGTCCTGTCCCCTTAGCAGAAAAACACACCCAAAGCATAATGTTTCCACCTCCATGTTTGACGGTGGGGATGATGTTCTTGGGGTCATAGGTAGCATTCCTCCTCCTCCAAACACGACGAGTTGAGTTGATGCCAAAGAGCTCGATTTTGGTCTCATCTGACCACAACACTTTTACTCAGTTCTCCTCTGAATCATTCAGATATTCATTGGCAAACTTCAGACGGGTCTGTATATGTGCTTTCTTGAGCAGGGGGACCTTGCGGGCGCTCCAGGATTTCAGTCCTTCACGGCGTAGTGTGTTACCAATTGTTTTCTTGGTGACTATGGTCCCAGCTGCCTTGAGATCATTGACAAGATCCCGTGTAGTTCTGGGCTGATTCCTCACCGTTCTCATGATCATTGCAACTCCACAAGATGAGATCTTGCATGGAGCCCCAGGCCGAGGGAGATTGACAGTTATTTTGTGTTTCTTCCATTTGCGAATAATCGCACCAACTGTTGTCACCTTCTCACCAAGCTGCTTGGCGATGGTCTTGTAGCCCATTCCAGCCTTGTGTAGGTCTACAATCTTGTCCCTGACATCCTTGGAGAGCTCTTTGGTCTTGGCCATGGTGGAGAGTTTGGAATCTGATTGATTGATTGCTTCTGTGGACAGGTGTCTTTTATACAGGTAACATGCTGAGATTAGGAGCACTCCCTTTAAGAGTGTGCTCCTAATCTCAGCTCGTTACCTGTATAAAAGACACCTGGGAGCCAGAAATCTTTCTGATTGAGAGGGGGTCAAATACTTATTTCCCTCATTAAAATGCAAATCAATTTATAACATTTTTGACATGCGTTTTTCTGGATTTTTTTGTTGCTATTCTGTCTCTCACTGTTCAAATAAACCTACCATTAAACTTATAGACTGATAATTTCTTTGTCAGTGGGCTAACTTACAAAATCAGAAGGGGATCAAATACTTTTTTCCCTCACTGTAAATACATTTCACCTGAAATAATATAACGTGTTCAATTCCACTTAGATGATACTATCCAACAGACACTTACATTTACAGATACACTAAATACTAGTTTTACTATTTACTAGTATATTTACTATATACTATGTCAGATTAGAGAACATATAAGTACCCCACATTTACAGTAATTATGCTGAGGATTCACAATAAAATTGTTGAGAAAAGCCAAAGAAAACCTTGACAAACTCTCCCATAGATGTCAGTGTTACACTTTTATTCTGCTTTCACTGAGGGAGCTTGGTTAGATAGATCCTCTGTTACCTGGTGATCCTGCGAGCCTCCATGAAGCTGGGAGAGTCTCGTCTCCTTTTCCTGATGGGAGAATAGCTCCTGGAGCGACGGCGAGCACGGTCAGCATCAGAGTGGTGAGGGCTGTCTCTCTCCCTAGTGGAGAAAGGAAAATATGCGCATCAAATTGTCATGTACTGGACAGAAAAAATGAATATATGAGAAAAGTAATGTTCGTGTCTAAATAAATCACTGGGTAACAAGAACAAAGTTGCAAAAGTTTCTAGTTAATCCAAAACCAAGAGTGTAATCTGGCCTTCTGGGTCAGGTATGCAGGAAAGCCAGTAGCCCCTCTTGGTGGTAGGTTAACTATCATTCATAGACCAATAAGTAACCCTTCTGTAAGCGGTCACCTGGAGTTGTTCTGTCTGGCGTGGGGGTGGGGGGACTTGGCCTTGCTGGGGCCTCTCTCTCTGGAGACGGAGCGTGATGAAGAGCTTCCGGAGCTCCAGGAGCTGCTACGCTGCCGGACCCCCACGCCACCGCGCCCCCGAGACTCACTCTTCTTCCTGCTTGACGCAGACGTGTGGCGGTGCCGCCCTGGAGAGGCAGACTGGCTCTGGTGATGGGCCTGTCCCCGAACCCCATGGTGATGCCGCTTGGACGAGTGGCACCCTTTAGTCCTTGAGGTAGATGAATAAATTAGTATCGATTGATTATTGGTAACAGAGGAAGGATGGGGGTCAAGATTGTTGGATACCTTTAGTAGGCAAGGTATGAAGAAATGGGAAAGTGAGGCAAATAAGTGCATCATTCATTTTTTTGTGACATGTGCCACATTAGAAGATCACCTAACAGGTTGTTTAGTTCTCAAAGCGATCAACCTGTTTTCATTCTACTTAGCTAATCTTAGCATAGCACAAGCCAGGAGAATAAGAGTGAAAAGTGAAGTGCGTGGGACTGTGCCCTGGACAGCAGACCAAGCACCAAACACAGTGAACATAAAAGAAGGGGAGACAACCTTGTCCCGGACCACTGTGATTAGTATTTGACCCTGCTGGTCGTTTGAACATCTTGAAGAACAATCTGGCCTTAATGGCCATGTACTCTTATAATCTTCACCCGGCACAGCCAGAAGAGGACTGGCCACCCCCCCAGAGCCTAGTTCCTCTCTAGGTTTCTTCCTAGGTTCCTGCCTTTCTAGGGAGTTTTTCCTAACCACCGTGCTTCTACATATGCATTGCTTGCTCACTGGGGTTTTAGGCTTGATTTCTGTATAAGCACTGTGACAACTGCTGATGTAAAACGGGCTTTATAAATATATTTGATTTAATTGATTGAAGACAACACCTGCCAAGGACAGGACATGTAAAGATTATGTCAGTATGGGTGGTCGAATCTCTCTGCTTACTTCTTCCGGTGAGAGCTTTTCCCTCTGTGAGGATGCAGGTTACGTTGAGAGTGGGCGGAGTCACTGCTGTGAGCCGGCGAATGGGAGCTCTTCCCATGAGCTCTGTGACTACTGTGACCTCCCCGTCTGCCCGACGACCCCATCGTCTGCCTTCCCTCTCCATGTAGGGCCTCTCCAGCCTGAGTTGCAGTACCTCCTCCTGGGGTCCTGTAAAGGGCATCGTGGGTCTTGTGCTCTCCTCCTCTCAGCTGAGGCAGCATCATGGTCGACTGCTCGCCCGGAGTAGCAGCAGTCAGCATTCTCAGCTTCTGTAGAGAAATGACAACCAACAAAAGAAAAAGAAAAAAAAGGGGAAAAAATAGAAAAAAGGCCTTAGAGTTTGTCACAGTGGAGTGTTTGAGCGCTACGGTGTACTTGGCAAAAGAGGGTCAACATCTAAAAGAAAATATCTAGGTTTTTTCTCGATATGGCTTATAGACAGTCCTCTATGGTGCAGCGCATGCAATACTTGGCATGCAAAACTATAATGAGTCGAAGAAATCATAAATTCCGAAAAGAAACAAAAAGAACTAGAAGAGAAAAGGGATTTTTTTGTGTTTATTATGTCCCAAATGAAGTTAAAGAGCAGAGAGAGAAGAGAGTACAGAGCTACAGACTTTGTAGAGTAGAAAAGGAGGACTTCTTCAAGTTTTAGTAATGGTTCAAAAACAAATGTGAAAAAAAAAGAGTAGACAACTTGACAGAACATCACAGAAATGGAAGGAACAAAATAAAATAGTCAAGGAACAATTATAGAGTCAAATCGAATCAGAAAAACAAATCGTCTGCTACTCAATAATTTTCTCTTTGTGGATTTTTTTTTCCCTGTAGTAGACACTTGCTGAGATGTGAACAGCGACCCATTTTATTTTTTTCTGTTGTTTAAAAAAAAAATCGTTACTCTTGTTTAACTCCCTTTTGGTTAACATCCACTTACCAATAAAGTGGCATTCCCTCCTTTAGTAGGTAAGGTATGAAGAAAAGGGAAAAGTGGGGCAACATAAGTGCATCATTAGATTTCACAAAATGCAAGAGAAAAAGACACAAAACCCTTCCCTGGCAGAGTGAGGCATGAGACAATGCATGGAAATCAACTGAAATTAAATCAAGAAGAAAAGAGGAAAGAACACACCACAATGTTCAGGGAACCGATGTGAGGATTTTTCTCGATGTTTCTCAATGTTCAGGGAACACAATGTACACACCGAGAGTAGCTACATCTTCCAGATCATTCCTTCTCCTGCCCAGCCCACTCCACCAGACGGCAGGGCAGACAGTCTGTGTGAATGACCATTGCGTTTAAAGTAGACTCAGCGATATGACAGAGATGCAGAAAGTAAACAGCATAGTGGGTCAATTTCTGCAACAACTAAGAGCGTTGAAGCGAGAGGCTCAACTTCTCTGCGGTTTTGGTGCCCTGGCGACCACGCTGTGAACGGCGTGAAGCGAACCCGTGCACAGGCGCAGATACTGTGTGTGACTGTGTGAGAGCAAAGTCTTGCATCTCGCTCATCTCAATATCTGCGGTGCTGCTCCTGGCAATGTCATCTCGCTGAGTCTACCTTTAAGTTTAGGGCTTCCAGAGAGTTACGTTTAGGAGTTCAACCCCCAGGTACTGTATTTTAGGTTACAGTTTGTTCAAACCAAGGCATTCCTTGTCAGTGTGGGGTTGCGCTTCCCCTTTAAGCCTCGGGCATATGACATTTTAATTGGCTCTGTTGAGATCTGTTTTAGTTCTCTGTTTTAATAATATCCATTAATATGAAAAAATCTGTACTATTCAATTTAACTGTAGCAAAAGCAACAGTCCTCTGCGAGAACAGAACCTCTGAAAATATTGTGTACTTCTAGACATTTATTGATGGGATTCTTAAAACTACAGTATCATTATAAACACAAATGTGTTTGGTAGACCAACTTCAGTAGGAGGCTTTTAAGCAAGTGGTCGATGTTGAGAGATAAGGTATGCTGAGGACATTGAACTAGGATGCAAGCATATTCTGTAATAGCAGTGTACACAGGGCAAGGGGTTTCACAAAGTATTGTGAGTGCAGATATTTGTGTGGAGCAATTGTGTCTCCGGGATATAAAGGCAGGTCAAATGTCAAAGCAGGTAAATATCAAAACACAGCGAGTTCTCTTGCATGCATTAACCTTCTCTCCTGTAAACGCTGACCGTTGAATTACGACTAAAACAGGGACTCTTCATTGAAATCAACAGAAATATTCAACCCTTCTCCACAAAACAAACAAAGGACTAAGCTGTAGAAATAAGAAAACACAACCACTGACGCAGATGATGACAGTTGTTAGAAACAGCCATCGAGGAAATAAATATGATCAAATCATAAGACGAATGTAACTATTTCACCAAGTGAACAGAGAGATGCTGGACAAACAGGAATAAATGCATTCTACCAAAACAGAAAGAAGAGGACAAAGAAATGGGCCTGCTTGATATATATATTGATTGGGCGGGATATTGGACTGAATTCAGTATGAACGTTTGAGAAGGTTAGAGGAAAAAACGATCAACTCTAATCCAAATCTTAACAGCAAAGTATAACTGAAGATAAAGTTCCCTGGTGGTTAAATCATAGAAAGGGAGACAAGGAAACATTGACATCAAGCTAGAGGCTTCTGACATTCTCATATCTGCATAAAGAAAGACCACGTGCCAAGGCAGAGCGTTACCTACCTTCCATTTCAATCAGTGACACGTATGCAATATCAACAAAAAAAGAAAAGGAAGAAAAAAGAAAGAAAGAAAAAAAGAAAAAAAGGAATGTTCTCCGCAGCGAAATGGGAAAAAGACAATGAACCTCTTTTAGTATCAACGCTACCAACTTCTTCCAGAGACTAAGAAGGAGAAGGTAAACAAGCCAACAAAAAAACAAAAGAAAATGGACAAACAAAACCAACACTTAAAATCAAAATCAAACTAAAGGTTAAAAAATGAATCTAAAAACTACAATGATTTGCTGTCTTTTTCGCTTGTTCAAATGCAGCCATGGTTCCATCAAAAGGGAGAGGTGGGTAAAGGTTGGGTAAGTGAATAGAGTGATTCATGAAACAAAATGAAATCCATTGTTAAGATAGAATTGCTAGAGGAAAGGAAGGAAGGAGGGATGGATGGAGAGAAGGAAGGGCATGCAAAGCTGGCATATGACAGACAATTGAAGAAGGGAGATGAGCATGTCAGGACAACAGAGGGCAAGAAAGATGTGTCACACACAACACGGATGGACAGATAGAGGGGAGGAGTGTCGGAAGGAGGGAAGCTGAGGGCTGGGCAGTCACCGCTAGACTGGACAACTAGTAGAGTCAGCACATTTAAAAGGGACCCCAGTCACATTTTGGAAAATATATTCTTCAACAAGAGAACAATACCCATTGCGGTTTACGAAAGCTATCAAAACCGTCTCAGAAAGCACATTGTGGCCTCTTTCACTTCTTACATATTCCTTTTGGGCTCAGCAATGCACCAGGGTTGTTACAGTGCCCCATGTTAGTACAAGGCGATTGTTATTGAGTCAGAATAAAAGGGTGATTCTTGGTGAATTTAAAGCCTTGTAAAACGAACAGTACAGTGAGCCTTGGGGAGGGTGGTACTGAACATATCAATATCAATACAAAGGGGAAATTAAATACGGCACTCGCATTCAAAATGGCTTGGGTCCCTTTAAAATACCAATGTTACTAAATGTTGTGTGTGGTCCTATTTAGTTTCAAGATTTGTATCACTGTTTTTTGTATGTTAGCAGATATCCATTTACCCTGGAACAAGAAAACTACAGACAGAATCAGAAGGACAAACTGAGATGTAGAAACAGAAGAGACAGAAAAGAACCAAGTTGCTGCTGCATATGTGCTAACCATAGAGATACTACAGTATTATCTAGCTTCTGTTGGATCTATGATCTCCCAGAAAGGTTCGGTATCCAAAATGAACAATATTGAGCGAGCAACCTCCCAAATACACAAGGAGTCTGAGCGCTGATGAATTTTCAGCAAGGGAGAGACACAATAATTCCCCTGTATGTGGAGATTGACAGGAGAGGTCTCGTGAACCAAAAAGCTGTTTAAGGCTGATGGTATAGGATGAATTGTCAAAAGGTTGACAGATTTGAGCTTCAGTGATAAACACCTAGCAATTTTACATTCACCGCAACACAACCGATTGGCTCAAATCTCCAAACACTGAGCGTCATTATGCAACAATGGCGCATAAGACTCCCCTTGCCAATCCCCAGTGACTTGGAACACATAGAGATACATAATATACTGTATATCAACATCAGGGACAGTCTGACAGAAGTGATACTGCCACCTAGAGACAACATGCAGGTCACATGATACAGTAAACAGGAAGTAGTAAACAGGAAGTGAATAGAGAAAATAGAGAGAATACAGAGAGAGAGAGAAGGGGTTGTTGTACACCTGATGTCTGGGAGCTCTCTCAGACTTCTGAAGGAAGGGGCTAACTATCACCTGAGCAAAACATTGTGCTTTATAAAGACTGTATTGACAAGAAGAACTAATAGTACACATACCCAGTTAACCTACTTGGTCCAGTTCCAAAGCATATGAGTGCTTTTTACATAAACGACAGAAAAGGAGCATTGGGCATTGATTTCATGGGGTAAATACTACTCAAATCGATAAAAAGCAGAAAATAAAACAGTCATAAATGAATACAAGCAGTGAGAGAGAGCGAGAGAGAGAGAGAGAGAGAGAGAGAGACAGACAGACAGACAGACAGACAGACAGACAGACAGACAGACAGACAGACATATACAGACAGATAGACAGACAAATAGAGCAGGTGAGATCTTTCTCATAAACACATGCAAGCTCAAGGAGGAAAGGAAATCGAAGGAGATAGCATCATCTGTAATTCATTACTCTAGACAGAATGTTTTCGGAGGCTGTTCTACACCTCATTTAGTTGCTTAGTCAGCAGTGAAAGTGAAACAGTAATGGCTATCGCCTTTGGTCTAAATGATGTCTGTTGTTTTGTTAGCAGAGCACACTTGTAGTTAGATTCAGTTAGATTCAAACGCAAAATGCTACCTCAGTTCTAAGGATCCATCTATAGTAGGGAGATTAAGGTGATGATTGACAGATAGTGATTTAAAACATAACAGTATAGTCAGTCTGTCGTTCTTTGAGGTTGTTTCACAGATAGATCAAAATAAAGCAGGTTAGGAGGGGTTACCGTTTTCAAAGGAGCCAAAGCATGGAAACAGTTCCAAATGAGACAGTTAGGGAGGAATAAGAATGACAGAAGACAAAATCAATTCTGAGTAATCTAGACAACATGTCTGGTTAGCTTCAGTGATAAATACCTAGCAATTATACATTCACTTTTTATACCCCTATCATTCTTGCTACTGTACCAGTGCAGCAATGACTTCTCTGTCGCTCATTCTGTTCTGAGCAATTACATCCATGTTATAGCCTCCTTTAGTGACTGTACTGAGGCATTTGGTGGCACTAGAGTTGAATGTGTAACCAAATTGAAACCAATCACGTGTAGAAACTAGAAGCATTGGAAATTGGATAAATTAGGCTCAGTTCAAATCACCACACAATCTCACAGGCCAAACCAGTTAACATCATTCTCATATGACAATATAAGATAGAACTGGTTGAGTTCAGATGTAAAAATAGCATCGTTGAGACCTAAAATATTACATCCATCTTTGATTGTTAGATCAGTCAGCTACAGATGGTTGTATTGATGGCTGGTATCATGCATTACCATCAGCATGATCAAATGACAACTCTTGACTAACATTTTCAAAATGTAGTAAACTCTACAGCATATCAAAAACATTAAACAGGGCCTTCATGAGAACTATTAATACGTACTTTTTACATAAGCCTCCTCCTGTTTCATATTTTATTACATTTGAGGGAGCTGTAGCAAAAACAAACTTATAAAGTATTAATTGTTTCCTTTCCCTGGCTAAACTGATTCAGAAGTGAGCTCTCACCATTTCATCACTGCAGGAGCTGGCTGCCTAACAAAAACCAAAGAGTTTCCAGCCCATAAGCAAACCCAGGGTGTCTGACGCTCTGTCCCAAATGGCACACTATTCCCTACATAGTGCCCTACTTCTGACCAGAGCCCTATCGGAAAGTATTCAGACCCCTTGACTTTTTCCACATTTTGTTACGTTACAGCCTTATTCTAAAATTGATTAAAAATGTTTTTTTCCCCTTATCAAACTACACACAATACCCCATAATGAAAAAAAAATATTAAAAAAATAGGTTTTTAGAAATGTTTGCAAATGTATAAAATAAAAAAAAATGGAAATATCACATTTACATAAGTATTCAGACCCTTTACTCAGTACTTTGTTGAAGCACCTTTGGCAGAAATTACAGCCTTGAGTCTTCTTGGGTATGACGCTACAAGCTTGGCACACCTGTATTTGGGGAGTTTCTCCCATTCCTCTCTGCAGACCCCCTCAAGCTCTGTCAGGTTGGATGGGGAGCGTCGCTGCACAGCTATTTTCAGGTCTCTCCAGAGATGTTAAATCAGGTTCAAGTCCAGGCTCTGGCTGGGCCACTCAAGGACATTCAGAGACTTGTCCCGAAGCCACTCCTGCGTTGTCTTGGCTGTGTGCTTAGGGTCGTTGTCCTGTTGGAAGGTGAACCTTCACCCCTGTCTGAGGTCCTGAGCGCTCTGGAGCAGGTTTTCATCAAGGATCTCTCTGTACTTTGCTCCGTTCATCTTTCCCTCGATCCTGACTAGTCTTCCAGTCCCTGCCGCTGAAAAACATCCCCACAGCATGATGCTGCCACCACAATGCTTCACCGTAGGGATGGTGCCAGGTTTCCTCCAGACATGACGCTTGGCATTCATCAGACCAGAGAATCTTGTTTCTCATGGTCTGAGAGTCCTTTAGGTGCCTTTTGGTAAACTCCAAGCGGGCTGTCATGTGTCTTTTACTGAGGAGTGTCTTCCGTCTGGCCACTCTACCATAAAGGCCTGATTGGTGTAGTGCTGCAGAGTTGGTTGTCCTTTTGGAAGGTTCTCCCATCTCCACAGAGGAACTCTGTGTTCTTCGTCACCTCCCTGACCAAGGCCCTTTTCGCCCGACAGCTCAGTTTGGCCGGGCGGCCAGCTCTAGGTGGTTCCAAACTTCTTCCATTTAAGAATGATGGAGGCCACTGTGTTCTTGGGGACCTTCAATGCTGCAGACATATTTTGGTACCCTTCCCCAGATCTGTGCCTCGAGACAATCCTGTCTCGGAGCTCTACGGACAATTCCTTCGACCTCATGGCTTGGTTTTTGCTCTGACATGCACTGTCAACATTGGGACCTTATATAGACAGGTGTGTGCCTTTCCAAATCATGTCCAATCAATTGAATTTACCACATGTGGACTCCAATCAAGTTGTAGAAACATCAAGGATGATCAATGGATACAGGATGCACCGGAGCTCAATTTCGAGTCTAATAGCAAAGGGTCTGAATACTTATGTAAAAAAGGTATTTCTGTTTTTTATATTTATTACATTTGAAAACATTTCGAAAAACCTGTTTTCGCTTTGTCATTATGGGTTATTGTGTGTAGATCGATGAGGAAAAACATTAATTTAATCCATTTTAGAATAAGGCCGTAACGTAACAAAATGTGGAAAAAGTCAAGGGGTCTGAATACTTTCCGAATACACTGTAGGGAATATGGTGTCATTTTGGACACATCCTAATAGTAAACCTCCATATTACCGGTCCATAACATGTGCCATGCAAACGTTCACTTGGGCCAGAGATTAATTGATCATATTCAGTCATTTTTCTTTCTCTTATCCTCAGCAAACTTAGCCTGGTCCCAGATCTGTTTGTGCTGTCTTGGCGTGGAAATGACCATAGGAGGCAAGGCAGCACAAACAGATCAGGCCACAGCAAACTCAACGTTCCGTACGTATGCCTCAAACATCCCTCCCTCCCTCCCTCTAACCAGTTACGTCAAAAGAATGTTGAGATGGTATAAGTATCAAAGTAGTGCCAGAAATAAGCAGTGGCAGCAAGATTGCACAGGAGGACAAGAGTGGTTGGTAGATATACAGAGTAACAAAAACGACCCTGCAAAAACAGGAATAACTAAAAGAAGAGTCATTCTATAATAGTACACACATAAAGAGAGAGGGGAAAATGTCACAAACCGACACAAAGAAGAGAAGTCATGTTCATAGGAGATGGAGACAGTGTGGAGGTTACCATTTGAGTGTAGGGGGGGTTAGGGAGGGGAAGGTGGTAGGGCGAGATAGAGGAGACTACATACATCTTGCCCTTTGTCGCCATCGGCCACATGATTGTGGTTGAGTCTGCCGGCTTTGCCATTGCGGGCGCGGCCTTGGTGGTGGTGCCCGTTGTGCCACGTAACAGGACCGTCAGGGCCACCAGGACCGGGAGACGGGGACGGGCTCACACAGGCCTTGTGTCCGTCTGTCTTGAGCTTGGAGTTGGGCCTGGAGGGACAGACGGACAGACAGACAGGAGTACTAAACCAATCTGCTGAAATGACTCAGACTCAAGAGTATACTATACTAGCTATAGGCTGTTTAAGACTCAACAGTATAGTCTAGGCTATCATGACCTCTTCAACTAGTCAGTCATGAGTCAATTACCATCAACTACATTCTGATCAAATGATCTCTAGCAGAGCTGTTGCAAACCTTAATCAGTGTTACATCAATAGACCAGAGTCTGATTAAAGGGTGTGTGATACAGTGAAGGCATGCATCTAAGGGGGGGGGGCTTTTTTTTGTGGTTCTGGGAGTCCTACCTGCCGGGGGACTTGGAGGGGCTGTGGTCTGTGGAGGAGTGTGATGCACTGCGGGAGCTACAGCAGCTGCCTCTACGCTGAGACGTCCTACTGGGGGACTCTACTGGGGACCTGTGGGAAACACACACACACACACACACACACACACACACACACACACACACAAAAACGGCGCACACACACACGCACCCACACGTACAGACGCGCACACGCCCGCAAGCACACACACAAACAAAAACATTCGGACAGGCGGATGCACGCACGCACACACACACGAGCACACACACACACATGCACGTAAATGTACACGTACACAACAGAGTTTTCAATGAAACAAGACTGACACCATTCAAGCTTGTGGCATGTATCAATTTATTTAGATACTGTATGTTTCTGTCAAAGATTATACTTAAGTCTGCGGAACATCTAACATCTTCTCAGTTCAGTGTCCATTATTGTTAGATTATTTAAAAAAGGGATCATTACCTCTTTCTGGTTTTGTTCTTGTCTTTCTGTTTGTTCTTTGGGCTACCCGATCTGAAAAGGGAAACACATTGATGCATCTTCTTTAAACAGGTAACAAGGTACGTGCACTGTAACAAGCAGGCATTGACCTAGTATCCCTGACTGTAATGCCTATGTGATGTGGAATATCCAGTACATAGAGTACTTTATTGATCTGCATACCCACCTGTATCTCCTCTTTCTCCTGGAACCAGACGTCGACCTACAGAGAAAGAGAGAGGGTGAAACCTGAGTCATCTGTAGCTCAGTTGGTAGAGCATGGTGCTTACAATGTCAGGATAGTGGGTTCAATTTCCAGGACCACCCGTACATAAAATGCATGCCCGCATGACTGTAAGTCGCTTTGGATAAAAGCGTCTGCTAAACAGCATATATTATTTTTATTCGAATGATTAAACCTCTGTTACACACACACTGAACTCCAGTTAGCCTGACCATCTCTCTAGACCTTATTGAGGGGATATAGACGCGTTCCTCAATGCTTGACTGACTACATACAGTACTTCAAAGTCCTTTGTATGTTCACACTACCGTTGCCACGGTGATTAGTCAGACTGGACGACAAGAGCTCTTCTTTTCCCTCTTTTTACACAACACTGTATTCCCCTTATGTGGACACAGACACAAACATCTAATACACCTGGGCACATGTAGCACAAGGAGAGAGGAACACAAAAACCATGTCAGGTTCATTCATCCTGGTCTGTGCTAGTGAAGAGAAAGAGACCAATAAAGCTGTCGGAGTGATATAGGGCCAGTGAAGAAGTGCTGTGGCGTCTAGCTTATGAGACCATGGCTGTGTCCCAAATGGCACCCTATTCCCTGTTTAAGTTGGGTTAGCCTCAGGATGTAAGGAGGGAGAGCCTCCTCTGTATATAGTGTGTTCAGACAAAAGCCTATGTTTGTAGTGCTCTTTTCCACGACCAGTCATTATTAAATATCCTGAACTTGGTTTCAAGTCTTTGTCTTTTTTGTTCTTGACTATCTTCATACCATCAAGTCTTAGAATCCTACATTATTAACCCTGTCCTCTCCCTCCTCCATCGCTCTCCTCCCTCTGTTTCTCCTAATTGGAGAAATATACAGTGCTATGCTATACTTCAAACGGGAGCCCAAACCAAAGAAAACGTAATCTTCTGTGGTTACATAGTGAGTTGTGTGGACACCATAGCAGCTTACGGTTCAGATTGTTACAACTGCATCGCAAAAAGCTCCACTCCCCCTCCACCGCCTCCTCCAATGCCCCAACAGGCACACACAATAGAGCATATCACAGGAGGCTACCTAACTCTAGGGACGCACCCACCTCCTTCTTCTCCTCCTATCTCTCTAACCATACATTATTCATGTGTAGACAATACCTGCAATGCAGTGGATGTTTGGAGAAATCTGAGGAGGGGAGAGAGAGAAGCTAAAGGGGGGAGAGAGGGGGAGGAGGATAGTTTTATAAGTGTGAGGAGGGTAGGGGTGTTGGGTGTGTGTGTTTTGTGTGGGGGGGGGGGGGGGGCAGCACAGCGATGATCTGCAATTTGATGAGAGGCTCATTTTTCTTATTTTGCGGCTCTCATACAGGCTTGGTTATTAGAAGGATGAGTTTAGCCCCCACAAGACAGAGATAATTAAAGAGAGAGAGAGAGAGAGAGAGAGAGATAGGGAGAGAGAAATAGAGAAGGAGAGAGAAAGAGTGAGAGATAAAAAAGGGAGGAGGGATGCGCTCTTTAGAATTGCTTATTGTCCTTATGATATCCCTGGGCGAAGCAGTATTATTCTCTGCTGAACTCTCTTTCTCATTCTCTCTCTCTCCATTCTCTTTTTCATTTTGTGCTGACACTATAATTATTGCTTTAAGAAAAGTATAAGCAACATTTTTTCAAGGTTTTATTAAACATCATCCATAATGAATTAATGCGCTGGAAGAATATCCTCTCCAATATCCTCCTTCTCACTTTGCGTCTCAATATCCTTATCAATAATAGATTACTTGTTTCAGGAAACTAGGTGTATGTCGTGCGTCACTACTTCACAGGAGAGGCATTTGAACGTAAACGTTTTAAAAATCAAAATCAGTTTTTTGGCAGAAATGCCTTCTGGAACATGTGAAATTTCAAAACGTGTATGCCATCTGTAAATACTAATACAATTGTTAAGTATTTACGAGCCTGGTTGGTTTAGCCACGGAAAAAGACAGGAACCTTCCCGCTAGCAATGATTGGCTGAGATAATGGATGGAATGGACATGCCGAGAGATGAGTTCGGTTTGGTCTGCCATATAGCACGCTTCTGTCTATAACATGAGCTGGTCAGTATGTGTAGGTAATCCTTTCTAACCCTGATATTTTAAAAGATATCACACAGTAGAACTGCAAAAGTGTTGCTCTCCACTTTCTGGAGGGCCGAGTTTTGAAATCAGTGGAATGCCCGGTGGAATTAGAGTATGATAGCTAAGGAGATGGAGAAAATTATGTTGTTTCATTGCAAATATGCAGACGGAGTCGAAAAGAGAAGACACAGAAGGCTGTTGTATAAAACACCTGTCTCAGGATTACATTTTCAAACTAAGGGCAACCATGGCATCCGTGACAGAGAGGGAGAAGCGTCCATCCATGTATACGAGTAAGAGAGTCTAGCTAGCTACATTTTCAGATATTATACATTTCTAATTTTGTCATTTCAATTCAAGTTAAAGCATACTGTTAGCTACAGTGAGGGAAAAAAGTATTTGATCCCCTAATTGATTTGGTACATTTGCCCACTGACAAAGAAATGATCAGTCTATAATTTAAATGGTAGGTTTATTTTAACAGTGAAAGACAGAATAACAAGAAAAAAATCCAGAAAAATGCATGTCAAAAATGTTTTAAATTGATTTGCATTTTAATGAGGGAAATAAGTATTTGACCCCCTCTCAATCAGAAAGATTTCTGGCTCCCAGGTGTCTTTTATACAGGTAACGAGCTGAGATTAGGAGCACACTCTTAAAGGGAGTGCTCCTAATCTCAGTTTGTTACCTGTATAAAAGACACCTGTCCACAGAAGCAATCAATTAATCAGATTCCAAACTCTCCACCATGGCCAAGACCAAAGAGCTCTCCAAGGATGTCAGGGACAAGATTGTAGACCTACATAAGGCTGGAATGGGCTACAAGACCATCGCCAAGCAGCTTGGTGAGAAGGTGACAACAGTTGATGCAATTATTCGCAAATGGAATAAACACAAAAGAACTGTCAATCTCCCTCGGCCTGGGGCTCCATGCAAGATCTCATCTTGTGGAGTTGCAATGATCATGAGAACGGTGAGGAATCAGCCCAGAACTACACGGAAGGATCTTGTCAATGATCAAGGCAGCTGGGACCATAGTCACCAAGAAAACAATTGGTAACACACTATGCCGTGAAGGACTGAAATCCTGCAGCGCTCGCAAGGTCCCCCTGCTCAACAAAGCACATATACAGGGCCGTCTGAAGTTTGCCAATGAACATCTGAATCATTCAGAGGAGAACTGGGTGAAAGTGTTGTGGTCAGATGAGACCAAAATCGAGCTCTTTGGCATCAACTCAACTCGCCGTGTTTGGAGGAGGAGGAATGCTGCCTATGACCCCAAGAACACCATCCCCACCGTCAAACATGGAGGTGAAAACATTATGCTTTGGGGGTGTTTTTCTGCTAAGTGGACAGGACAACTTCACCGCATCAAAGGGACGATGGACGGGGCCATGTACCGTCAAATCTTGGGTGAGAACCTCCTTCCCTCAGCCAGGGCATTGTAAATGAGTCGTGGATGGGTATTCCAGCATGACAATGACCCAAAACACACGGCCAAGGCAACAAAGGAGTGGCTCAAGAAGAAGCACATTAAGGTCCTGGAGTGGCCAAGCCAGTCTCCAGACCTTAATCCCATAGAAAATCTGTGGAGGGAGCTGAAGGTTCGAGTTGCCAAACGTCAGCCTCGAAACATTAATGACTTGGAGAAGATCTGCAAAGAGGAGTGGAACAAAATCCCTCCTGAGATGTGTGCAAACCTGGTGGCCAACTACAAGAAACGTCTGACCTCTGTGATTGCCAACAAGGGTTTTGCCACCAAGTACTAAGTCATGTTTTGCAGAGGGGTCAAATACTTATTTCCCTCATTAAAATGAAAATCAATTGATAACATTTTTGACATGCGTTTTTCTGGATCTTTTTGTTGTTATTCTGTCTCTCACTGTTCAAATAAACCTACCATTAAAATGTGTCAGTGGGCAAACGTACAAAATCAGCAGGGGATCAAATACTTTTTTCCCTCACTGTAGCTAGCTAACGTTAGCTGGCTGGCTTGCTAGCTAACATTACGTGTATGATCTGTGTACTAATATTATTCGTATCTCAGAGCCATTTGCATTGCTAGTTATAGCCCAATGTTAGCTAGCTAGCTAACATTGAACCTGGTTGGTTAGCTACCTGCAGATTCATGCAGGGTAGTAACGTTATGAGTTGGGATTATGGTTAATTGTTTAGCTAGCTAGCTAGCTAGCTACATGTCTAAACAAAAGACTCCACTATGCAAGTAACCATTTCACTACACCTTCTGTATCCTGTGCATGTGACAAATAAACGTTGATTTTATTTGATATAGTATGTGTTTACCAGAAAAGGTAATGTGAAGAACATGACCTGCACCAAAATCAAATTAGGTCAATTAGTTAGGTCAATGAGACAGTGTCCAAGTTCAAAAATGATCCGGTAGAATGCCCTGCTTTTAGTTAGTCACACTCACAACCGTAAGCTATTTTCTGTTATTGGCTCACTATTAACTTGTAAATAATGATCTTGTTGTGAGATTATTTTCCTGTAATAATGAAGACAAATGAGCTAAAGTGAAGACGTTGTCAGCTATATGATATGGTCATTATTTGAACTGGCTAGCCAGCTAACTTAACATTAGCTATCTAGCTAACAAGCTAGAAACGAACCAAAACATTGTTTATAAAGTTGCTTTTAGTTGTCTGGTTTGCTAGATTGACATATACTAAATACATTTTTTAAACGGGTGGGTTTATTGGTGTTAAAATACACTAGTTATGCTATTTTGGACCACCTGGTTGCTGATGTCATGCAGTCTGTAGTTTTTGTGTTTATACTTTTTCATAACGACAATGACAAGTTTGATGTCGGACAACAATAGAATGTTCATGATGTCACTGCGACAACTGTCGATAGACGTAGTATAAACCAGCCTTTAGTCTTGAAATCTTTGGTTGTTTAGTACATGGCCTCACATGTGAATCCTTAGATGGGTGGGGCTAAGGCTTAAGAGGGTGTGAACAATGCTGAATGGGTGTAGACAAAGAAGAGCTCTCCGGTAGGTTTACCAAAACATTCAAGGTCCATTTTCTCAAAGGTGAGGTTACAAGTTTATCAACATTCAAAGCAGAATTACTTTCCCATTGTTCCTCAACTGTAGTGTACGATATACAATTTTCTAGCTCTGAGTCTCGACTTTTATCCAATGTAAAAAACACAATTTCAAATGTTTCTACATAAGACCAAGTCGTCACATATAGTCTGTTGTTTTCTAGAAAACATAGCTTATTTGTGGTTCCTGTACTATTTGGGCCTATAGGACAGTGAGTGGTGAAAGTACAGTACTAAGTAACGGCAGAGCTCGAGTTTGGTGAAACATGGGCATTTCTGAGTGATCCTCTTTCTTTTTATGGGATAGTTATGCTGTGAAGTGTCCTTGGGGTAATATGTTGTTGTTTTTTAGTCCCTCAGTTGATCACCTTCCCCTGTTATGAAAACAGGCTGAAAAGCATCAGGGTATGCTCACATTCTATGAGTAACCTAGAGGATGAATGTTCATGAAAAGCGCAGGCACGCGCATACACACACCTGTCTCGCTTGTGTTTCTTTCCACTTTTCTTCTTCTTCTCTTTGCGGGAGGGAGAGGAGCTGTCGAACCTGGGGGAAACATGGGGAGAGAGAGACAGCTCAGAGGGAGGGAAGGATGGAGAAAGAGAGAGAAAGAGAGAGAGAGAGAGACAGCTCAGAGGGAGGGAAGGATGGAGAAAGAGAGAGAAAGAAAGGGAGAGAGATACAGCACAGAGGGAGGGAAGGATGGAGAAAGAGAGAGAAAGAGAGAGAGAGAGAGACAGCACAGAGGGAGGGAAGGATGGAGAAAGAGAGAGAGAGATGGAGAGAGAGAAAGAAAGAAAGAGATGAAGAGAGTGAAAGAAGAGCAGTCCTACACAATAAAGCTTATAGATTGTTAAGAAAATGTAGCAAAGCACACCTCTAACCTTGCCTTTATTAATGATATAGCAGGGCCACTCATACATTATTTCTTCAGCGAATTGTCTGTACTGTCTAAGAGAACAATGAACCCAGCCCTCCATTCTATTCTTTACATTTCCTCTAGTAGCTTTGCCAGTTCTCCTCACCAAGAGTCCTTGAGAGCGGCCAGAGATTTCTATGTGTTGTACGGGTCTCGATTCACCTGTATCCTTCTCTCCCTACAGTCGGTCTCTCACGCTCGCTTTCATCTGTAGCACTGCCTCTCTCTCTCTCTCTCTGTCTGTCATCCAGACCACTCTCTTGCTCCCTTACTCTTTTTCAATTCCAATCGGTATCTACCATCACATCGGTGTCCATGTCCCTGCCCATCTTCGTCTTTAAATGGAATACACACACACACAATACATATGCAATGATTCATCTAGTGAGGCCACTGACCGACTCCTTCTGCGTCCAGATTTCTTCTTCTTCCTCTTCTTTGGTTGAGGAGATGGAGAGCTGCTAGATTTCCTCGTCATTCTATGGTAGCAGAGAGAGAGAAAAAATAGAAATTACAGAGTTGGGGGGAAGGTGTTCAGTGAGTGAAACATACAAGCGTTTGTCATTACAGTAATCTTCAGTCACAAATACATTGATCAGCTACAGGCAAGATATTTTCCAGGGGAGCAAGCTTAATTTCCTCTGAGTGCTGTAACAATCCATACTTCATACTGCCTATGGCAATCTGGCATACAATTATTACTTTCTGGGAAAATCTCATTCTGATAATACAATCTAATTAATCCCTGGTGTATTGGCTATACTTCAAAAGACAAACAACAATGTAGTGTAGTGTATGTCAGAATGCCCTGTACTCAGTGTGTGTGTGTGTGCATTCTGAAGGCTATGACACTTGGTCTGAAGACCCCTCTTCAACTGTATCTAATCTGCATATACACTACATGACCAAAAGTATGTGGACATCTCATTCCAAAATCATGGGCATTCATGTGGAGTTGGTCCCCCCTTTGCTGCTATAACAGCCTCCACTCTTCTGGGAAGGCTTTCCACTAGATGTTGGAACATTGTTGCGGGGACTAGCTTCCATTCAGTCACAAGAGCATTAGTGAGGTCGGGCACTGATGTTGGCCGATTAGGCCTGGCTCACAGTCAGCGTTCCAATTCATCCCAAAGGTATTTGATGGGGTTGAGGTCAGGGCTCTCTGCAGGCCAGTCAAGTTCTTCCACACTGATCTCAACAAACCATTTCTGTATGGACCTTGCTTTGTGCACGGGGGCATTGTCATGCTGAAACAGGAAAGGGCCTTCCCCAAACTGTTGCAACAAAGTTGGTTGCACAGAATCGTCTAGAATGTAATTGTATGCTGTAGCGTTAAAATGTCCCTTCACTGGAACTAAGGGGCCTAGCCCGAACTATGAAAAACAGCCCCAGACCATTATTCCTCCTCCACCAAACTTTACAGTTGGCACTATGCATTAGGGCAGGTAGCGTTTTCCTGGCATCCGCCAAACCCAGATTTGTCCGTCGGCCTGCCAGATGGTGATGCGTGATTCATCACTCCAGAGAACGCGTTTCCACTGCTCCAGATTCCAATAGCGGCGAGCTTTACACTACTCCAGCCAACGCTTGGCATTGAGCATGGTGATCTTAGGCTTGTGTGCGGCTGCTCGGCCATGGAAACACATTTCATGAAGCTCCCGACGAACAGTTATTGTGCTGACGTTGCTTCCAGAGTCAGTTTGGAACTCGGTAGTGAGTGTTGCAACCCGAGGACAGACGATTTTTCTTCAGCATTCGGCGGTCCCGTTCTGTGAGCTTGTGTGGACTACCACTTCGCGGCTGAGCCGTTGTTGCTCCTAGAAGTTTCTCTTCACAATAACAGCACTTACAGTTGACCGGGGCAGCTCTAGCAGGGCAGAAATCTGACGAACTGAGTTGTTGGAAAGGTGGCATCCTATGACAGTGCCACGTTGAAAGTCACTGAGCTCTTCAGTGAGGCCATTCTACTGCCACTGTTTGTCTATGGAGATTGCATGGCTGTGTACTCGATTTTATACACCTGTCAACAACGGGTGTGGCTGAGATAGCCGCATCCACTAATTTGAAGGGGTGTCCACATACTTTTGTATATATAGTGTATGTGAAACGTCAAAGGCCACATGGAGAGGATGAGGTAGAGGTTGATTCGATTTCTCTCTCAAGAGTTTCTGTGCGCGTGCGTGTGTGTGTGTGTGTGTGTACCGCAGACCTTAATCGCTGACAGCATGGACTACATCCTCTCTGGAGGGCTTGGAGGTAAGCTCCTGTACTGGCAGGCCACCCACCTCTGCTCTCCTATCTGTGGCACACATGTGCTGTGTAGGAGCAGTGTATGGGACAGGCACAGTAAATAATATCATATTATGTATTATTGTAATCAGTAGACTTTAGGAAAAACGCATATAGCTTCTCTAGAGTGTAAAAGGTTACTTTGTATTTAATACACCCCTTTGAAAGTGAAAATGGAGGTACATTTCGCCAGCCCGGCTGAAATGGCACTATATCAGGTTTTGGTCAGCGAGTGTGTGTGTGTGATTGTGTTTTTGTGTGTGTGCGTACATGCAAATGTAAGTGTGTGTGTGTACTATACATGTGTGTGTATGAGTGAGAATACGTGTGGTTGTTCCATACCTATAACCGTCTTTATCATAGTAGTCTCCATGGCAGTCTCCGTCCTCCTGGTAACCTTCAGCCAGGGCTGGGTCGGTCTCCTCCTCACCATGCTCTCCATGGACCATGTGTTTGACCCTACAGGGAAAACACAGGTCAGAGGTCAGAGGTCACTGGAAGCAGCCAACGGGAGACCAGGGACCAGGAAGTGGATGTATGTGTGGTGAAAATGACAAGAACTGAGGAACGCTGCGGCTGCATGCGGCTCAGAACGACTCCAAAAATAAACCCTATATTCAAAACAAACGCCATCTCTCCCACTCACACATGCAGATGTCTGTGTTGTACTCCTACTCCCCCCATCCATTTCCCTTCCTAGCCTGTACCATGAGCCCTCTAGTGATCCATCACATCTGTCCAAAACAGTACACCCACACAGAGAGAGGGGGGATATGCTCCAGGAACACACACACACCTACAGTTGAAGTCGGAGGTTTACATACACCTTAGCCAAATACATTTAAACTCAGTTTTTCACAATTCCTGACATTTCATCCTAGTAAAAATGCCCTGTCTTAGGTCAGTTAGGATCACCACTTTATATTAAGAATGTGAAATGTCAGAATAATTGTAGAGAGAATGATTTATTTCAGTTTTTATTTATTTAATCACATTCCCAGTGGGTCAGAAGTTTACATATACTCAATTCGTATTTGGTAGCATTGCCTTTAAATTGTTTAACTTGGGTCAAACACTTCGGGAAGCCTTCCACACGCTTCCCACAATAAGTTGGTTGAATTTTTTGTGAAGTGCACCAGTCCCTCCTTCAGCAAAGCACCCCCACAGCATGATGCTGCCACCCCCATGCTTCACGGTTGGGATGGTGTTCTTCGGCTTGCAAGCGTTCCCCTTTTTCCTCCAAACATAACGATGGTCATTATGGCCAAACAACAGTTCTATTTTTGTTTCACCAGACCAGAGGACAGACCAGAGGACTTTTCTCAAAAAAGTACAATCTTTGTCCCCATGTGCAGTTGCAAACCGTAGTCTGGCTTTTTTATGGCGGTACCTTCAGGCATTTGGAAATTGCTCCCAAGCATGAACCAGACTTGTGGAGGTCTACAATTCTTGTTATGAGGTCTTGGCTGATTTATTTTGATTTTCCCATGATGTCAAGCAAAGAGGCAGTGAGTTTGAAGGTAGGCCTTGAAATACATCCACAGGTACACCTCCAATTGACTCAAATGATGTCAAGAAGCTTATAAAGCCATGACATCATTTTCTGGAATTTTCCAAACTGTTTAAAGGCACAGTCAACTTAGTGTATGTAAACTTCTGACCCATTGGAATTGTGATACAGTGAATTATAAGTGAAATAATCTGTCTGTAAACAATTGTTGGAAAAATGACTTGTGTCATGCACAAAGTAGATGCCCTAACCGACTTGACAAAACTATAGTTTGTTAACCAGAAATGTGTGGAGTGGTTGAAAAACGAGTTTTAATGACTCCAACCTAAGTGTATGTAAACTTCCGACTTCAACTGTACACACACGCATATGAGGGGTGATAAATGCCATAAATTAACCGTTGAACGTGTGAACGCATGAACATGTGTTTATTTTATTATAATAAAAATTACCATTCAACCAAGTTTATTTATTACAACAACACGTGAACGTCTGATTCATTCAATTCCAAACAGCTGTGTTAATGGAATTAACTCCACAATATAATATCCACTGTACTAAATGGACCCCTGCACTGTTTATCATCTGTCAAGGTGGGGGTTTATAATGCCTGTATATAAACACAACACATGAACCACTTTATAACATTGTTTATTGGGTCTACGTTAATTAGGTAAATGTAAAAAATGAATTGACCTGTTCGTTCATGTTAGGCTATTACATAAGCTATGAAGCGGGAACATATAGCAACATTCCATTACATTTGTGAGTTGAAACATGTTTGAATCTTTCTTATTAATAATCTTGTCACAATTGTTTGTGTGTGAGGGGTTGAGGCGGCAGGTTGAGGCAGTTGAGGCGGCAGGTAGCCTAGTGGTTAGAGCATCGGGACAGTAACTGAACGGTCACTGGTTCGAATACTGACGAGGTGAAAAATCTGTCGATGTGTCCTTGAGCAAGGAACTTAACCCTACTACTATGGCTGACCCTGTAAAACAACATATATCCCTGCACCTATCCTGTGTTTGTGACAATAAAACATTTGTATTTTTTTTGCAATGAAGGGGTGAGGGGTCCCTTTCGTAGCTATGCTCGTTTAGGAGAGGAGGGCAGCAAACCTGTTAATTGTCTGAGCACCACTGAGCACAATACGGTAACGCATAACAACCAAATATGAAATAACCACACACACACACACACCTTAGAGATAGATGCATGCCCTGGTCTAATTTAGTTAGACAGGTATAATCATTTTAAGCCTGAAATCATCTGAAGAGGTTTCAAATCAGTGAAAACAAGAACACCCTTGAAAGCTGAAGGGGATGGAAATAGACAAACAGCTGTGATTATTAAGTAGTGTTGGTGTTAGAGAGAGTTCAACATCAGAGTTAAGAAGAATGGGGATGGATGCTCTGGGTTTTCAATGTACAATTAAAAATAAAGGTGCAAGTTGGAACCAAATAAGATTCTTGAGAACGATGCCATAGGGCAGGGGTGTCAAACTCATTCCACAGAGGGCCGAGTGTCTGTGGGTTTTCGCTCCACCCTTGTACTTGATTGATGAATTAAGGTCACTAATTATACTGAACAAAAATATAAACACAACATGTAAAGTGTTGGTCCCAGGTTTCATGAGCTGAAATAAAAGATCCCAGAAATGTTCCATTCGCACAAAAAGATTTACATCCCTATTAGTGAGCATTTCTCCTTTGCCAAGATAATCCATCCACCTGACAGGCGTGGCATATCAAGAAGCTGATTAAATAGCATGATCATTACACAGGTGCACCTTGTGCTGGGGACAATAAAAGGCCACTCTAAAATCTGCAGTTTTGTCACACAACACAATGGCACATATGTCTCAAGTTTTGAGGGAGCATGCAATTGGCATGCTGACTGCAAGAATGTCCACCAGAGCTGTTGCCAGAGAATTTAATGTTAATTTCTCTACCATAAGCTGCCTCCAACATCGTTTTAGAGAATTTGGCAGTACGTCCAACCAGCCTCACAACCGCAGACCACGTGTAATCACGCCAGCCCAGGACCTCCACATCTGGCTTCTTCACCTGCGGGATAGTCTGAGACCAGCCAACCAGACAGCTGATGAAACTGAGGAGTATTTCTGTCTGTAATAAAGCCCTTTTGTGGGGAAAATCATATTCTAATTGGCTGGGCCTGGCTCCCCAGTGGGTGGGCCTGGCTCCCAATTGCACATCTAGCATTCCAGTGTTAATAGTAATTGTAATTATTTTGCACTATAGCCTATTTATTGCCTTACCTCCATAACTTGCTACATTTGCACACACTGTATATATATTTTCTGTTGTATTTTCTGACTTTATGTTTTTTTTACCCCATATGTAACTCTGTGTTGTTTTTATCGCACTGCTTTGCTTTATCTTGGCCAGGTCGCAGTTGTAAATGAGAACTTGTTCTCAACTGGCTTACCTGGTTAAATAAAAGTGGGTGGGCCTATGCCCTCCAAGGTCCACCCATGGCTGCGCCCCTGCCCAGTCATGTGAAATCCATAGATTAGGGCCTAATTTATTTATTTCAATTGATTGATTTCCTTATATGAACTGTAACTCCGTAAAATCGTTGAAATTGTTGCGTTTATATTTTTGTTCAGTATAGTAAGGAACTACCCTCACCTGGTTGTCTAGGTCTTAATTGAAAGGAAAAACCAAAAACCCGCAGAGACTCTGCCTTCCTTGGAGTTTGACACCCCTGCCATAGGGGAACCATTTTAGAGTCTCTGAAGCAGTGTTAATTTTGGCACTCTTTTAGTTTTTTGTCTAGTCTTAGTCATTTCACTAAAATAGTATTAAGTCTTAGTCACATTTTTGTCATTTGAATAATGATTTAGTCTAGTTATTGTCAAAATGACAAAAACTGTGGGCCATTTTAGTAAGGAGAGAGAGATGTTCCTATCCTACCATCCCCTGAGCTCAGGCTGAAATCAATGGAGGAGCATGTTGGAACTGAGATATGAGGAACACTTGGCAGTAGGGATAAAGACTGTCAAGTGGTGGTAGTTATTGCTTGTTCTGCAGAATCTGTGCGTGTTCTTCCTGGTCAGAATCACTAATGAGGAAGGCTTTTTGCTGGGCTCTGATCATGATTGTTCAATGAAGAGCAGACATTATGGCCTATGGGAGCAGAAGCATTCTGCTGGTCCTGCATGAAACAACAGACAAGCAAATTGCTGCTACTGCACTCTACTGCTCCTTATCCCCATGGAAACCACAGGAGGAAGTTATAAAGTACCTCTGGATTTAATTTATATTATGGCTGAAAATGATAACTGACCAAAAGCCCTGGCTCATTCAGAGTGTGTGTGTCTGTGTGTGTGTGTGTGTGTGTTCGTGTTGTGGCTCAGTTGGTAAAGCATGGCACTTGCAACGCCAGGGTTGTGGGTTTGATTCCCACGGGGGATCAGTATGAACAAATATGAAAATGTATGCACTCACTACTGTAAGTCGCTCTGGATAAGAGTGTCTGCTAAATGACTAAAGTGTGTGTGAGAAACACAGAGAGTCAGTAAACTTGGCTCAAAGGAGCAACTATTTTGCTAATTGCTACCCTCCTGTCTGAATTTTCCACAACAAGGCTTTCCTGAGCTCTGAATGCCGCAGAAGGGAGAACTATGTCCATGCCTCAGGAACAGGGCCAAATTCACATCTGAGAGACGAGTTTCCACCACAAGTTCCTTCCCTCCCCCCCTCTGTAAGAGTTGATGCATAGGCAAACGTCAGCTCACAGCCAAGGTGACAATGCATGCCAGGGAGACAATGCATGCCAGGGAGACAATGCATGCCAGGGAGAGACAGTCATTAGTCAGCCCTCTGTGATGATACGGGGCATCAGAACCATTACAGATCATTAGCTCTGTGGCGGGACGACAGGACTGGAGATCCTGATCTGATAGGCCTATAAAAGAGGAAGGGTGCTCTGAGATGGGACTGGAGTCCCTAAACAGATACCGGCTGACTAGCTCACACAGAGGAGGACAACACACAAAGATGATGACAGACCTAGTAGTCAGTGATAACCATCTGGCTCATATTCTATTTCAATTGATGCATGGGGACATAGGGAAGGGCCAGAGGGGATATTTAACTGAAAATACATGTAGAGATATGATGTGGGTTGGCGTGTGTGTGTTTGTGTGTGTGTGAAGAAGGGAGAGAGAGAGAGAGAGAAAGCGTGGTAACAGAGACAGATATATAGAGAAAGAGAGAGCAACAGAGAGATACGGAAGAGAGTGTGACTTACGGTGGGCGTGTGTGCGCTCCCTCTCTGGTGATCACCCCCTCTTTCTCCATCAGCATCTGTCTGAAGGTGCCGACCTTCTGCCTGATCTCCTCCTCAGAGTACCTACAGGAGAGAACACATGCTCAGTGGGAGGAGAGCAACAGCACACTCAAGACACCAGATGACTGATACACACACGGAGACACGCACAGAGACACACACAGTCGCAGGCACGCACGCGCACAGCATATGTTTTACTATCCTTGAGGGGACCTAAAATGGATCCTATCAAAATCCTATTTTCCCTAAACCTGTAAGCTTAAAATAGCCTTTGTCCTCGTAGGCATGTCCCCACGAGCGAGAATTTTCCTTGTTTTACTATCCTTGTGGAGACTTCTGATACCCATGAGGATAGCAACACACGCAAACACGGTTGATTTACTCAGTGGAGCAGTGCAGACAGGGCAGGACTCAAAGATATATTTGCAAGGCAGTGAGGAGGAGTGATGTCTAACTGTCATGGCGAAGGCAAAATACGAGAACCACTAAGTGTTAGTGCAGACAGGAGATGAGTGTAGCATCACACACACACGGCTAGTCATTTTAAATATCACACGTCTCCCGTCCAATCAGAGAGCGCAGCGAGGCTTACCGCCATCTGTCACAACGGGTGTTCGTGTGTGTAACATCACGTCATCTCCAAACGGGGGGAATAAATGTACAGCTTGACAAGAAGGGGATAAAATGGCTGGCCAGGAACCATATGTGGTGGAATGTGTTTCCCTCAGTATGTTTTCATTGACACACGACACGACTGGGGAAAGGAAATGCAGATGATTCACTGTGCCAGCTCAACTTGAAATCTCCCTAGTCCTTCCTTCAGGCCCCTGTGTTTGTGTGTGTGTTTGTGTTTGTGTGTGTGTTTGTGTGTGTGTGTGCGCACATGTGAGAGAGAGATGATTCGCTGTGTGTGTGCATGCGTGCGTGTGTCAGATGATTCGCTTTGCTGGCTCTAGATATATCACCAATTCCCCAGAGTCCTTCCTTGATGCCCCTTTCTACATGCCATGTTTTATTCTGACAGCATAAGTAGGGGTGGAGCTCACTAGAAACCCCTGCGGTACACTACACATCAATACACTCAATCCTGTTAGCCATTTTCTCAATGTCATCAGCATTGGCTAGAATCCTGTGGACCACTATCATGTGGGGGTGAAACTCATAGATTGACATATTAGTAATTGAATAGGATCTCTGTGGTGAAACTCATGTCAATGTCGTCATATACGTATGCTTCATGTTAGAAGAACCTGAGTGGAATAATTGCCCATTGAATGGATGTTTTGTGGCCAAGTTCACTAGAGCAGTACTAGATATACTGTATTTGTATGTGGGTGGAAAACAAGCTCTGTTTCTCAGAGTAGCTTCGTAAACAAACCCGTTCAGACATTACCACTGACAACCGCTCCAATGTCCACACACAGATTGTACACTTCTGGACGGAGTCATGACTCCCTGCCAGTTAGTTCTGTTGGAGGCCTGCCAGAAGAACACAGAGCACACTGTCTGAGAAGGAAAACTGTTGCAGCACGGAGGAACTAGGTCGGACTCAACTCAAGGTCAAACGCAGAGAGCTGTGGAAGCAATGAAAGAACACTGTATGATTCCTATTGTTCAATATCTTATCTTTTAGCATTTGTCAATCTGATACTTAGCATTTTACAACCAATCATAGAAGCAACATGCGCTCTCTATCAGTTGTTTCAATGGCACTATCCTTCTCTGTGGGTGTAGCAAAAGCTGCCGAACTGAACACGCTGCGGGAGCTGTCCACTGGTGGTCGGTGCTGAAACACATTCCCACTCAGTAAAAGTAAGGCACTCGGACTGCAAAGAACTTGTGCTTGTGTATTTTGTTAGTGATTCATTCCAAATAAGGTGTAATGGAGACTTTATCCTAATCTAATCCCAGAGTGGACCAACTAGGCCTTTCGATCCTACTCTCAGATTAAGAGATAATGCTCTGAAGTCAAGCGTGAGTGTTATTGACACTTTGGGGTTTTATTCACCCCCTCGCCCCTGAATCACTGCTGGATTGTGATATCTAACATCACGTTCCAATTCTAAAAGGAATTCATGATTGATTGTTTCCACTTCTATCTCAGGGGGTTTGGTGATTAGCTAAAGCATGGTCCCGTGTAGCTCAGTTGGTAGAGCATGGCGCTTGCAACGCCAGGGTTGTGGGTTCGATTCCAACGGGGGGCCAGTATGAAAAATGTATGCACTCACTAACTGTAAGTTGCTCTGGATAAGAGTGTCTGCTAAATGACTAAAATGTAAAAGAGCCCCTATTTGTTCATTGCCAGTAAGTCACGGCACCAATTCCAGTAAATAATAGCAGTTGTCTGAACCAGACCAGAAAGCTGTGTAGGTGCTGTTTCCATTTATCCCAGAATTGCCCAGTACCGCGGCTAGGGACAGGAGATTAAGGTAGTGGTCTGGGAGGTCTGACAGAACAGAAACAGCCCAGTGTGACGTCACTCCCTGCTCTACTGTAATCTCTGTGTGTGTGAGACACCACCCCAGTCACTCCCTGCTGTATAGCAATTTCTCAGCCTAGCAGGGCTGTCAGCCACATTTTAGTCATTTAGCAGACGCTCTTATCCAGAGCGACTAGGGTTAAGTGCCTTGCTCACGGGCACATTGACAGATTTTTCACCTAGTCGGCTCGGGGATTAGAACCAGCAACCTTTCGGTTACTGGCACAACGCTCTTAACCACTAAGCTACCTGCTGCCCCATAGGTAATGTTACTGTACTGTGTTTGTGTGCATCACTGTAGTCACTAGACATATCTATACTATGTCTGGGTGTGGGCTCTACAGTGTGTTCTACCCTATTGTGCCTTGACAGTGCTATAAGAAGAGGGAGGGGATGAAAAGCCTTAAAATAGAAGAGATCTCCCACACCACAACAAAATGCTTGGCTTTAGTTCACACTTCACTGTCCTGATGATAGCAGGCTGAGATATGTTAACGCTTGACACTCGCTCTGTTTACTGACAACTAGTGTAAAGACATAAACAAAGTGTCAGACTCACAACCCTAAGCTATAAAAGCTCTGTTGAACGGATGGTTATAGTGTACTGTAATGTCCTCCTCCTCCCCTCTTCTCCTATTCCTCCCCTGGCCTCCTCCACCACCGTCTTGTGATGGAAAATGTTACGTTTGTGCTTTTCAAAGAACCAATTTCTGTGTTCATGCAAGTGACTGATTGAAGGAATACTCACTATCAGTATCTGCAATTTGGCAGTACGCCCAGAACCTTGTTTTGAGAACGAAAGGATACCTCAGTTTCAAGGTCTCAGCTTGGAGAAAAGAAGCCTTGTGAGGTATTGGTCGGTCACATGCATGAACCAAACGTTAATGATGAATTAATTATGAATGATGACTAAGCTAAATCATGCAAATATAACTTGTCTGTGTAAGCAGTATAAAAGAGAACTAACGGGACTGCCCCGGCAGAGCTCACTTCAGAACGGTCCTTTATGCATCTAAATTTGACTGTGACCTCTACAGCTTGCTGTTAATGAACAATGATTAATTTAAGATTGACTTCGAATTTCCACGACAGTCTCCTCCTCTTCCTCCCCCTCTTCATCTGCCTCCTCCTCCTCCTCCTCTTCCTCCCCTCTCTGGATTCCTCTCACGTGATTTTGTTGCGCAGCCAAGCCTAAAGTCAGACAGCAAGCCCTCCGTTCTCCCTGATTGGTCTACCCTGCGGGATGGTCTGAGGGGATTGGTTAACCATGGAGGGTGGGCATACGCTTAACGGTGCGTGTAATGGCCGTGGTTTTACAACAGCACTGGGGATGAGGTTGATGTGCTGTGGATCTACTGACCAGAAGATTCCAGGCCTCTCTGCAGAGGTTGTGCATTTTGTTTAATATTTTTTCTCTCTTCTTTTCAGACACAAATGTAACAGTATTCCTTCCGTCGCTCTCCTCGCCCCAACCTGGGCTTGAACCAGGGACCCTCTGCACACGTCGACAACAGTCGCCCTCAAAGCATCGTTACCTATCGCTCCACAAAAACTGTGGCTCTTGTAGAGGAAGAGAAACAACTACTTCAAGGACTCAGAGCGAGTGACGTCACTGATTGAAATGCCACTAGCTCGCACCGCTAACTAGCCAGCCATTTCCCACCAGTTACACAAAGATCAATCAAATGTTATTTGTCACATGCGCCGAATACAACAGGTGTAGACTTTACTGTGAAATGCTTTCGAGCCCTTTCCCAACAATGCAGAGTTAAAAAAAGATAAATTGGCAAATAAGAAAAAAATAGGAAATAGTAACAAAATAAAATAACAATAACAAGGCTATTTACAAAGAGTACCGGTACCGAGTCAATGTGCAGGGGTACACCTCTTTTCTAAAAAAGAGCAATCTAAATGTATCCATGGTAAACTAGAGCCCATACACAGACAAATAGCTACTGGGAATGATTCAGTACAGTTCTGTAACGCAACAAAATCTGTCTTTTCTGGGTCTCTCAGATGCGAGATTGATTTTTGAGTTGCATTAGAGTGGTAAAAATCTATTAAAAACTCAAAATCAATGTGCATAAATGGTGACGTATTTAGTTTTTTTCCCAGGGGCTATTAGTGGACGAGCAGCCAAACTTCACATCTCTGATCCTGTCTGTTAATTAGTGCTGTTGTGGGGGTTAAACGTCACTGATTTACACACACACACACACACGCACACACACACACCTGTTTAAATGAATGTTAACCTGAGCGTGGAGAGGTTGTGTGTGTGAGTATGTGTATGTGGGGTGGCAGGTAGCTTAGTGGGTAAGAGCGTTGTGCCAGTAACCGAAAGGTCGCTGGTTCTAATCCCCGAGCCGACTAGGTGAAAAATCTGTCGATGTGCCCTTAAGCAAGGCACTTAACCCTAATTGCTCCTGTAAGTCGCTCTGGATAAGAGCGTCTGCTAAATGACTAAAATGTAAATGTAAAATGTAATGTGTCCATACAGTAGAGAACAGAGAGTCAGCAGCGATAGAGACGCTAAATGAGATGGGGGCCATTTTGCCAGCCCCATTGCCCTCAACATACACAGTCACAGTGACCGACTGGGGCATACTGTATATCTCACAGACTGGCTCCCTGTTCCCGGCCAGCACAGCCCTGACAAATCACCTCGATTAAACAGCCTGATTGAAGTAATTACACAGTAGCTAGAGAGAGAAAGAGTCTCTATTAGCTAGGGGCTCAGGGAAATCAAATTCAATATGCTTTAATGGCATGAATGACAAGGTCAGTTTTGTCAAAGCAATGTAAAAAAACATCTGTCTCTGGGCTAGAGAGAGACTGTTCTTACACTGCCAGTCATCGATTAGAGGGAGTGGGGAATGAGGATAGGGACAGGATGTCTCAACTCACATCCCCAGGTGCAGCCGTATCACATGTCAGACAAAGGCAGTGGCCATCAATACTTGTGCAATAAGTTTAGTGCCAATTTGATGAAGTTAGTAAGGTTGCGTGGCTTTGGGTTTGGTGAAGAGGGACAGAGAAATGGATTTCTATTTCAGAGACCAAATTAAAAGAGCGGCAACAACTTCATAATGAAATGGTTCAACTCTCATGTGGAGGATACATTTTAATCAGGAATTTAATTGAATAATACATTATAAAGTCACACATGTTCAAGTGAGATGTGCTTATACTGTAGAGTGGAGAAAGGCAGAGAGAGGGGGAGGAAGATGGAACGAGAGAGAGCAGAGCGAGAGAGAGAGGTGTGTGGAGAGAGGAGACTACTGAATTTCTTCACAAAGCTGCCCTCTCCATCACCTACACAGCAGCAGCTCTAGGAGGATAAGCAGATCAGTGGATGACATGACAGTGCACCAATTCTCTGCCTCTCTTTCTGATTGCTCATCCTCACTAAGACCTTGACCAATAGGAACAACATTTGGGGGAATAAACACGGTGGCTGGATGGTCCAAAGCAGATTCACGTAGGGCAGGCAACTATAGCCTGTGTCCCAGATCTGTTTGTGCTGTCTTGCCAACTCATTTGCTGTCACTGTCACGTGGTGTTGGCAAGACAGGTCTGGGACTCAGGTTAGTGCTGAACTTGGTGACATTGAATGAGCGGGTTATTTGCTCTTAGCCTGGTAAATCCCTCTCGCTCCTGCCTGGTGGGGATAAAGCCATGCAGAATTTATAATGAGCTTGTCCCTATTTGGCTCTGGAAAACACTCTCCTTAGAAGACTTCTTCATAATGAGAAAGATCTTTCTCTCTCTATACAACTTAATGTGATTGTAGCTAGACCACTGTCTCCTCCTCTTTTAATAAGACTTCCTCGCTATATTCCTCCCTTTATTTATCTATCTCATCCTGTCTGTCTAATGCCTCGATCAGACCGACAGCATCATTGCGTTTTGGTACCAGAAGTACATTCATTTCCAATGGAACGCTGCATTTGCCTTGCAGCATTGCATTGCAGAGGCAGTTGCAGTGCGTTCTGTGTTCTGTGTGGTGCATACGTCGGATTTATCCAACGTATGCATTAAATTGTATGCGTAGACTTGACAGAAATAGTAGCTAAAAGGTGAATGTTGAAGTTTTTTGCACACATATCCACAAAAAAATTACATAATGAAAAAAGTTTGACTGCAGAATGTATTATTGATGCAATGACGCTGTCTGTCTGATCGAGGCGTAAGCACCCCTCTCTTTTCTCCACTAAAGTAAACCTTATAAGGTCTTCAGGATGTTAAGTGACTTAAGCAGACCTGGATTCAGATACTATTTAGGGTATTTCAATTACTTTCAAAGACATTTATTTCCAAATACAAATATTGAAATACTCCATGCATTTGAACTCAGGTCTATTTGATATTTGAAATAATGTATTTGGAAATACGTATTTGAAAATAGTTTCAAATAATTTAGTATGATATTTATAGGAAATTATACAAATGTGCGGGCCACATTATTTGAAAATACTCAAATACACAGAAAATAAGTATTTCAAATACAAATAACCAAATACACACACTCCCGAGTGGCGCAGTGGTCTAAGGCACTGCATCGCAGTGCTAGCTGTGCCACTAGAGATCCTGGTTCGAATCCAGTAGCTCTGTCGTAGCCGGCCGGCCGGCCGACTGGGCGACCCAATTGTGCGGCGCAGGGTAGGGGAGGGAAAGGCCGGCAGGGATGTAGCTCAGTTGGTAGAGCATGGCGTTTGCAATGCCAGGGTTGTGGGTTTGATTCCCATGGGGGGCCATTATAAAAATAAATAAAAAAGATAATGTAAGTCGCTCTGGATAAGAGCGTCTGCTAAATGACTAAAACTGTAAATGTAAATTTGAACCCAGGTCAGGACTTGGAGGAGGTGTTGGGGAGAAATACAAATACAATCCCTGGTACCCCAAAAAGTGAATACAATATCATGAGTTTCTGGATATGAAGCACACAATCTATAGCCTACTCTCCTGTAATGAAATTGGCTTTATACGGTTTAAAGGCGTCTGCAAATATCCCATGTGTGTCCTGTTCCAAAAGGATTCTTCGGCTGTCCCCATAGGAGAACCCTTCTTGGTTCCTGGTAGAACTATTTTGTGTTCAATGTAGAACCCTCTGTGGAAAGGGTTTTACATGGAACCCAAAAGGGTTCTACCTGGAACCAAAAGTGTTCTTCAAAGGGTTCTCCTATGGGGACAGCCGAAGAACCGTTTTAGGTTCTAGATAGCACCCTTTTTTAAAAGAGTGTATACATGTTTGTCCCTGTCTGTGTATAATCCTACTTTAAACAACAAATACCATTTCCCTGAAGCTCCGCGTACAAATACTCTCCTTATCTTCATGAGGAGGCTAGGGAGGTGAAAGGATCACTTTCCTCAGTCTTATCACAGCTTTTCTAAAACCGCCCATCAGTGTGCTGTGGATGGAAGAGCTAGCCAAGGCTCAGTCCAGCTAGCAGTCTAAGTAGTTTTAACTAAGTAAGTGGGTGATACTATAGGTCTTTGTGGATGAAGTCCAGCCAGCATACAGCAGTATGTAGCCTAGTTTTAACTAGGTGAGGTACTGTGTCCCTGTTGGTTTGTTTATGTCCCTCATTAAGAGGACTGAGGAAAGGCTGAGGCTCTCCACAGGGAATAATCATGCAAAAGCTCATTACAGCTCAATTACTTCCTGGGAAAACACCCCACAACACACTGCTACTGTGTACTGTTAGTAGCACTTTGGTGAAGTATCAGTCAGTGTACTATGATATTAGCATAAATATCCCCAAAACACAATGTAATAAGGAGTAGCATTGGTCAAGTATCAGTCAGTGTACTATGATATTAGCATACAGTGCCTTCAGAAAGTATTACACCCCTTGACTTTTTCCATATTTAGCTGTGCTACAGCCTGAATTTAAAATTGATTAAATTTTAAAAAAAATTGTCACTGGCCTACATACAATACCCCATATTGTCAAAGTGGAATTATGTTTGTAGAAATTTTTACAAATGTATAAACCTTTAAAGCTGAAATGTCTTGAGTCAAAAAGTATTCAACCCCTTTGTTATGGCAAGCCTAAATAAGATCAGGAGTACAAATGTGCTTAACAAGACACATAATAATTTGCATGGACTCTGTGTGCAATAATAGTGTTTAACATGATTTTTGAATGACTACCTCATCTCTGTACCCCACACATACAATTATCTGTAAGGTCCCTCTGTCGAGCAGTGAATTTCAAACACAGATTCAACCACAAAGAACAGGGAGGATTTCCAATGCTTCGCAAAGAAGGGAACCTATTGAACAAAAAAAAAGCAGACATTGAATATCCCTTTGAGCATGGTGAAGTTATTAATTACACTTTGGATGGTGTATCAATACACCCAGTCATTACAAAGATACAGGCGTCCTTCCTAACTCAGTTGCCGGAGAGGAAGGAAACCGCTCAGGGATTTCACCATTAGACCAATGGTGACTTTAAAACAGATACAGAGTTTAATGGCTGTGATAGTAGAAAACTTTGTAGTTACTCCACAATACTAACCTAAAATGACAGAGTGAAAAGAAGGAAGCCTGTACAGCATCCTGTTTAAAATAAGGCACTAAAGTGAAACTGCAAAGAATGTTGCAAGGAAATTAACTTTAAGTCAACAAAGCGTTATGTTTGGGGCAAATCCAACACAACACATCAGTGATGTACCACTCTTCATATTTTCAAGCTTGGTGGTGGCTGCATTATGTTATGGGTATGCTTGTCATCGGCAAGGACTAGGGAGTTTTTTAGGATAAAAAGAAACGGAATGGAGCTAAGCACAGGCAAAATCCTAGAGGAAGACCTGGTTCAGTCTGCTTTCCAACAGACACTGGGAGACAAATTCACCTTTCAGCAGGACAATAACCTAAAACACAAGACCAAATATACACTGCAGTTGCTTACCAAGACGACATTGAATGTTCCTGAGTGGCCTTGTTATAGTTTTGACTTAAATCGGCTTGAAAATCTATGGCAAGACTTGAAAATGGCTGCCTAGCAATGATCAACAACCAACTTGACAGAGCTTGAAGAATTTTTTAAAGAATAATGTGCAAATATTGTACAATCCAGGTGTGCAAAGCTCTTAAAGACTCACAGTTGTAATCACTGCCAAAGGTGAATCTAGCATGTATTGACTCAGGGGTGTGAATACTTACAGTTGAAGTCAGAAGTTTACATACACCTTCGCCAAATACATTTAAACTCAGTTTTTCACAATTCCTGACATTTAATCCTAGTAAAAATTCCCTGTTTTAGGTCAGTTAGGATCACCAATTTATTTTAAGAATGTGAAATGTCAGAATAATAGTAGAGAGAATTATTTATTTCAGCTTTTATTTCCTTCATCACATTCCCAGTGGGTCAGAAGTTTATGTACACTCAATTAGTATTTCGTAGCATTGCCTTTAAATTGTTTAACTTGGGTCAAATGTTTATGGTAGCCTTCCATAAGCTTCCCACAATAAGTTGGGTGAATTTTGGCCTCCTTGCTCGCAGACACTTTTTCAGTTCTGCCCACAAATGTTCTACAGGATTGAGGTCAGGGCTTTTTGATAGCCACTCCAATACCTTGACTTTGTTGTCCTTAAGCCATTTTTCCACAACTTTGGAATTATGCTTGCCATCCTCAGACCAACCTGACCGAGAGGGTAAACTGAGGTCAGAGAGAATATGATCCGGAATTCCGAATCAGGTAAAGATCTCCCTTCGCAGAATGAGAGCAATGGCCGTTGCAGTGGCTTTGCGGAGTGGAAATGACTCCACCCAGTGTGTGTAGTAGTCAGCTACCACCAATAGGAATTTGTTCCGGGTCCCCCAATTTGGGGGGGAAAGGCCCCATGAGGTTAATTCCCAGCGTTTCATTGGGATGATTCACAATGGTCTGCTGCAGTTTTCCGGAAGGTCTGCCAATGTCTGGTTTGTACCTCTGGCAGACATCACACTGCTGTATAAACTTCTTGGTATTCACCCACATGCCTGGCCAGTACACCACCTCCTGTAATCATCGGTAGATTTTGAAAACTCCAAGATGGCCACTCATTGGGTTGTCATGATAAGCTTGGATCATCTGGTCAGTCAATATAGAGGGGATGTAGACACGGTACTGGGTGCTGTGTCCTATCTCCTCTTGGAGTTTTTCGATACACTGAACTATGCTGAACTTGTCACTGAAGTGGCTCTTCGAGTCTTCCTCAGACAGACTCTTGTGGATCTCCATGATGGCGGCATCAGTCTGATGTGCTCTCCACACACTATCATCATCCAGAGGGAAGGAATCATCCTGACCCTTAGTGGTGGTGTAAGTGCTGCACAATTGAGGACAGACAGTGGCGGCCTCTGTAATCCGAAAGAGGGCATCTGGTACAACATTCAGTTTTCCTTTGCGGTACTCAATGAAGAAGTCAAACCTCTGGAGTCTGATAGACCAGCGAACGAAATGGCTGTTGGTCTTGCCTGATGCCAGAACCCACTGCAGGGCAGCTTGGTCTGTGACAATGGTGAAGACCTTTGCCTCCAAGTAGAACTTCTGCACTGCTGCAACTTTGTCTCGATCTGCATGGATACCTTCTGCATTGACCACATGACCAAGGAACTTGAGTTCAGTCACCAGCATCCTTTAGTCTTTTGAAGATGGACTGTATGTATTGCAGATGAGCAGAGACAGAGGAGGAGTAGATTATGATGTCATCCAGGTACACAAGACAATTGTGACTCGTTTCAGGAAACTAGGCATATGTCGCGGGTCACTACTTCACAGGAGATCAATTTTTTTTTATCAAAATGCGTTTTGGGGCAGAAATGCCTTTTGGAACATGTGAACTTTCATGTGCCTTAATAACAAACTTGTATGCCATCTGTAAATACGAATACAATTGTTAAATTACGTGCCTAGTTGGTTAAGCCACAGAAAAAGACAGCAACCTTCCCACTAGCCATGATTGGCTGAGATAATGAGTGGGCTGGACACGCCGAGAGAGGAGTTTGGATTGGTCTGCCATATAGAAGGCTTCTGTCTATTTGAGCTGGTCAGTATGTGTAGGTAATCCTGTCTAACACAGTTTAAAAATATATATATATTGTGTAGTGGAGCTGCATAAGTGTTGCTCTCCACTTTCTGGAGGATCAAGTTTTGAAATCAGTGGAATTAGAGTATGATAACTGAAGAGATGGCGAAAACACCTGTCTCCGGATTACATCTTCAAACTAAGGGCAACCATGGCATCCGTGACAGGGAGATGCGTCCATCATGCATGATGTATACGGGTAAGATAGTCTAGCTAGCTACATTTTCAGATATTACACTTTTCTAATTTTGACAGAAAGTGGTTTTATTTCAAGTTAAAGTGTACTGTTAGCTAGCTATCTAAAGTTAGCTGGCTGGCTTGCTAGCTAACGTTACGTGTATGAGGTTATTATTCGTATCTCAGAGCCATTTGCTTTGCTAGTTAGAGCCTTATGTTAGCTAGCTAAGATTGAACCTGGTTGGTTAGCTACCAGCAGATTCATGCTGGGTAGTAACGACATGAGTTGGCACTATGGTTCATTGTTTAACTAGCTACTGTTAGCTGGCTGGCTCGCTAGCTAACTTTATGTGACGTGTATGATCTTACACGTTGTTTACCTGGCTAGGTTCATTGTTTACCTAGCTAGCTAGCTACATGTCTTAACAAAATACTCCACTATGCAAGTAACCATTTTGGGTGCGTTTGTAAATTCAGTCTGAGTATGCCAAAGCGCAGAATAACTGATGAATTTATGAACGCAAAACACCAGTTGAATATGGCCGGTGTCAGTAATCGTCGGCAGAAAAGCGTAATGACATTGTTAGGCTGTTTTCATGTTATCCAGAGGTAAACGATGAACCATAATCCCAATTTTGTGTCTGAAAGTAAATAGCAAGCTAGCCAATGTTAGCCAGTTAGCTTCGGTGCTTGACTGCCGTTATGAGGTCCGAATGTTCGGATCAACCCTACTCATCGGCCAGAGTGTCCAATGTGCGCTCTGAACGCGCCGAGAGCAAAACGAGATGGGTGGGGCTAAAGCTTAAGAGGGTGTGAACGATGCTGAATGGGTGGAGACAAAGAAGAGCTCTTCACTAGGTACCAAAACCTTCAAAGGCCATTTTCTCAAAAGTGAGATTACAAGTTTATCAATTTTCAAAGCAGAATCACTTTGCCATTGTTCCCTTAAATGCAGTGTATGATATACAATTTTGTAGCTCTGTGTCTTTTATCCAATGTAAAAAAACACAATTTCAAATTTTGCTACATAAGACCGAATCAAGGCGGTCAGTCACAATTATTTCCCCTCAGGTCTCCCAGCACAGTCTCCATCAGCCTTTGGAAGGTTGCTGGAGCGTTCTTCAAACCAAAAGGCATGACTTTGAAGGAGAACAAACCAGCAGGGGTGACGAAGGCAGATTTGTCCTGGCTGGCGGGATCCATTGCCACATGCCAATATCCACTGTTCAGATCCCGATTATTGAAGATGGTGGTTCTAGCGAGAAATTCCAGTTGGTCATTGATGTTCAGTAGAGTGTAGGCATCGCTTTCGGTAATGGCATTTGGCTTCCTGTAGTCCACACAGATTCGATATCCACCATCTTTCTTTAGAATCAGGACAACTGGAGAAACCCATCCGGAAAAGGAAGGTTCCCGAAGCAATTAGCCAACGTGCTCTTGAGCTGTTCATTGGAATCGTCAGTTTGGCGGGGGACAACCTGTAGGGGCGCTGCTTCATGCCGGGTGTAGATTTTGTGTTTGAAGACTGTGGTTGGGCCGGGTGTAAGATTATAGACCTCACCGTTCATGTCCAAATCAGCATAGAAATCAGCATCAGGTTTGCTTTTGCTCTCTGAAACAGGAGGGGGGGGGGGGGGGGGGGTATGGCTGCTGTAATCAGTGAGATAACTCGGATTCTCTGTCTTCACTGTAGGAACTTGTTTTTTGTCTCTGTCTTTGTCTTTTCTTCGTATTTTCTCTGTCTTTGTTGTGGTCTTCACCTTTGCCTTGTCGGGATTCTAGATAGGGTTGCAGGCTCCAGCGTGAAATCAGTGCATTGCCAGGCTGAAATGGATGAGGCAGGGAAGGGTCAGAGCACAGTCGATAGGATAGTTCGGACATCGGAATGGTCAGTCCACTGAAGAACATGAAGTCCAGGCCAAGGACCACAGCAAACGCAAGGCACAGATCTAGAAGAATAGCCACAGGAAGGGTGATTATCTGATAATTCAGCTTTATCTCCATATCAGTCCAGCCCAAGGGATTGGTCGTGTCTCCATTGGCCAAGTACAATGATCCTCCCTCCCAGGTTCGAAGCTTCTTATTTTTTCCACAGGGGTGCCTGCATCAGGGTGTAAGTTGCTCCTGTGTCCATTATGGCTACAAAATAGTTCCACACAGTCAGGGGAACCAGCAGTTGTTGAGAAATAGGAATAAGACAGCAAGGTGAGCTGTCTGAAGGCTTCATGGATGGCATTGAGGCCAACTCAAACTAATGCAAGCCACCACGCCTGTCCTTTCTGAGCTTATTCTGCATCCTGACGCTGGCCATAGAGAGGGAAGGAACCTGGAGGATGTTGGCCATTACACCTCCAGCACATCAAACTGCTGAGACGGTTTAGCCCCAGGAGAGTTGTTGGGATACTGAGATGAGGGAACATGGGTTTGAGTTTGGAGGTGAGGTTCTTGTGTCCGAAGATGCACCAGATCCTCCACATTCTGCTAACGTTCGCGAAGTTGGCTGGTAAGGTGTGGAATAATGTTCTTGAGAATGAGTTTGACCATCTCCTGCTCAGTAATATTGGCCATCCATCTCCTACATAGAACTCAATAGGAGAAGGCAAAGTCCGGTATTGGCTCTGCTTCACCCTGGACTCTAGTACGAACCCATTCTGCCAGTTCATCCTCATATTCCTCCCATGTTGACACCTGTTCATGGGCTACCTCCCACCAGTCTCTTGCTGTACCATGGAGAACACTGCGGAGGGGTGGCAAGAACTTTCAGGTCAGTAAGGGGCCGGAGAGAAAGGAAATCATTACATTTAGATAGGAAAAGCATACGATCAACATCATCTTCTGTGCTGCCAAAAGTGGGGAAAAGAAGCTTGATAGGGAGGGAGCTCTCTAGAGCAGGCATGACAGTGGCAGGGGGTCTTGGTGTAGTGTAGTTCTGCTGTTTAAGAGTTTCTTCAGAAGAGTTTTCCCAGCGCTATCTGTTACTTTTCCCTTAACGGCAGAGCCAGCGGTAGAGGTAGATACAGAGGGAGGTGCAGAGGGTTTGTCCAGAAGAGAAAACCACTGCATCACCTCCTGATGCAGGTCCTCCAGATGTCAGATTGTTCAATCATAAATCGCATTTCACCTATGAGAGAGTTCTTCATGTCCTCCATAACATATTTCAGGTGAGCACACACTTCTTTCACAACAGAGGCTGACTCCTCTGCTCTCCGTTTTGTTCCATGACTAGTTTCTTGCATTTTCCCTTAAATCCTGTTTCAGAGAATCTTGCAAATACTTCTGTCTCTGAACAGTTTGGCGTTATTTTCATTTCTAAAGGGCCTCCACACTTTCACAAAGTTTGAGAATGGCATTCTCCTGCATTGTCAAATTGTTCATGGTGTGTGTCCATTATTGTTCCATTTGTCCAGTGAGCTCAGAGACACCGCTCCAAGTCTGTCTGGGCAGGGTAAAAGGAAGAGGACAAGGGGAGGGTAATTGTGGAGAGGTTATAGGCGAGCCAGAAGCCTGGGGATAAAGGACCGAGCTCTCCAACTCCATTACACTGTTTCTCCATCGGTCATAATTTCCAGTGGGCGTGTCCACATTGACACAGTATGGGGTTCCAATAAAATACATGATTCAGCAACTTTGTGTGTGTAGTGTTTATCCATTGGTCCTTAGAGAACAGCTGTTCAGGTGCCCGTTCAGTAGCAGTGTTGTTAGAGGGGTAAAGATACAGATTTATGTTCAGGCGCCAGGCAGGTATTTACACTGGCGATGTGAAAAGAGTCTGATAGAGAGATTACCACTACCAGACACACACACACATCAGCAGAAGAGACTGCCTATAGTGCAGCCTGTTTACCAGATAGCCAGTGGAGATAATGGTTAAGACACACCATATAAACACAAGTCACAGCACAGGGTTAAACCAACCAATAATATCTCATACAATATTAATGATTAGAGCAACTCTGAGGCAATTCCATAAAGGCAACAGACAATAAAGAACCCAGTTATCAACATGAGATGATTTGCAATAATCTGTAGAGTGAAGAGTGAGTTGATGCATGCATTTGTGTGTATTCGTAGTCCAAAATAAAAAGGGCCTTTAAATGTCCCAAAGTCTCTTAGGCCAATACACTATAATTCCACAATAAACCAATCAATTCAGTTCAAAAAGATAATCAAAAATATTCTCAAAAGCTCCCTTTAACACAAATGTCAATCACAATGCATTTACAGTTCCCAACCGCACTGAACACAACAAGGGGGTGCAGAGCAATGAGAGAAGTTGCTTAACTGGAATGCACTGACGCGAGAGAGAAAAAAAGAGAGAGAGAGAGAGAGAGAGAGAGAGAGAGAGAGAGAGAGAAAAAGAGAGAGAGAGAGAGAGAGAGAGAGAGAGAGAGAGAGAGCGAGAGAGAGAGAGAGAGAGTGAGAGAGCAAAAGAGGGCGCGAGGGTCTTAGCTGTTGTAAGCCTATTCCAGGCTCACAATGTTGCTAGTATTCCAAAGTTCCAAAGTTTGAATGGCCACAACTAGTAGGGCACGTCGGGAGTAGAGCAACAACACAGGCGCTCTAACGTAGAACTTTTATAATCTAAGCACACCGGAAATTACAGAGGCTTCTGCAATGAGTTGCACGCACATTGAAAACTGCCGCGCAGACCGAGAGCTCACGCGCACAGGTAGGAGAGGCATATTTACATCCTCCTTCCTGACAGCTGGGGCGCTCTTAAAGTGGCAGCGCACGGTGAAGGCTCCGTACAGGATTTCGTCAGATATACTATGATATTAGCATAAATATACCCTAAAACACACTGTTAAAGAGAGTAACACTTTGGTTGAGTATCAGTTAGTCAGTGTACTATGAAATTAGCATAAATATATAGCCTACCCTACCTGGATTCATATATAGCCATCTGGTGAAGTGAACATGTATATATACATATGTCCATTTACAAATGAGAGCCAACATTTACAATGACTGCTCCCCATAGAGATGGTGTGACCTTCCACCTACTGTGACATCATTACCAGAAAGAGGATAGATCCTAGTGATGGGCCTCATCCCCTCATCTTGAGAGAGACCAAGACTTGCATAAAATCCACTGATTGCCTCCATGCTGCTTCAAAAACAGCCAGGCTCCAAGCCAGTCTATTCCTGTACTCAAACCCCATAATTTACTATAACCCCCACCCCCAAACCCCCCTACGGTACATCCCTGAAGGCGTCCGCATGCTTCCCATACGAAACAGTTCGGAACAGTTTGTGCATACAGTGGGGAAAAAAAGTTTTTAATCAGCCACCAATTGTGCAAGTTCTCCCACTTAAAAAGATGAGAGAGGCCTGTAATTTTCATCATAGGTACACGTCAACTATGACAGACAAAATGAGGAAAGAAAATCCAGAAAATCACATTGTAGGATTTTTTATGAATTTATTTGCAAATTATGGTGGAAAATAAGTATTTAGTCAATAACAAAAGTTTCTCAATACTTTGTTATATACCCTTTGTTGGCAATGACACAGGTCAAACGTTTTCTGTAAGTCTGCACAAGGTTTTCACACACTGTTGCTGGTATTTTGGCCCATTCCTCCATGCAGATCTCCTCTAGAGCAGTGATGTTTTGGGGCTGTCGCTGGGCAACACAGACTTTCAACTCCCGCCAAAGATTTTCTATGGGGTTGAGATCTGGAGACTGGCTAGGCCACTCCAGGACCTTGAAATGCTTCTTACGAAGCCACTCCTTCGTTGCCCGGGCGGTGTGTTTGGGATCATTGTCATGCTGAAAGACCCAGCCACGTTTCATCTTCAATGCCCTTGCTGATGGAAGGAGGTTTTCACTCAAAATCTCACTATACATGGCCCCATTCATTCTTTCCTTTACACGGATCAGTCGTCCTGGTCCCTTTGCAGAAAAACAGCCCCAAAGCATGATGTTTCCACCCCCATGCTTCACAGTAGGTATGGTGTTCTTTGGATGCAACTCAGCATTCTTTGTCCTCCAAACACGACGAGTTGAGTTTTTACCAAAAAGTTATATTTTGGTTTCATCTGACCATATGACATTCTCCCAATCCTCTTCTGGATCATCCAAATGCACTCTAGCAAACTTCAGATGGGCCTGGACATGTACTGGCTTAAGCAGGGGGACACGTCTGGCACTGCAGTATTTGAGTCCCTGGCGGCGTAGTGTGTTACTGATGGTAGGCTTTGTTACTTTGGTCCCAGCTCTCTGCAGGTCATTCACTAGGTCCCCCCGTGTGGTTCTGGGATTTTTGCTCACCGTTCTTGTGATCATTTTGACCCCACGGGGTGAGATCTTGCGTGGAGCCCCAGATCGAGGGAGATTATCAGTGGTCTTGTATGTCTTCCATTTCCTAATAATTGCTCCCACAGTTGATTTCTTCAAACCAAGCTGCTTACCTATTGCAGATTCAGTCTTCCCAGCCTGGTGCAGGTCTACAATTTTGTTTCTGGTGTCCTTTGACAGCTCTTTGGTCTTGGCCATAGTGGAGTTTGGAGTGTGACTGTTTGAGGTTGAGGACAGGTGTCTTTTATACTGATAACAAGTTCAAACAGGTGCCATTAATACAGGTAACGAGTGGAGGACAGAGGAGCCTCTTAAAGAAGAAGTTACAGGTCTGTGAGAGCCAGAAATCTTGCTTGTTTGTAGGTGACCAAATACTTATTTTCCACCATAATTTGCAAATAAATTCATAAAAAATCCTACAATGTGATTTTCTGGATTTTTTTTCCTCAATTTGTCTGTCATAGTTGACATGTACCTATGATGAAAATTACAGGCATCTCTCATCTTTTTAAGTGGGAGAACATGCACAATTGGTGGCTGACTAAATACTTTTTTTCCTCACTGTATATAATGATGACATTTGTGATGTTTTTATTTGTTTTGGCCTTCGGCAAGGTTTCTTTCGGCTGTTTGTGCACACAAAGAAATGTCTTGAGGCAAGCCGAAGTTCGGAAGCCGAAGTCTATGCCCCTTCATCGGTGATTGGTCAACAGTAGGGATTCTTCAATTAAGTGTTTGTTGTCATTCAAAGACGACTTGTTTTAATGACATTTATTTTACTTGAGAAATACTGCACGAAACATCCTAGTTAGATGTAAAATTGCACGACTAAGATCTCCTTGGCAAAAATGTCCAAATGAATTTTGGATTCATTCTGACTATTCTGAGGAAGTGTATACTGGCAATGGCGTCTCAAGATGGACAAACAGCACTATTGCCGCTTTTTTCTAGTTTTTCAAGCAAATGTATTTTCAAAGCGAAGATCGAAGGTATGCGAGCACACTCGTTCGGCTAGGCGTCAGCCGAACCGAAACATGCGGAAGCCTTTAGTACCAGTAAATGGGGGAGGCTGGCATCCTTCAGATAGCTTAATGAGCAGCCTCCTTTAATTGCCTGGCTGTTCTAATTGGCTGCCAGGGTGATGCTGTGAGGTTATCACACATGGCAGACTATAAATCCACTGATTTAATACATCCTGGATGGGGAGGGAGGAGGGAGGGAGGTAAGGAGAGATGGTGCACTGCTGGTGGGGGTGCTGCTAGAGGGGGGTGGGGTGGTTAGGGGGTTGGCATACAACCTGTCACTTTATTCTAATCCCTGACCATGGATTTAGAGGGTGCCTGTGTGTGTGTGCGTGTGTGTGTTCGCGTGTGTGTGTGTGTGTGTGTGTTTGGGAGGTTAGAGGGTGACCCGCTGGCTTTAATCCACTAGCAGATGAAAACAGACTCCTGCCACCATTTTAATTGCTTCTAATGCCTGAGCCCTGCACTCCTCTCCCTCTCCATTTCCTCTCCATCTCCCTCTCCTCTCCCTCTCCTCTCCATCTCCCTCTCCTCTCCATCTCCTCTCCTCTCCATCTCCCTCTCCTCTCCATCTCCCTCTCCTCTCCCTCTCCATCTCCCTCTCCATCTCCATCTCCCTCTCCATCTCCCTCTCCATCTCCCTCTCCTCTCCATCTCCCTCTCCTCTCCATCTCCCTCTCCCTCTCCTCTCCATCTCCCTCTCCATCTCCCTCTCCATCTCCTCTCCATCTCCCTCCCCTCTCCTCTCCATCTCATCTCCATCTCCATCTCCTTCTCCATCTCCCTCTCCATCTCGCTCTCCATCTCCCTCTCCTCTCCATCTCCCTCTCCTCTCCTCTCCATCTCCCTCTCCATCTCCCTCTCCATCTCCCTCTCCTCTCCATCTCCCTCTCCTCTCCATCTCCCTCTCCATCTCCCTCTCCATCTCCCTCTCCTCTCCATCTCCCTCTCCTCTCCATCTCCCTCTCCATCTCCCTCTCCTCTCCCTCTCCTCTCCATCTCCCTCTCCTCTCCTTCATCCCTCTCCTTTATCCCTCTCTACATCCCTTTATCCCCTCCTCCCCAATCCCTCCCTCTCTTTTTCTTTTAAAGGGGCCTTGTTTGAATGTGGAGGAGTATGGGCTGGGATAAAAACACGTGGCTCTATCATGCTTAACAAACAAACTGGTAGTCAGGGGATTCTCCTTTATAATAGCTGTCACTGGGGCGCTCCATTGGACATATGTCCCCTTTACCAAACCATAGGCAATTAGTCCAGAGGCTGGAGAGGACCGCCTGGAGCCCAGAGAGACTGGGCCCTTCCCTGCCTGACAGATGGCAGTGGTGCCGCTCTCCTATCCTCTGCTCCTGACATCCAGGCAGCCAGCTCCCTATCAGCCACATCAATCTGGCCCAGCCCAGCATGGCCTTCCAGCCGCCATTACTTATCAGCCCTAATGAGGCTGAGGCCAAGCCCAGCATGGCTCCTCACTGCTGGGGGGCTTGAGAGGGGGGGCTGGGAGGGGAGGGTGGTTGGCTGCTTACTGTTGGGCAGGGATGGGAGGGGGAGCAAAGGGGGTTCCAGACAGAGGCACATATAATAATGTTGCTAAGACGCAACCGACCCTACTTATCCTAGATCCCCCAGGCAGGAGCCATGGATTAGTTCATTGCGCTGGAGGAGGGGGGATGTACATCAAAACCCTTTATTCTGTTTAGGGTTAGGGCTCGACTTGCACTTCTCATACAATACACCTAAGCGTGACCGTTAGGCAGCTGGTACCTGACTACCAATCTCATGTTACCCAATCTATTCACTGTGACTCCCCTAAAGGACAGTTTGAATGACCGTTCTAAACACTGGAAAACAGCTGCCAGAGAATATACACTGAATGTACAAAACATTAAGAACACCTGCTCTTTCCATGACATAGACTGACCAGGTGAATCCAGGTGAAAGCTATGACCCCTTATTGATGTCACTTGTTAAATCCACTTCAATCAGTGTAAATGAAGGGGAGGAGAAAGGTTAAAGAAGGATTTTTCAGCCTTGAGACAATTGATACATGGATTGTGTATGTGTGTCATTCAGAGGGTGAATGGGCAAGACAAAATATTTAAGTGCCTTTGAACGGGGTATGGTAGTAGGTGCCAGGTGCACTGGTTTGTGTCAAGAACTGCAAAGCTGCTGGGTTTTTCATGCTCTACAGTTTCCAGTGTGTATCAAGAATGATCCACCATTCTTGATGGGTGCTGTACAGTTACACTGTTTCCTGTAGGCATGATGATCCAATTTCTGTTAAAAATACTGTTTGGCAGTACTAGCGAACATGAATATCCTATCCCACCATTCAAACATACACCCCTGCTGCTAACTGGGAGTAGCATACACTTTGTACTGAGGCAACTTTATTCCCAGGTCTGCATTTTTGCATACTGCTATCCATCCAGTAACATTAGCTGCTGTGTCCTCCAAAATCTCTATTCATAAATAATAGCCATATCTCTGGGTTTAAGTGTCTACCATCATAAACATTATGATGCTATAACTTACTTCACAGCAAACCTCTATCAGAAATGAAAAGGCTCAATCGTTTTCTAATTCACACAACAATGTGAAGCGTGAAACCTCTGTGAGTTCCACCAGGGCTGCGTACAGTACAGTCGTCTCAGAGGAAAACTCAGTTTACCCCTCACAGCCAGACACAAGGTCACACTACTCCTTATTAATTACTGTCGCAGTTAGACTGGGGAAGTCTGTCCCTGGAAGCCCTGTTTAGTGTAGCCTCCATGAGGCTGCTCTGCTAGCCTGAAGTCTCTGCCTTGAAGGCCTGTATACACACACACGCACACGCGCACACGCACACACGCACACACACACACACAGCCAGGCTGAATGGATGAGCCACAGCCAGCCAGGGCCTAAGGAGGATTAGAGCAGATGCCAGTCACCACACAAATCCACTGTGGTAGTAGTTTAGCTAGCGTAGCGCCAACCTCTTAGCTGTTAGTGTATCGCTAAGGCTCTCTCTCATTTAGCTCTGGAGGAGTGATAGCATGCTAATGAGAGTGGCTGTGTCCTTCAATGACTCTCAGAGCTCTCTGGCTCAGGCTGACTGGCAGCCATTACTGACTGGAGGCAAGAAGTGCTGTTGTTGTCATTTTCTTTTAGTGCAGAGATTTTTTTCGATTAGAATGGTAATGTGCATCAAATGTTGCATGATAGATCATTATTAAAGGGTAGGACCTGAAGGCTGTGTTTATCTTTGGTTTCTCTCTCTCCATACTAGAGCATCTGGATGTCTAAATATTTTCAGGAGTCTAATTCATCATGTAACCTGTAGTGAGCATGTAAAAATGGCTTTTTAAGATTCCAATGTGTATTCCTGTCAATGTAAAATTCTCCATTAACCAAGGCATACACCCATGCTGTGTTTCCTACCAAACTAGCCCAGCGTGTGTCTAGATGAGAGCCCATCCAAACAAGGGTGTATCCCTCCAAATCTAAACCCAGTGTGTATCGTACCCCTGGGCATTGTTGTTCACTAATTTACTCCAAGTAGGGAAAGGATGGCGGGGTTGAAAAGGAATAAAGGGGAGTATATATATAAAAACCATGGGGGATTGGAAGTGATGCAGACAATTACATTGATGGAAGTTACAATCTATCTGCAATATTAAGCTGATCTACACCCAGAAAAAAACAAAAACAAAAAAAAAACAAGGGTGTATCCCTCCAAATCTAAACCCAGTTTGTATTGTACCCCTCCATACTTAACTCACCCTTGTTCCTCCATCATCTCCTGCAGCTCCATGCACTTCAGCTCCACCCTCCTCTTCCTTTCGTGGTCTAGGATCTCCCTATGGGCCTTCTTCACCAGGACAGGCTCTGGTCTGGGCTCCTCCTCTTCCACCTCAGGCCCATCCTCCTCTTCTGGCTTGGGCTGCACGGCCGGGGTGGGCACCGACGCTGACCCGCCTGACCCTGCATCTGTTCCTGCCAGGGCCACGGCAGCAGGGGGCACACCGTTGACACTGTCCTGGGGGGAAGGCACTCTCGCCCCATCATACATGGCCACAACGCTCTGTAGAGACAGACAGAGGAGGAGAGACAGAGCAGAGAGACAGAGATAGTGAGAGAGATGGAGAAAGAGAGAGATAGATAGAAAGACAGAGAGAGAGAGAGAGAGAGAGAGATAAAGGATGTATAAGGATGGATTTCCAACTCACAATAGCTAATATAGGTATGTTAAGATAAGGGGTGGGGGATGATTAGGGGGAGGTCGGAGGTCGCAGCCTGTTATAAGCGTAATAGATCCTGGGATGGCAGGCTCCTGAGGTGAGAGAGGGTTTTATCTAAACGACTCTCAGTCTCACCAGATGGCAAACAATAGGCTGCTCCTGGACGTTCCTAACAAGCCCCTCATTATCTGTTTCAGCCTTTTAGCTTCTTGAGCCCTCATAACACATACTGTTAAGCCAACCATACAAATAATACACTGTACTGTATTCCTCATCACAGAAAAGTGAGCTGCTGCTGCGGCAGTTTTGATGGTTACATCTCTGGACAGGATGAAGTATTTTTCCCTTAACTGAGCGACCCCCACACTCTCTCACACACACGCGCACACACAGTCAGGGTTATTTTGGATCGCAGGCACATGCCGTCATGCATCACTACCAGCAGAAGCAGCCGCAGCAGCAGCCTCTGGTCCATGCATCAGCACTACAGTAGCTGACACATCTATCCTGTAGGACACCCTCGTCTCGTGACAGTGCCTGTACACACACTGTAGATCAAGGTCACATAAACAAAGTATAGCCTAATAGATGAGTTGGAGAGGAGAGAGGTGGGGAAATATGACTTCCTTCAGGACATACTGTGTAGAGACCTGGGCTTGTATCCACAAAGAGTCTCTAGGATCAAGTTAGACTTTTAGATCATAATGAATACGATTGTATGGACAGATCCTAGATCAGCAGTCCTACTATGAGATGCTTCGTGGATACGGGCCCTGGCTTAGCCTGCAGTGAGTGGACATTGTAAAGAACTCATACACACTATAGCATCAGGACAATGTGGACGTTTGGACATGTGTTGAACACACACGCAAGACTGAATATAAACAAAAATGGATCGCTATGCTGTAGTCAAAAAGCTAGATTCAACTACTGTATTAAAGAGATTCTCCTGTACATTAGTCTACTTTTTAGCCAGCAGTTCTGAAAGCAGCGCTCATGAGCCAAAAGTGGTCCCCGAACATTTTGCAGATAAGTGCACCAAGTTATTGCTCTCGCTCGAGCAGAGCTATCTTGCTAGCTGCTACTCAAATGGCGAGGGGTTGAAGCTCATTGGCTAGAACTCGAATTGCTAGGGGGCTGGCCCACGTAAGTCGAAATGTAGAGAAAATGGTGCAGCACAGCTTCCAGAAAAACAGTCGCTTTCAAACTAGGGATTTTGTGGTTAATTGAGGTAAGACTAATTCCAAAGTTCCAGAGCATGTCTTTAAGTATCAATGTGACTTACCAAAGTTCCAGAGCATGTCTTTAAGTATCAATGTGACTTACCAAAGTTCAATTCACAATACAAGTGGATGTATACATTTCCACGTCTGAATGCTGTCCTGTTCTGGCTAGGCTCAGGCTGGGGTTGTGATTGAGACCGATAGGCTAGTGGTGCAGGCGTGTGACACCTAAGAGCACACACACACGACACACACACTGTGTGATGCACGTGAGCTTTCCATTCCCTCCCCGTCCTCCCTCCCTGCACCAGCACCGGTCTGCCCTGCAAAACTAATGGCTTCATTTTTCACTGAGGAGTCAGAAAAGCCCAGCCAAGGCACTTTATCACTGTCACAGATGGGAGAGTTATGGGAGGATGGGCAACAAGATCTCATAGTTTCACTTCGAAATGTTGCATATTATGGATGAATGTTTATTTTTGACGCATTAATTCCGAGTGGTTACAGGGTTAAAACAGAAACAACTCAAAGGGTTAAGTTTAGGTATTAATTACGAGTGGTCAAGGTTAGGGCTATGGTTTGGGGATGGCCAAAAACAAGTATCATCAATTATTCTCCCGGCTTGCTAGAGCATTGTGAACTGCCGTGACGCAGTGGTCAGAGCAGCACACTTTGGTCTGAGCATCATGAGTTTGCGCCAGTGCTGGGCACAGAGGAAGGCATATATCGACGTTCTCAGGACCTTTTCAAACGTCCGAAATAGAAGTCTATTTCTAGTGATCAGCCTGGGATGGGAGAGTTAGGGGATGAGGATGACGTGATTCTCTCTGACTCAGTGTAGACCCTCCTCTCTGAGTGCCCAATCGCTGTCCAAAGCTCTGTTGTTTTAGCTTTCAATGACAATGAGCATAGCAACAGTGAGTAATCTTGGCACCCAGAACCAAATCTCGCGTGCTTGCTGGTCAGCTACCACTGAATGGAAAAAGTCTATCACGAGAGACTGCAGCAAGTGAAGAGTTTACTTTCAAAACGCTATATCCACCAATTTTTCACATCTGTGTTAAAAAAAAAAAAAAACATAAACTCCAATCTCTTTCATAAGTTCTTTATTCAATAAAATCTAATTTACGAACATTTCTGAAAATGGATATATAGCGTTTTGGAAAGAAGCTCTTCAAGTGTAATGAATGTTGCGTATATAACCTCCAATTGAGTTTTTTGGTGTGTCACTGACTGGGTAAAACAGCATTATATCGTTTATTTTGTTGTTGAGAGGCAACAGTGAGTCTTGATTCGGTCTCTGATTCTGCTGGGTAAAGTTATAGTGATCTGCTGGGTAAAGTTATAGCTCCAGCAGTCAGAGAGGGGTGCTGTGCGCTGGTAAACAAGCTGTGCTGTGAATTCAAAGTGTCATTACTCTGTTAACTGTGTGTGTGTGTGAGTCGTGTGTGAGTGGTGTGTATGTGTGTGTGTGTATGCATGCGTGTGTGTGTGTATGTATGTATGTGTGTGTGTGTGTGTGTATGTTTGTGTGTGCGTGTATGTGTGGGCGTGTGAATATGTGTGAATATGTGTGTGTGTGTGTGTGAGTGATGTGTGTGTGTATGTGAGTGTGTGTGTGTGTGTATGTGTGTGTGTATGTATTTGTGACTGTATGTGTATGTATGTGTGTGTGTGTATGTATGTGTGTGTGTGTGTGTGTGTGTGTGTGTATGTTTGTGTGTGTGTGTGTGTGTGTGTATGTTTGTGTGTGTGTGTGGGTGTGATAGAACAGAACAGGTGGCAGGACAGCAGGAGAAATCATCACTGAATCTATTTTACAGTAAACCACCACTTGATATTCTGTGACAGTCCTCTCTCATCCACACAGACAGACAGACAGACAGACAGACAGACAGACAGACAGACAGACAGACAGACAGACAGACAGACAGACATACAGACACAGACACACACACACACACACACACACACACACACACACACACACACACTCGCTTGCACCGAAGAAGATTCCAAGGAGGACATGAACTCTTATCTGTTTGTTTGGTAAAACTGTAATTGATGTATGGTGAGGGGGATTGGAACAGGACAAGCAGGCTGACATTGAAGACAGATATGAGAATACAGATGTGGTGTCTTCATTTGATCACCCTGTTGTTGCAGGAAATTTCCTGTACAGCAGGACTTGTAGTGTATTCGAGGTTTAAAAAGGCTTCTAAAGTCGGCAATTTCCACTTTAAATTTCAGACTTCATTTGCCCTAACAAAAAATGTATCAACCCCTACAAAAATGTCCATTAATTATAATTCCCACAATAATTCACATTTCCTGTAGCTGCATGATTATTTTCCTGCTGTGAGAAACTGGTCAAATGAAGATCCTACACCTGTAAATAAATTGTGACTGTGTTGAGTGACCATCACTGTTTTTATAATAGGTAGACAACACAACAACAAGACAATCTTCCTATGTTGTCCTGTCTTCATTAAATAACAGCATCCTTCCTTGTTTTTCAATCAGTCTACTGCTTCTGCTGTTGCCAGTAGCCTGGGGCAGACCAGGCCTGGGTCTTTCTCTGACATAAGCCTGCCATTTAGATGCTGGATGCCATTAACAATGCTAATCACATGCACCGTGGCCCATGTCTGAGCGGCCGCCCCACACACACACATACACACACACACACATATACACACACTAACACCATATGACCCTGTACCGCAGCTCTGTACTGAGTCTAAACCTACACCAAAATGAACATGTCAAAGGGGAATCTATATGAGAACAGATCACCTCATCTCATTGAAGCACCAAGGGGGGCCACACACACTCCAACGCTGACTCCATATGTCTCCTCCCTGCAGCTCTGTACCGGAGTCTGTCCGGACAACAACAGATTGGAACTACATTAAAATGAACACGTCAAAGAAAAAACTGTGTGAGAACAACAGATGATCCAATCCCACAGAAATGCCCCAACAGGACCCAGGTGTTGGGTCTACAATAATGATGGTGACGGGAACACTTCACCACATGTACACATCATGTAAATGTAGAAATATCAGCAGCAATCCAGTTAGTTATGTCTTGGCCATTTCTCCAAGTTAACAACTAAACCGTTGAATTTGTTTAATGAAACAGTCACAGCAGAAAGAGGCTTGTCAGGGGGCTGATAAGGTGGCAGAATACAACAGTTATCTGTGTGTGAGTCCTGTTCCTCTGGGACAGGGGAGTTTATCTGAGTTTAGCTACTACTGGTGGGGAGACATTTTTCTCCATTGTTTCAAGGGCGAAGAAGGTTGCTTGCAATTTTCCATTTTCCATTTTCCAGACTGAAGTATATCGGCCACACGTACTAGGCCTGGGACCAGGCTAGATAATGAGATGCTGGTGCTGCCTCAGCCTGTACTACGAGCCGCTTAGTTCGCTTATTTTTTATCCGGCTGACATCACACCTTATACAACACAACACAACACAACCCACACTCTGTGAATAACCCCTAATTATAACTCAATTTTGTTTATTTGATAATGACGAATAAATAAATGTGTAAATGTGCCAGATTCAGCCCGCTGGCTAGTTTTTATCGGTAGTTGTTGGGCAGATACAAACATTTAGCATAGACTGAGTCGCCGTTTTTGGAATGTAGTGTAGAATAGATATTTTAGTGATGTGGATGCCGAGGAACTTAAAACTGTTGACTCTTTCTACTGCAGTCCCGTTGATGTGAATCAGGGCATGTTCCCTCTTCTGCTTCCTGAAGTCAACAATCAACTCCTTTGTTATGCTGACATTGAGGGAGAGGTTGTTGTCATGACACCACAATGCCAGCTCATTTAGCACCTCCCTATAGGCTCACTCATCGTTGTTGGTTATTAGGGTTACAGCCGTGGTGTCGTCTGCAAACATTATGATGGAGTTGGTGTCGCACAAAGCCAAACAGGCGTGGGTGAACAGGGAGTACAGGGTCTGCCTGTCAGGAAGTCCAAGATCCAGTTGCAGAGGGTGGTGTCCAGACCCAGGGCTCTGAGCTTGGTGTCGAGCTTGGAGGGAACAATAGTGTTGAATGCTGAACTGTAGTCAATGAACAGCATTCTTACATTCACTATATATACAAAAGTATGTGGACACCACTTCAAATGAGTGCGTTCGTCTATTTCAGCCACACCCGTTGATGACAGGTGTATAAAATCGAGTACACATTCATGCAATCTCCATAGACAAACATTGGCAGTAGAATGGCCTTACTGAAGAGCTCAGTGACTTTCAACGTGGCACCGTCATAGGATGCCACCTTTCCAACAAGTCAGTTCGTCAAATTTCTGCCCTGCTAGAGCTGCCCCAGTTAACTGTAAGTGCCGTTATTGTGAAGTGGAAACGTCTAGGAGCAACAACGGCTCAGCCGCGAAGTGGTAGGCCATACAAGCTCACAGAACGGGACTGCTGAGTGCTGAAGCGCGTAGCGTGTAAAAATCGTCTGTCCTCGGTTGCAACACTCACTACCCAGATCCAAACTGCCTCTGGAAGCAACGTCAGCACAAGAACTGTTCGTCGGGAGCTTCATGAAATGGGTTTCCATGGCCGAGCAGCCGCAAACAAGCCTAAGATCACCATGCACAATGCCAAGCGTCGGCTAGAGTGGTGTAAAGCTAGCCGCCATTGGACTCTGGAGCAATGGAAACACATTCTCTGGAGTGATGAATCACGCTTCACCATCTGGCAGTCCGACGGACAAATCTGGATTTGGCGGATGCCAGGAGAACGCTACCTGCCCAATGCATAGTGCCAACTGTAAAGTTTGGTGGAGGAGGAATAATGGTCTGGGGCTGTTTTTCATGGTTCGGGCTAGGCCCCTTAGTTCCAGTGAAGGGAAATCTTAATGCTACAGCATACAATGACATTCTAGACAATTATGTGCTTCCAACTTTGTGGCAACAGTTTGGGGAAGGCCCTTTCCTGTTTCAGCATGACAATGCTCCTGTGCAAAAAGAGGTCCATACAGAAATGGTTTCTTGAGATCAGTGTGGAAGAACTTGACTGGCTTGTACAGAGCCCTGACCTCAACCCCATCGAACACCTTTGTGATGAATTGGAACGCCAACTGCGAGCCAGGACTAATCGCCCAACATCACTGCCCGACCTCACAAGGCTCTTGTGGCTGAATGGTCCCCGCAGCAATGTTCCAACATCTAGTGGAAAGCCTTCCCAGAAGAGTGGGGGCTGTTATAACAGCAAAGGGGGACCAACTCCATATTAATGCCCATGATTTTGGAAAGAGATGTTCGACGAGCAGGTGTCCACATAGTTTTGGTCATGTAGTGTAGGTGTTCCTCTTGTCCAGATGTGTGGGACCGTGTGAATAGTGATGGAAATGGCATCTTCTGTGGTTCTGTTGGAGCATGTGGCAAATCGGAGTGGGTCCAGTGTCCTGGCATGATGGCCTTGATGTGGGCCACGACCAGCCTCTTCAAGCACTTCATGATGACCCGGGTGAGTGCGACGGGGTGATAGCCATTTGGGCATGTCACCTTGTTTTTCTTGGGCACTGGGACGATGGTGGTCTCATTGAAGCAGGTGGGGACTACAGCCTGGGACAGGGACAGGGACAGGTTGAAGATGTCCGAGAAGACGCCCGCCAGCTGGTCAGCACACACTGTGAGGACGCGGTCGGCGATGCCATCTGGGCCGGCGGCTTTATGAGTTTCCACTCTTCTGAGAGTTTTGCTCAAGTCAGCATCGGAGAGCGAAAGCACCTGGTCGTCCAGAGCAGCGAGAGTCCTCCTCGATGGTTCGGTATTGTCTGCCTTGATGCAAGCATAGAATGTGTTAAGCTCGTCTGGGAGTGAGGCTTCGGTGGGCACCACACAGCTGGATTTGCCTTTGTAGTCCGTAATAGTCTGTAGTCTGAGTTGTCGAACATCAATTCAAGTTTGAGTCTGTATTGTCTTTTTGCAACCCTAATGCATTTGCAGAGCTCGTACCTGCTCGCCTTGTACGCGTCGAGTCATCAGGGTTCGTTATGCTGGCATTGAATGCTGCAGTACGGGCTCTCAGCATGGTACGGATATCTCTGTTCATCCAGGGTTTTTGGTTGGGGTATGTCCGGATTGTTATTGTGGGTACAACATCATCAACACATTTCCTAATGAAGCCTGTGTCTGACGATGTATATTCCTCAGTGTTGATGAACGAGTCCTGGGTGGATTAATTTCTTAACATATTCCAATCAGTATTCTCAAAACAGTCCTGCAGCATTGATTCTCTGTGTTGGTGGTTCCCTCTTGAGTTGCTGCTTGTAGGCGGGGAGTAGGAACAGAGAGACATGATCTGATTGGCCGAAGTGGGGGCAGGGGATGGCTTTGTATGCGTCACGGATGTTTGTATATACATGGTCCAGCACGTTGTTTCCTCTCGTGGGGCAGAATACATGTTGGTGATATTGTGGAACAATTTGTTTTAAGCGTGCTTGGGTGTGTGTGTGTGTGTGTGTGTCAGTGGAGGCTGGTAGCAGAAGCTATAGGAGGACGGGATCATTGTAATGGCTGGAATGGAATTAATGGAACGGAATCAAACACATAAAACATATGGAAACCATGTTTGGCTCCGTTCCATCGATTCCATGCCAGCCATTATAATGAGCCCGTCCTCCTATAGCTCCGCTCACCAGCCTCCACTGGTGTGTGTGTGTGTGTGTGCAGCATAAAGACACACATGATGATTGGATCTGAAACTCGCTCTGGGATTATTACAGGCTGAAGTAACAGGGGGGCTGACCTTGGCACAGACATAGACACTCCAAATACCAGGAGATAGAGCAAGAAAAGCTGAAAACCTGCTTTCTGGGTGGGTGGCTATCTATTGGCTTAGTTTTTCCGGAAGGTTGGATAATTTTGGTTATGTGTGTGTGTGTGTGTGTGTGTGTGTGTGTGTGTGTGTGTGTGTGTCAGTATGTGTGTGTGTATGTGTGTGAGTGATAGAACAGAACAGGTGGCAGGACAGCAGGAGAAATCATCACTGAATCTATTTTACAGTAAACCACCACTTGATATTCTGTGACAGTCCTCTCTCAACCACACAGACAGACAGAGAATCTGCAAATTCGATTTTCATGTTTGTTTTTCACATGTGAAAGTGCAAATTAAATTTTGGAATTCTGCGTGAGTGGTAGGTTTTCACATGTGAAAATGCAAATGTGATTTTCACATGTGAAACTGCAATTCACATGTGAGGTGAAAAACGTTATTATCCTCACATGTGAAAAGGTGGGAACATGTGAACTCTAAATGTAATACATGTAAACATATGGTTTCACGTGAACAACAGCTATCTTACATGTGTTTTTTTGTAAGGGAAGTAATGAAATGGTATGAAAATGGTACGCTGTTCAACTAAAATAGTATACAAATCTTTAATCAATGACAATACTATTGTCCAGTAGCACTCACTTCTGTCATCATCAAGTGCTTTAAAAGGCTAGGACCATTTCACCTCCACCTCCACCTTATCCGAAACCCTAGACCCACTACAATTCATGTATCGCCCCAACAGATCCACGGACGACGCAATCACCATTGCACTGCACACTACCCTATCCCACCTGGGCAAGAGAAATACCTATGTAAGAATGCTGTTCATGGACTACAGCTCACCCTTCAACACCATAGTACCCTCCAAGCTCATCACTAAGCTCAGTTCCCTGGGTCTGAACCCCACCTTGTACAACTGGGTCCTAGACTTCCTGACAGGCCGACCCCAGGTGATGAAGGTAGGCAACAACACCTCCGCCACACTGATCCTCAACACGGGGGCCCTACAGCGGTGCGTGCTTAGCCCCCTCCTGTACTCCCTGTTCACCCATGACTGCGGGGCCATGCACATCTCCAACTCAATCATCAAGTTTGCTGACGACACAACAGTGGTAGGCCTGATTACCAACAACAACGAGACAGCCTACAGCAGGGCTCTCCAACCCTGTTCCTGGAGAGCTACCGTCCTGTAGGTTTTCGCTCCAACCCTAATCTTGCACACCTGATTCTAATAATTAGCTGGTTGATAAGCTGAATCAGGTTAGTTACAACTGGGGTTGGAGCGAACACCTACAGGAGGGTGGCTCTCCAGGAACAGGGTTGGAGAGCCCTGTACTACAGGGAGGAGGTGAGAGCCCTGGCGGAGTGGTGCCAAGAAAATAACCTCTCCCTCAACATCAACAAAAGAGCTGATCGGGGACTACAGGAGACAGCAGAGAGAGCACGCCCCCATCCACATCAACGAGGCCGCAGTGGAGAGGGTCAAAGTTCCTGACAATCTGAAATGGTCCCTTCACACAGACAGCGTGGTGAAGAAGGCGCAACAGTGACTCTTCAACCTCAGTAGGCTGAAGAAATGTGGCTTGGCCCCTAAGATCCTCACAAATTTCTACAGATGCACCATTGAGAGCATCCTGTCAGGCTGTATCAGCGCCTGCTATGGCAATTGCACAGTCCGCAATCGCAGAGCCCAACGCATCACCGGGGGCACACTGCCTGCTCTCCAGGACATCTCCAGCACCTGGTGTCACAGAAAGGCCAAGAAAATCATCAAGGATCTCAACCACAGCCTGTTCACCCTGCTACCATCTGGAAGGCAGAGACAGTACAGGTGCATCAAACCTGGGACAGAGCTGTAACACTCTGGCTCCGGGACTTTTGTATTTGAGCCAGGGTGTATTGTGTTTTGTTGGGTTTTGGGTGGTTTTCTATGTTTGCATTTCTGTCACGTTTATTTCTAGGTTTGGTCATTGACTCCCAATCGGAGGTAACGAGTGTCAGCTGTCGGCTCGTTATCTCTGATTGGGAGCCATATTTATACTGCATGTTTTCCTGTGGGCATTGTGGGTTATTGTTCCTGTTTAGTCTTTGTCACTATTGGACTTCACATTCGTCGCTTTGATTTGTTGTTTTTGGTTGCTTTAAGTAAATAAAGTCAACATGTTCTTTTCACTCGCTGCGCCTTGGTCTCCTTCACTCCTCGACGTCCGTGACAGAATAACCCACCAAAGAAAGACCAAGCAGCGTGTCCAGGAGCAAGGAGACTGGACATGGGAGGAGGCGCCGGGCAAGGAGATGGAGAGGCTGGCGATGGCCCAGGTGGGCACATCGTGGTCCTGGGAGGACATGCTCGGAGGCAAGGGACCTTGGGGAAGGATCAAGGCCCTGGCGAGAGAGGAGCAACGGCGGCAGCAGGGCCATCGTCGGAGGGTCGTGTGTCAACCCCAGAAAATTTTTAGGGGGGGGCACACGGCATGGACGACGGGGCTGACGGAGGAGAAAAGGGGGAGTATCCAGGAGGCCACCAGGCCAGGGGTACACCGCCCTGTACGTCCTGTGCTGATGCCTCACACAGAGTGTGTGAGGGTAGGCATTCAGCCAGGACGGGTGGTGTCCGCTGTTCGCTCCAGGCCTCCTATCCGTCTCCACAGCCCGGTCCGGCCTGTTCCTGCCACCCGCACCAGGTCTACGGTGTGCGTCGCCAGCCCGGTCCGGCCTGTTCCTGCCACCCGTACCAAGTCTACGGTGCGCGTCGCCAGCCCGGTCCGGCCTGTTCCTGCCACCCGCACCAAGACTACGGTGCGCGTCGCCAGCCCGACCCGGCCTGTTCCTGCCACCCGCACCAAGACTACGGTGCGCGTCGCCAGCCCGACCCGGCCTGTTCCTGCCACCCGCACCAAGACTACGGTGCGCGTCGCCAGCCCGGTCCGGCCTGTTCCTGCCACCCGCACCAAGACTACGGTGCGCGTCGCCAGCCCGACCCGGCCTGTTCCTGCCACCCGCACCAAGACTACGGTGCGCGTCGCCAGCCCGGTCCGGCCTGTGCCTGCCACCCGCACCAAGACTACGGTGCGCGTCGCCAGCCCGACCCGGCCTGTTCCTGCCACCCGCACCAAGACTACGGTGCGCGTCGCCAGCCCGGTCCGGCCTGTTCCGGCCACCCGCACTAAGTCTACGGTGCGCCTCAGACGGCCAGAGTCTGCCGTCTGCCCAACGGGGCCTGAACTGCCCGTCTGCCTAAAGCCTGCAAAGCCGCCCGTCTGCCATGAGCCATCAGAGCCGTCCGCCAGACCAGAGCCGCTAGAGCCTTCCGCCAGACAGGATCAGCCAGAGCCTTCCGCCAGACAGGATCAGCCAGAGCCTTCTGCCAGACAGGATCAGCCAGAGCCTTCTGCCAGACAGGATCAGCCAGAGCCTTCTGCCAGACAGGATCAGCCAGAGCCTTCCGCCAGACAGGATCAGCCAGAGCCTTCCGCCAGCCATGAGCAGCCAGATCCGTCGGCCAGCCATGAGCAGCCAGATCCGTCGGCCAGCCATGAGCAGCCAGATCCGTCGGCCAGCCATGAGCAGCCCGATCCGTCAGCCAGCCATGAGCAGCCAGATCCGTCAGCCAGCCATGAGCAGCCAGATCCGTCGGCCAGCCATGAGCAGCCAGATCCGTCGGCCAGCCATGAGCAGCCAGATCCGTCGGCCAGCCATGAGCAGCCCGATCCGTCAGCCAGCCATGAGCAGCCAGATCCGTCAGCCAGCCATGAGCAGCCAGATCCTTCAGCCTGCCATGAGCCGTCCAGCCAGGATCCGCCAGAGCCAGCCAGCCAGGATCCGCCCCTTAGTCAGGTACTGTCCCTTAGTCCGGTGCTGCCCCTTAGTCCGGTGCTGCCCCTTAGTCCGGTGCCGCCCCTTAATCCAGTGGGGTTTAATTGGGGGGTGGTCATGTGGAGGAGGCTAGGGAAGCGGGTGGTGACTAAGGTGGGGTGGGGACCACGACCAGGGCCAGAACCACCACCGTGGACAGACGCCCACCCAGACCCTCCCCGAGACTGTATGCTGGTGCGCCCGGAGTGCGCACCTTTAGGGGGGGGTACTGTAACACTCTGGCTCCGGGACTTTTGTATTTGAGCCAGGGTGTATTGTGTTTTGTTGGGTTTTGGGTGGTTTTCTATGTTTGCATTTCTGTCACGTTTATTTCTAGGTTTGGTCATTGACTCCCAATCGGAGGTAACGAGTGTCAGCTGTCGGCTCGTTATCTCTGATTGGGAGCCATATTTATACTGCATGTTTTCCTGTGGGCATTGTGGGTTATTGTTCCTGTTTAGTCTTTGTCACTATTGGACTTCACATTCGTCGCTTTGATTTGTTGTTTTTGGTTGCTTTAAGTAAATAAAGTCAACATGTTCTTTTCACTCGCTGCGCCTTGGTCTCCTTCACTCCTCGACGTCCGTGACAAGAGCAACTGAGAAACAGCTTCTATCTCCAAGCCATCAGACTGTTAAACAGTCACCACTAACCACCAGCCCTGAACCTTAGTCACTGTTCTAGCCGGCTACCACCCGGTACTCTACCCTGCACCTTAGAGACTGCTGCCCTATGTGCATAAACATTGAACACTGGTCACTTTAATCATGTTTACCTACTGCTTCACCCACTTTATATGTATATACTGTAGTCTAGTCGTGGCTCATCCTATATAATTTATTTTTGGTATATTTCTGAATTATGTGTGTATCTTTTTTTTTTTGCTAGGTATTACTGCACAATTGGAGCTAGAAACACAAGCATTTTTCTGCACCTGCAAATCTGTGTACACGACCAATAAACTTTGATTACATTTTACATGATCACTGAATTTGCACTATGACCCCAACTGGGATTTGAATTCACCAATTTGGAGTATGCTGATCTTTTTGCTGTGTGTAGCATTCTCAGAAGTCCTCTACACATTCATTACCTATAATACATCTCTGCACTCAGCAAAAGAGTGCGTCTGCAGTGCTATTTCAGTTAATCTGACTATTCTCTCATCATTGATTTCATTTACTTATTTCAGCAATTTGATGGTTTTCTGTATAGTTGTCTAATGTTGATGGGGCATATTATTCTTTTTTAATGTTACTCCTGAATCACTGTGATAAACATAATCGTTTTTCATGAGTGTATTTTGAACAAAGCTGAGATTTACTTTGAAATCCAAAGTGTAGGAATACGGGTGAAATCAGTCATTGACACAGACATGGTGGTGTAGCAGGATGATCGGAATGCTGTGAACCAAGAGGTTGTGAGTTCAAATCCCAGGTGAGGACATGTTGAATAATAATTACTGTGTAAATAAACATACACAATGTAATCATGTATGTCAGTGTGTCAAATATGTACATTGAAAACACTGCGACTATTTTGTGACATCCTAACAAGTCATTTTTGTTTGCAGGGCATCACCTGTGAAATCTCATGTGAAAAATATTTACATGTCAACATTTTAATCCACATGTGAAAAGTTGTGTCATCACGTGAAAATCCACGTGAAACTTCATGTGAAATATCATCACGTGACGTGTTCCAAAACCACATGGTTGAAATCATGTGTTTTTTCCATAAGGGTTTGTCTCTCTCTCTCTTTCTCATCCCCCCTCTCTCTGTTTCTCCTTTCATCTCTCCTTTCATCTCTCCTTCACAATATCCTCCATACTAATCTGGCCCTTGGCTGGAGGCTGCAGTTTCTGTTTATTACAGTGTGGCACCCAAAGGATGTATTTGTCATCCTCAAAGTCGGAACTCTTCATTCCAGGCACGTGTCACTTTCTGTCTGGTGCTAGACCTGTGCCAACCTATTGTTTCCATCACACTCCGAGGGTCCGAGGGTGTATAGTGCATACCAATTGCAGAGCTCTTGAGAATAGTCATGTGAATACAAAAGAAGGTAGGAATAGACCTACACAGTACAAAGCATTATTTGAAGTGTCTGATTAAGGGATCAAAAGTTGAGGAAATCATCTTCACACAGTAATTGCACATTTCCTCATGTTCAGCATAACTCCCTGAATATGGGGAATACAATGACTGACTGACTAATGACCTGAATTGAATTAGACCCACTAATTATGGTTATATAAATTACATTATAAACTGGGTGGTTCGAGCCCTGAAAGCTGATTGGTTGACGTTGGTATATCAGACCATATACCACGGGTATGACAAAACATGTATTTTTACTGCTCTAATTACGTTGGTAACCAGTTTATAATAGCAATAAGGCACCTCAGAGGTTTGTGGTATATAGCCAATATACCACGGCTAAGGGCTGTATCTAGGCACTCCGCTTTACGTCATGCATAACAACAGCACTTAGCCGTGGTATATTGGCCATTTACCACACCCCCTCGTGCATTATTGCTTAATTATAAACTGGGTGGTTTGAACCCTGAATGCTGATTGGCTGACAGCCGTGGTACATTAGACCGCATACCACGGGTATGACAAAACATACATTTTTACTGCTCTAATTCAAATAAATTCAAATCAGATGCTATTTGTCACACGTGCCGAAAACAACAGGTGTAGACCTTACCATGAAATGCTTACTTACAAGCCCTTAACCAACAATCCAGTTTTAAGAAAAATAAGAGTTACGAATATTTACTAAATCAACTAAAGTAAAAAAAAGTAACACAATTAAATAACAATAACAAGGCTATATATACATGGGGTACCGGTACCGAGTCAATGTGCGAAGGTACAGGTTAGTCGAGGTAATTGAGGTAATATATACATGTAGGTAGGGCTAAAGTGACTATGCATAGATAATAAACAGTGAGTAGCAGTAGGGTAAAAAAAAGGGGTCTTATGGTAGAAGTTTTTCTTTATTTTTACTATTTTTTACATTGTAGAATAATAGTGAAGAAATCAAAACTACGAAATAACACATATGGAATCATGTAGTAACAAAAAAAGTGTTAATCAAATCAAAATATATTTTATATTTGAGATTCTTCAAATAGCCACCCTTTGCCTTGATGACAGCTTTGCACACTCTTGGCATTCTCTCAACCAGCTTCACCTGGAATGCTTTTCCAACAGTCTTGAAGGAGTTCCCACATATGCTGAGCACTTGTTGGCTGCTTTTCCTTCACTCTGCGGTCCGACTCATCCCAAACCATCTCAATTTGGTTGAGGTCGGGGGATTGTGTCATCTGATGCAGCACTCCATCACTCTCCTTCTTGGTAAAATAGTCCTTACACAGCCTGGAGGTGTGTTGGGTCATTGTCTTGTTGTAAAACAAATGATTGGCTCAAACGCATTAAGGAAACAAATTCCACAAATTAACTTTTAAGAAGGCACACCTTTTAATTGAAATGCATTCCAGGTGACTACCTCGTGAAGCTGGTTGAGAGAATGCCAAGAGTGTACAAAGCTGTCATCAAGGCAAAGGGTGGCTATTTGAAGAATCTCAAATATAAAATATATTTTGATTTGTTTAACACTTCTTTGGTTAGTACATGATTCCATATGTGTTATTTCATAGTTTTGATGTCTTCACTATTATTCTACAATGTAGAAAATAGTAAAAATAAAGAAAAACCCTTGAATGAGTAGGTGTTCTAAAACTTTTGACCGGCAGTGTAAATTGTCCGCAACAGTGAAATGGGCTACTTCTATGTGAATTAATGAGGAGGTGGAACACACCTCAATTCAAACTGTTGTTAGAAAACGTTACTTGTTAGAAAATAATTTGAAATTGACAGGTTGAAACATAGCCTATAGATAATTAGCAGGCAGTGCGGGTTAACTGTCCTGTTGCGTAACAATCACATTTTGGACTAGTGAGTGCATTCTGACATCACATGCATAAAACAACTCACACTGGAGCGACCGTTAGAGATATTTGGAACTCACACATGAAAAGGTTGATGGTCTTACTCACACCGGCTACGGAGAGCGTGATCACACAATCGTCCGTAATAGCTGGTGCTCTCATGCATGCTTCAGTGTTGCTTGCCTCGAGGCGCGCATAGAAGTCCTTTAGCTCGTCTGGTAGGCTCGTGTCACTAGGCAGCTCGTGGCTGGGCTTCCCTTTGTAATCCGTAATAGTTTGCAAGCCCTGCCACATCAGACGAGTGTCAGAGCCGGTGTAGTAGGATTCAATCTTAGTCCTGTATTGACGCTTTTCCTGTTTGATGGTTCGTCGGAGGGCATAGCGGGATTTCTTATAAGCGTCCCTCTCCTTGAAAGCGGCAGCTCTACCCTTTAGCTCAGTGTGGATGTTGCCTGTAATCCATTGCTTCTGGTTGGGGTAGGTACGTACGGTCACTGTGGGGACGACGTCGTCAATGCACTTATTGATGAAGCCGGTGACTGATGTGGTGTACTCCTCAACGCCATTGGATGAATCTCGGAATATATTCCAGTCTGTGCTGGTAAAACAGTCCTGTAGCTTAGCATCTACGTCATCTAATAGCAATAAGGTACCACCGCGTTGCGTCTTGCATACGAACAGCCCTTAGCCGTAGTATATTGGCCACATACCACACCCCCTCGAACCTTATTGCTTAAATAGAACACCATCAAACGTGACCGAACTGGATAAAATAGGATGGAAACAGAATGCGATTCAATGGGGATTTTGAGTGATCTGCCTCTATAGACGTTTTCAACGATGGTCTCAGGTTTCTATGGGTCCAACTTACACAATACCAACCTGGACTCTTTTTCAGCCCACTCACTCATCCCTAGAAAGGAGAGTGAGAGAGAGTGAGTGTTGTAAAGTGGTCCACTTATTTTTGTTGGCCCTTTGAGGGCTGGAGCACAGAGCGCTATGCGAGGCTGTAATAGACATGGCTATGTATCGCTCTGTGGGCAGTAGCTAGAGAGGCCTTTTGAGACAGAGGAGAGAGAGAGAGTGAAGGAGAGGGAGAGGAGAGAGAGAGTGGGAGAGAGGGAGAGGAGAGAGAGAGTGGGAGAGAGTGAAGGAGAGAGAGAGGAGAGACAGAGAGAGAGAGAGAGAGACAGAGAGAGAGAGAGAGAGAGAGAGAGAGAGAGAGAGAGAGAGAGAGAGAAGAGAGAGAGAGAGAGAGAGAGAGAGAGAGAAGAGAGAGAGTGGGAGAGAGTGAAGGAGAGAGAGAGGAGAGACAGAGAGAGAGAGAGAGAGACAGAGAGAGAGAGAGTGAAGGAGAGGGAGAGAAGAGAGAGAGTGGGAGAGAGTGGAGAGAGAGGAGAGACAGAGAGAGACAGAGAGAGAGAGAGAGAGAGAGAGAGAGAGAGAGAGAGAGAGAGAGAGAGAGAGAGAGAGAGAGAGAGAGAGAGAGAGAGAGAGAGAGTGCGAGAGAGAGATCCAGAGAGAGAGAGAGAGAAAGAGAGAGAGAGAGAGATCCAGAGAGAGAGAGAGAGAGAGATCCAGAGAGAGAGAGAGAGAGAGAGAGAGAGAGAGAGAGAGAGAGAGAGAGAGAGATCCAGAGAGAGAGAGAGAGAGAGAGAGAGAGAGAGAGAGAGAGATCCAGAGAGAGATTGTGCTGCCTGCATATCTCCTATTAGACCTAGAAGCATTCATCACTAATCTATACAAGTCCTCTCAGAGGCATGAACATGTCCTTGACAAAGGTGGTTCTGGTGAAGCTGGGGTTCTGTCTGTCATGTCCATGCTTCTGTTTTGTTCTGTGAGGCAACCTGGTCTCAGGTCACTTCCTATGATTTGGGACATTTTTTATTTTTTGTATTTTTTGTACGTTGAGGCCAGGCTGTGTGAAAAGGTAGTGTCTGGTGAGCTGGAGCTAGCTCCCCGACACCCACAGAACTGTAGAGGACAAACTATGTTTTCAACATGGATCAGAGAGAAGCTGGGGAAAGGACAGCACTCGCCTCCGGTGCAAAAAACACCCTCAGCGGCTACAGTGCAGGAGAGAAGGACAGAAAGACACAAACACGACAGAGTGAGAGGGTCGAAAATAAACCACTGCTCCTGTCCTGTTTCATTTCAGTGACCGAAACAAACTGTTGGCTTCAGATTCTGAAAGAGCTACAATCTGAAAGGCAATTACCTAGCCTACTCTTTCTAGTCTAGTCTAGTATGAGGCAACATTTTTAGATTTTTAAGTGGGGGTGAGGGTTGACAACACCAGCTGAAAACAGCTCTCAGGATGAGACTGCTTGGCTGTGAGCAATCCTCCTCAAAGACCAGCTGACTGCTGCTCTGCTCTGGCTTTTATGCCTGCTCTCCTCCTCTCTCCACTCCTTTATTTCTACAGCTGGGTTATTTCTGGAAGAGCTAACAGACGGGCTGGCAAACTCTTGAACTGCATTCACACCCAAAAGGCGCTTGAACCAACAGGAGCCCTCAGCAGGCAGCACACACACGCAAACACACACACGCACGTGTGAGAGCAGAGAGAGGTCCTGGAGTGGAGCGATTAGCATAGAGAAGCTGGAAGAATTATCAGGGTCACTGACAGGGGATAGAGGGAGAGAGAGAGAGAGAGAGAGAGAGAGAGAGAGAGAGAGAGAGAGAGAGAGACAGACAGAGACAGAGACAGAGAGAGAGAGAGAGAGAGAGAGAGAGAGAGAGAGAGAGAGAGAGAGAGAGAGAGAGAGAGAGAGAGAGAGAGAGAGCGAGAGCGAGAGCGAGAGCGAGACCGAGAGCGAGAGCGAGACCGAGAGGGAGAGGGAAGAGAGAGAGTCATGTGTTCCCTCCTCTACTTCTCTGTACTTCTGACTGGCTGGCTGGCTGGGCTCCACAGTGTCTGTCTTCTCACCTCCTTATGGGACAATCTCCCTCTCCTCCTCTTCTTCTTCCTCCCCCTCCTCCTCCTCCTCCTCCTGTCCTCTAACAGCTCTCAGTCTCCCCATGCCTCTTCCTCATGGACCAGCTCCCTCCATCCTCCTCCTACCACCATCCTGCTCCTCCTCTCCTCTAACAGCTCGCAGTCTCCCCATGCCTCTTCCTCATGGACCAGCTCCCTCCATCCTCCTCCTACCACCATCCTGCTCCTCCTCTCCTCTAACAGCTCTCAGCATAGAAATAGAAAGAATAGAACGGGAATCCCTTTTCAAGTCAATGATGGCATAATGGGTGGACTGGCGGCCATTGCGAGTGTACCCATAGGAGCAAAGCAGGAAGTAAAATCAGGAAGTAAAAGCTAGCTTGAAGATATCAAAGACAATGTAATAATTCCATCCAAAAAACAAATTAATTGGACCAGCGCCGGAGAGAAAATGACTGGAAGTGAATGTTAGCAGTACAGAAAGCTCGCCATCAAAGTGGAAAATAAACACAATAGTAGTGAATTTCAGCTAACTACTCAGCAAACACATAGCGTAACTGTTTTACTGTCATTCTAATTCATTTAAACGTTTTTCTAATTATCTACAGCTACATTTATTACTTGATTTCCTGACCACTGGTCATGTTTTCAATGCTAATCCTGTAGAATCAGCAACGGCGCTGGTCCAATTAATTTGTTTATTTTCTAACGCTGCTGCATGGAATTATTACGTTCTCTTAACCTGTACTTTTTCGACCTAGAGTAAAAGCAGAAATCTGTGTTGTGATTTGTCATTGTCTTATGTCAGATAGCGCATCGATTCCGCCTGCACTAATCTGTCTTGTATCTCGCAAAAGGGTAATGGGATAGATTGAAGATAGTTCTGCTACAATGTGCTGTCTAACATTGGAAAATATTACCTAGGTGACATCATCTGCTGAACCCATTTCTGCCTCAAAACTGTCTGAATTAATCTAAGCTAAAACAATAAATATGTCAACAATGTTTATGCTTTTTTAGATGCAAGCTAGCTAACTAGCCCTCTAACTATGTCGGTAAGCTAGCTAGCTACAACAGTTAGCTACACAGCTGATCAAGTCACACAGACAGCGTGGTGAAGAAGGTGCAACAGTGACTTTAACCTCAGGAGGCTGAAGAAATGTGTCTTGGCCCCTAAGAACCTGTTTTCACTTTGTCATTATGGGGTATTGTGTGTAGATTGATGAAGATTTTTTTTTTTTTAATCAATTTTAGAATAAGGCTGTAATGTAACAAAATGTGGAAAAAGTCAAGGGGTCTGAATACTTTCTGAATGCATTGTATGTTTGGATCCTGTTGTGTAATTCACTCAGAATCAGTCAGTTGCCACCCACTCATTGTGTTGGGCCCATAGGGGCTGTGTGTGTGTGTGTGTGTGTGTGTGTATGTGTGTGTGTGTTTGTGTGTTTGTGTGTGTGTGTGTGTGTGTGTGTGTGTGTGTGTGTGTGTGTGTGTGTGTGTGTGTGTGTGTGCGTGTGTGTGTGTGTGTGTGTGTGTGTGCGTGTGTGTGTGTGTGTGTGTGTGTGTGTGTGTTTGTGTGTGTGTGTGTGTGTGTGTGTGTGTGTGTGTGTGTATGTGTGCATGTAACGTTTCACATTTGTCATATGTTTCTATATTTTAGCCAATTCTTCGATTGACTTTTGATTGTAGGTCAATCATTCTTCACTTTTAATAACTAAAACAATTTACTCTGTGGCTCTCCTCATACGTGATGTATTCATAATCATATCAGGTAAAATGCAGTCCACGAGAAACCGCAACAGATGACTGATCATTTAAGATACTAATTCCATAAACAAGGTAACGGGAGTATAGTACAGTAATGAACCAACCTCATTAGAACTACACTTCTATATGTTATGATTATGCTACCGTATTCATTCCATTAACTCAGGTGATCTTAAATTCACCAATGTGAAAAATAACAACACTTTTGGAGACTATGGTGGTAGTGGTATGTTATTTCTGGCTGAGGCGGGATTCAAACTGGGGACCTTTGGGTCCACTCTTCCCCTTCCTCAAACACAGAAAACCCCCACATTTTCATTGTTTTTCAGCTTATCATAATTAATATATTTGGAAGAAAAACCCTCAATGTTTCCCTTTTTCTAATTTTTCCCAAATTGTTCTTCTCCCCCTTCTTCATCTACCTCCCCTCCCTTAACATACTATTGTTCCCCAGCTATGGTGCTTGCAACAACAGGATAATGGGTTCGATGCCCGGGACCACTCGTACGAAAACGTATGCATGCATGACTGTAAGTCGTTTTGGATAAAAGCCTCTGTCTGCTAAATGGCATTTATTAGATATTATTAATCCAGTTTTGCTACAATAGTCTTTGGCCCGAAGCATAATCTCAGAGTTGTGATAGGTTCAATGTTCTTTTTGGCAACGTATCAGTACCCCTGTATTGCTACAGCATGTCTTAATAGATGACCACTCGCCTTACAAAGATGATCTGTTCACGATAAGGCAGTAGAAACTCTTTCCATGTAACAGGCTATGCTCAATCTGGAATCATTTTAAGCCTTATATTGCATTTCAGAAGAGAATAGGTTATAAAGTGGGGAGGCGGTAACCCTCTCCACTAAAAGAACGGAACAATCCCAAAGGAAACAAAAGCAATTCCGGAAGTTTTCTGTTTCATGTTCTAAGAACTAAATAAGTCCTTCCCAGTAACCTTCTCAGCGTGACTAGTCTTCTTACTCTGAGAGCAACAGAAATTGGAAAGTGGAATTTAAAAAGGAAAATAAATAATTTCTTTTTTCCGGGGACAGAGTTAGAGCAGTGGGCTCCCTCCCTCCCTCCCTCCCTCCCTCCCTCCCTCCCTCCCTCCCTCCCTCCCTCCCTCCTCTCTGACAGTGAGTATCTATGGATTAGACAAAGCAGGGTAAACCTAGTGCCCTCTCCCTCTCTCTCTTCCCCTCATCCAAACCAACAGTCCAAAACTCATCACAAGCCTGCCAGACACACTGGCTTTAAAGCAGATATATGCAAACATTGAGGACTGTTTGCAATTTCACATCTTTTTTTAAACACTTTTACAACTGTGAACCAACTTCAGCAGTGCACACACTGTGCTACCCCAGACTGGTTACCTCAGTCAGTGCTGCAGAGTGAAAATAGTGAGTAGGAGAGGAAGCAGAGATGTTTTCTCAGAGAGAGTTCCTTGCAGACATGTTGAAGTTGATGCACTAGTTTCAGTATTTAATAGCTCGCTCTATACATATCCCAGTTACTAGCACCTATCCTCTTTATAGACATTTCAGGATGACAGCACATGGAGAAAGAATGGAAATCTTATTCCAACACACGTCTCTTCTGTCAGAGTGAGGGAGGCAGGGAGGGAGAGCCAAATCAGTGTATGCCTGCCTACAGCAATCTAAACCCAATCTCCAGTCTGCTCTGGCCCAGAAATGAGCCTGTCTGTCCCCTACTCCACCTGCCTGCTCTCAGCCTGTCAGAACCCTAATTCACAGAAAGAGAGAGAGAGAGCTATCGGAGAGGAGAGGGATCACCTCACAAATACAACCTGGTGCCTGTCAATTACCAGCTACCACCAGGCATTCATTTTCTAACTCCCAATCAGAACCAGAGTTTAGGGTACGGAATCTCCTGAACATTCTGTCTGAACTTTCTCTTTCTCTGTGTGTGTGTGTGTACACTACATTACCAAAAGTATGTGGACACCTGCTCGTGGATTGGTCCCCCCTTTGCTGCTATAACAGCTTCCACTCTTCTGGGAAGGCTTTGCACTAGATGTTGGAACATTGCTGCAGGGACTTGCTTCCATTCAGCCACAAGAGCATTAGTGAGGTCGGGCACTGATGTTGGGCGATTAGGCCTGGCTCGCAGTCGGCGTTCCAACGAGTGTTGCAACCGAGGACAAACGATATTTATGCTTTACGTGCTTCAGAACTCGGCGGTCCCGTTCTGTGAGCTTGTTTGGCCTACCACTTCATGGCTGAGCCGTTGTTGTGCCTAGACGTTTCCACTTCACAATAACAGCACTTACAGTTGACATGGGCAGCTCTAGCAGGGCAGACATTTGACGGTGCCACGTTGAAAGTCAATGAGCTCTTCAGTAAGGCCATTCTACTGCCAATGTTTGTTTATGGAGATTGCATGGCTGTGTGCTCAATTTTATACACCTTTCAGCAACAGGTGTGGCTGAAATAGCCGAATCCACTAATTTGAAGGGGTGTCCACATACAGTACTTTTGTATAAATAGTGTATATGTGTGTGTGTGTCTGGCTGCTTTAGAATTCTTTAGAATGCCTGTGGTCCAGTCATTTAATTTTTAGCCCATATAACAATAAACAATATCCTCCTACCACTCAACTATAATCATGACTGAAACACACTAGAAAGTACTATTCAACTTTCAATATCTAAGTACACAACTCCTGTGTCACTCCTGTGTCACTTCTGCATGTCAGGGAGTTAAAGGAAGGTTATGTTGTCACCCCCACCGCACAGCCACACGGTTGTGACTAGATGGTATACAGCTACAGACGATTTTACCATTGAACTACGGCCAGAGTTTGGACCTAGGTTTGAAGTCAGAGGATGAGTCGGAATCAGATGTCACTGTTAGTTTTACTTAATTATACAGTTTCAGTTAAGAAAACTGACGAGCACTATAATAATTATTAATCATTACTCCAATCATCAGATTTTTAATATAGGTCCTTTTAAACCAATTTACTAATCATTAGCTAAGCCTTTTGTGTGGCCTCATCCAAAGTGTGGGATCCAGTGAGCTCCAACAGTATTGGGACAATGACAAATTTTTTGTTGTTTTGGCTCTGTACTTTGGATTTTAAATGACACAAGTGAGAAAGTTACAGACGCACAAATGTCATACCCCCAAGACATGCTAACCTAATTACAATAACAGGGGAGGTTAGCATTTTTTTGGGGGGCGGGTATGCTATTTGTGCGTCTGATTCACTCATGATTCATTCAGGATTATCTGTAATCATGGTAGCATCCACATTAATGTAGTGTTTAGAAACATATTATATTCTTATTTACAATAAAAATGACAATACATTATTTACCATTAATTTCTATTGGGCACAAAACAATCTGAAACACAACCAAAACAAACAGCAAATGCATCCAACAAGTATGTAGAGTCATTGCATACTAGGAATATGGGATTAAATACCAAACTTTTGACTACTTTCATTCACATATAAGTGAATTTGTCCCAATACTTTTGGTCCCCTAAAATGCGGGGACAATATACAAAAAGTGTTGTAATTTCTAAACGGCTGATGAAAACATAGTCATTGTATCATTTCAAATCCAAAGTGAGTAAAGAGCCAATACTTTTGGAGTTCACTGTATTTATACTTTATAAATACTTTATAAATGTTTTGAGTGACCAGTGTAATTTGTCACAAAAAGATGGACATGCCATTGGTAGACATTCCAGCCGTACCTGATGCTCCTTAAGGTCTCAAAATGGCCCCTAGAACAATATATATATATATATCTAAAAAAAAAAATCACCTTTATTTAACCAGGTAAGCCAGTTGAGAACAAGTTCTCATTTACAACTGCGACCTGGCCAAGATAAAGCAAAGCAGTGCGATAAAAACAACAACACAGAGTTACATATGGGGTAAACAAAACATAAAGTCAAAAATACAACAGAAAATATATATACAGTGTGTGTGAATGTAGTAAATTATGGAGGTAAGGCAATAAATAGGCCATAGTGCAAAATAGTTACAATTTCGTATTAACACTGGAATGATAGATGTGCAGAAGATGATGTGCAAATAGAGATACTGGGGTGCAAATTAGCAAAATAAATAACAATATGGGGATGAGGTAGTTGGGTGGGCTAATTACAGATGGGCTGTGTACAGGTGCAGTGATCGGTAAGCTGCTCTGACAACTGACGCCTAAAGTTAGTGAGGGAGATAAGAGTCTCCAGCTTCAGAGATTTTTGTAGTTCATTCCAGTCATTGGCAGCAGAGAACAGGAAGGAATGGCGGCCAAAGGAGGTGTTGGCTTTGGGGATGACCAGTGAGATATACCTGCTGGAGCGCAGACTATGGGTGGGTGTTGCTATGGTGACCAGTGAGCTAAGATAAGACGGGGATTTGCCTAGCAGTGATTTATAGATGACCTGGAGCCAGTGGGTTTGGCGACTAATATGTAGTGAGGACCAGCCAACAAGAGCATACAGGTCACAATGGTGGATAGTATTTGGTGCTTTGGTGACAAAACGGATGGCACTGTGATAGACTACATCCAATTTGCTGAGTAGAGTGTTGGAGGCTATTTTGTAAATGACATTGCCGAAGTCAAGGATCGGTAGGATAGTCAGTTTTACGAGGGCATGTTTGGCAGCATGAGTGAAGGAGGCTTTTGTTGTGAAATAGGAAGCCGATTCTAGATCTAACTTTTGATTGGAGATGCTTAATGTGAGTCTGGAAGGAGAGTTGACAGTCTAACCAGACACCTAGGTATTTGTAGTTGTCCACATACTCTAGGTCTGACCCGCCGAGAGTAGTGATTCTAGTCGGGTGGGCGGGTGCAAGCAGCGTTCGGTTGAAGAGCATGCATTTAGTTTTACTAGTGTTTAAGAGCAGTTGGAGGCTACGGAAGGAGTGTTGTATGGCGTTGAAGCTCGTTTGGAGGTTTGTTAACACAGTGTCCAATGAAGGGCCAGATGTATACAAAATGGTGTTGTCCGCATAGAGGTGGATCCGAGCGTCACCAGCAGCAAGAGCAACATCATTGATATACACAGAGAATAGAGTCGGCCCGAGAATTTAACCCTGTGGCACCCTCATAGAGACTGCCAGAGGTCCAGACAACAGGCCCTCCGATTTGACACATTGAACTCTATCTGAGAAGTAGTTGGTGAACCAGGCGAGGCAGTCATTTGAGAAACCAAGGCTATTTAGTCTGCCAATAAGAATGCGGTGATTGACAGAGTCAAAAGCCAATAAGAATATCAATGGTAAAATAATAAGCACACGACACAGGATGTAAAGGGAAATATATAACACATTTTATTCACAAAAACAGTTGTGAAACAACTGTTCCAAGGACTTGAGGAAGAGTTGTAATATAGATGTTTTGCTAATGTTGTCAACCCCGCGAACGCAAACTAATCATACAACGGGGAAATCTAGTCTACATACAACAGCTGGCTGGACCAGCCAGTTTTTCTCGAGTGGATTTTTACTCCTGCATATCGGAGGGCCTGACAGACAGTGAAGGACGGAAGGACGGACAGACAGACGGACAGGCTCACTGAGGCGGTTCACATTATTTTCTCTGGAGCTCCACTGAGTCCACTTTAAGATCTCTCCGTGTCAGTAATGACCAAGAGTCTGGGGCCTTCTTCACTTCACTTCACTCACTACAGTCTCTCATTACTAGACAAGGCTGAATCTCTAAACAGGCTTTCACACGTCAGACCACCACACACTTTATCAGCCAAAAAGTTCAGTTCAAAGAGACTCTCAGATTTAGGTCACATAATTAGCATAACTTTATTTTTGGGGGAGGAGGCAGAGGAGAAAGAGGGCAGGGAGTCATTTTAAGAAAGTAGAAAACTATACACAAAGTTGGTAGAGAGAAGGAGAGAGGGAGAGAGGGAGGAGAAGGAAATGGACAGAGGGAGAGAGGGAAGAGAGAGAAGGAGAAGGTATTAGCGTCATCCTTGGAGCTGGAAGGAGGAGCGGAGCAGAAGACGATTCCTCAGAGAGACAAGTCACAGCTGGACACTAAACCACAGAGAGAAAGACACACACACACATACACCACAGGATGTGTCCTCAGATAGCATGGTAATGTACACCCCTCTGTGCTCTGTGTGGTATAGTGGTTAAAGACATGACCAGGAGGTACAACAATCCCTGTAGATTAGAAGAATCTGGTCCTCTGTAGCTCTGTTGATAGAGCATGGTGCTTGCAACGCCAGGATTATGGGTACGATTCCCAGGACCACCGTACGTAAAACGAATGAACGCTTCACTGTAAGTCGGTTTGGATAAAAGCACCTGCTAAATGCCTGTGCCAAGTAAACATCTTATGCTTATGGAGACTACAAGGAAAACAAGTATGGTATAGGCTAGCCTAGGCAATGTAAGCCCTTTATTGTCATGATCATGTGTATGAACATAATGTCTTCTGAATATACAGTATGTCTATCCAGGCAAAGTGAACAAATACCCAGAAGATGAAGTTAATCAGACCGTAATTATGGAAATGCCATCCAGTTTACCACATGTACATCCTCCTCTGGCTATTGTGCCCACACATCTGATCAAGTCAGTCTGCTGCAGCACTGAACATGAGTCAGAGGCTGCGTCTCAGATCGCACCCTGTTCCCTACATATAGCACAACATTTGGGAGGCAGCCAGAGTCAGAGCTCATATGAAGCAGGCTGAGCTATGGGGGCTACTCTGACTCAGCCATCCCTATTGGCATCCACTGCCCCGCTGTCACACACAGTCTCCTGCCGCCTGGCTTCCTGAAACAACACACAGCTCAGCCAGAAAGAGAGAGACCAAACAGCAACCACTCTCCCATTCCTCAATTTGAGTGCTGGTACAGAGAGAGAGAGGCGACAGAGAGAGCGACAGAGAGAGAGAGAGCTTACGGAGAGAGAGAGAGAGAGAGAGAGAGAGAGAGAGAGAGAGAGAGAGAGAGAGAGAGAGAGAGAGAGGAGGAGAGAGAGAGAGGAAAGACAGACAGACAGACATACAGACAGACAGACAGACAGACAGGCAGACAGACAGACAGACAGACAGACAGACAGACAGACAGACAGACAGACAGACAGACAGACAGACAGACAGACAGACAGACAGACAGACAGACAGAATGAGCGACAGAGAGAGCGACAGAGAGAGAGAGAGAGAGAGCGACAGAGAGAGAGAGAGCTTAACCAGCCAATTCCTCAACACTGAGTGCTGCTGCGCAGAGAAAGAGACCAACACATTTTGGAAAAGAGAGAGAGAGAGGGATAGGAGAAAAAGAAAATGAAAGCAAACACAAACAAGATCAGGCCGTATGGGCTGGTATCAGGGGCTCCCTGCGCAGCGGAGTGGAATACACTGGGAGCGAGAGAAGAGGTGTTTAGTGAGATGGCCAAGACAGGGAGAGAGAGAGAGAGAGAGAGAGAGAGAGAGAGAGAGAGAGAGAGAGAGAGAAGAGAGAGAGAGAGAGAGAGAGAGACAGAGAGAGACAGAGAGAGAGAGACAGAGAGAGAGAGAGAGAGAGAGAGAGAGAGAGAGAGAGAGAGAGAGAGAGAGAGAGAGAGAGAGAGAGAGAGAGAGAGAGAGAGAGAGAGGTAGCCTACTCTGACATCTGGAAGTTAGGAGAAGAAGAAAAACTCTTTGAGCATCATCCATCTGCTGTCTAAACAAGCTGAATTGACATGTTCTTTTATTGAGGATAATGTGTTCAGTTATGAGAAAAGATAGGAATAGAGAAGAGAAGGAAGCCTAAAGCCTCAGAGACAGAATGATGATGATGTCCTGAAATAGAACACAACTACGAAGTGCAGCTCGTTAGTGTGGTTCTTTAAGTGTGAGCTGACGATTCATTAAGCAAACTTCCTTCATTAGCCTCATCAGCACATCTGACAGGAAGTGTAAATTACTTCTGAAACCTTTTTGGGTGAGAGTTATGAGGAATAATTAACACTTCTGAATATTTTTGGCAGTTACATTGTAATCCACTGTTAAAAATAAGGGTGCTTTGCGATTCTTATTTTCGAATGTTGCTATGTGCAGAGCTAAACAACGCAAGTGATGGATCCAACTTTACTTCCCTACTGCAGCGCGCCGGTGGCAACCTTGCTAGAGTCAATTATTTGAAGGAGTCAATTTATAGAGCATAAAAGTCAAGTAAACAAGTGTAAGGGTAATTTTATATGTATTTCATTCAAGTTCACAAACGTTACTTTACTACCTACTAGTAGTTCTGTTGTGATAATTACTTTAATTGTGTCGTGTTGAGTTAAGGGCCTCCACCAAGCCAATTACTATAATGATAAACTATAGTCTACATAACTATAAAACGTTGGTGATTTTTGGGGGGTTTGTATCATTTGATTTACACAACATGCCTACCACTTTGAAGATGCAAAATATTGTTTCTTGTGAAACAAAGAAGAAATAAGACAAATAAATAGAAAACTTGAGCGTGCATAACTATTCACCCCCCCAAAGTCAATACTTTGTAGAGCCACCTTTTTCAGCAATTACAGCTGCAAGTCTCTTGGGGTATGTCTCTATAAGCTTGGCACATCTAGCCACTGTGATTTTGCCCATTCTTCAAGGCAAAACTGCTCCAGCTCCTTCAAGTTGGATGGGTTCCGCTGGTGTACAGCAATCTTTAAGTCATACCACAGATTCTCAATTGGATTGAAGTCTGGGCTTTGACTAGGCCATTCCAAGACATTTAAATGTTTCCCCTTAAACCACTCGAGTGTTGCTTTAGCAGTATGCTTAGGGTCATTGTCCTGCTGGAAGGTGAACCTCCGTCCTAGTCTCAAATCTCTGGAAGACTGAAACAGGTTTCCCTCAAGAATTTCCCTGCATTTAGCGCCATCCATCATTTCTTCAATTCTGACCAGTTTCCCAGTCCCTGCCGATGAAAGACAGACATCCCCACAGCATGATGCTGCCACCACCATGCTTCACTGTGGGGATGGTGTTCTCGGGGTGATGAGAGGTGTTGGGTTTGCACCAGACATAGCGTTTTCCTTGATGGCCAAAAAGCTCAATTTTAGTCTCATCTGACCAGAGTACCTTCTTCCATATGTTTGGGGAGTCTCCCACATGCCTTTTGCGAACACCAAACGTGTTTGCTTATTTTTTTCTTTAAGCAATGGCTTTTTTCTGGCCACTCTTCCGTAAAGCCCAGCTCTGTGGAGTGTACTGCTTAAAGTGGTCCTATGGACAAATACTCCAATCTCTGCTGTGGAGCTTTGCAGCTCCTTCAGGGTTATCTTTGGTATCTTTGTTGCCTCTCTGATTAATTCCCTCCTTGCCTGGTGGGCGGCCCTCTCTTGGCAGGTTTGTTGTGGTGCCATATTCTTTCCATTTTTAATAATGGATTTAATGGTGCTCCGTGGGATGTTCAAAGTTTCGGATATTTTTTTAATAACCCAACCCTAATCTGTACTTCTCCACAACTTTGTCCCTGACCTGTTTGGAGAGCTCCTTGGTCTTCATGGTGCCTTTTGCTTGGTGGTGCCCCTTGCTTAGTGGTGTTGCAGACTATGGGGCCTTTCAGAACAGGTGTATATATACTGAGATCATGTGACACTTAGATTGCACACAGTTGGACTTTATTTAACTAATTAGTGACTTCTGAAAGTAATTGGTTGCACCAGATCTTATTTAGGGGCTTCATAGCAAAGGGGGTGCATACATATGCACGCACCACTTATGCACGAGCCGTTATTTATTTTTTAGAATTTTTTTAAACAAGTTATTTTTTTCATTTCACTTCACCAATTTGGACTATTTTGTGTATGTCCATTACATGAAATCCAAATAAAAATCAATTTAAATTACAGGTTGTAATGCAACAAAATAGGAAAACCGCCAAGGGGGATGAATACTTTTGCAAGGCACTGTAGAACCCTTTTTAAAGTCCATTAGTGAAGTTAGCCATTGAATCCTTTTTGGTTCTATATAACAATTTATTTTAACAGTATGCTATACAGTGCCTTCTGAAAGTATTCAGACCCCTTGACTTTTCCCACATTTTGTTACGTTACAGCCTTATTCTAAAATTGATTAAATCGTTTTTTCCCCCTCATCAATCCACACACAATACCCCATAATGACAAACCAAAAACAGTTTTTTTTGGAAATGTTGCTAGTTTATTAAAAATACAAAACTGAAATATGACATTTACATAAGTATTCAGACCCTTTACTCAGTACTTTGTTGAAGCACCTTTGGCAGCAATTACAGCCTCGAGTCTTCTTGGATATGACGCTACAAGCTTGGCACACCTTTTGTGGTCCTCTGTAGCTCAATTGGTAGGGCATGGCGCTTGTAACGCCAGGGTAGTGGGTTCGATCCCCGGGACCACCCATACGTAAAAATGTATGCACACATGACTGGATAAAAGCGTCTGCTAAATGGCATATTATTATTATTTATATTTGGGGAGTTTCTCCCATTCTTCTCTGCAGATCCTCTCAAGCTCTGTCATGTTGGATGGGGAGCGTTTTCAGGTCTCTCCAGAGATGTTCGATCAGGTTCAAGTCCAGGCTCTGGCTGGGCCACTCAAGGACATTCAGAGACTTGTCCCGAAGCCACTCCTGCGTTGTCTTGGCTGTGTGCTTAGGGTCATTGTCCTGTTGGAAGGTCAACCTTCGCCCCAGTCTGAGGTCCTGAGTGCTCTGGAGCAGGTTTTCATCAAGGATCTCTCTGTACTTTGCTCCTTTCATCTTTCCCTTGATCTTGACTAGTCTTCCAGTCCCTGCCGCTGAAAAACATCCCCACAGCATGATGCTGCCACCACAATGCTTCACTGTAGGGATGGTGCCAGGTTTCCTCCAGATGTGACGCTTGGCATTCAGGCCAAAGAGTTCAATCTTGGTTTCATCAGACCAGAGAATCTTGTTTCTCATGGTCTGAGAGTCCTTTAGGTGCGGGCTGTCATGTGCCTTTTACTGAGGAGTGGCTTCCATATGGCTACTCCACCATAAAGGCCTGATTGGTGGAGTGCTGCAGAGACGGTTGTCCTTCTGGAAGGTTCTCCCATTTCCACAGAGGAACTCTGGAGCGCTGTCAGAGTGACCATCGGGTTCTTGGTCACCTCCCTGACCAAGGCCCTTCTCCCCTGACTGCTCAGTTTGGTCGGGCGGCCAGCTCTAGGAAGAGTCTTGGTGGTTCCAAACTTGGAGGCCACTTTGTTCTTGGGGACCTTCAATGCTGCAGAAATGTTTTGGTACCCTTCCCAAGATCTTTGCCTCGACACAATCCTGTCTCGGAGCTCTACGGACAATTCCTTCGACCTCATGGCTTGGTTTTTGCTTTGACATGCACTGTCAACTGTGGGACCTTATATAGACAGTTGTGTGCCTTTCCAAATCATGTCCAATCAATTGAATTTACCACAGGTGGACTCCAATCAAGTTGTAGAAACATCTCAAGGATGATCAATGGAAACAGGATGCACCTGAGCTCAATTTCGAGTATCATAGCAAAGGGTCTGAATACTTATGTAAATGTGATATTTCCGTTTTTTATTTCTAATAAATTAGTAAAAAATTATATAATAACCTGTTTTTGCTTTGTCATTATGGGGTATTGTGTTTAGATTGATGAGGGGGAAAAAACGATTTAATAAATTTTAGAATAAGGCTGTAACGTAATATGAAATGTGTGCTGGCCTTGAGTAGGCCTTGAAAAAACCCTGTAGAAGGCCAAAAGCCAAAACGCGTTGGTTTTACTTGTAGAAACCATGGCAAATATGAATGACCTGACTGAACCCTATTTGTAATGTAAGATTACTTTCTTAACTCCATTCTTCTATATCATATTTAATGAGACTTTCCCAACCCCTCACTCACTCACTCACACAACCCTCACAAATTAATTTCTTCATTATGTAGACTTAACAGCCTTCCCATGCCCGTTCACTCCCTGATTGACAGCCAATACAAGTACAGCACACAGCGAGGAGAGGATTCACTTCACCATGGCAACCCTGACATTCCGTTTCAAATTAATTTGGACGAGCGGATAGGTCGAGAGCAGACACTGGCTACATTCCATTTAACAGAGAGAAAGAAGATAGAGAGCAAAATGTCACTGTCTGAGCAAAAACAAGTACAAGAAATTCCTCTGCCTTCTGTGTTTCCTTTGAATTAACGAGAAGCTGATGATCAAAGGAGGAAGAATGACTGGACATCAAGTCAAAAAGCATCATTTAATTGTAGTGATATTTAAAATGGTGTTTTACTTCAAATTTGCATAATCCATGTTGAATACCTTACATAGGTACAGTAAAATAGATGATATCAAGTAGGTATTTAGAAACTCAACACATCAAGGTAAGATTGTCCATCTTAGCTCTCCTTGGGTCACCTCAAGTCAGTTTCATTGTGCCCTAATAACAGTCCTGCGTTGTCTTGGCTGTGTACTTAGGGTCGTTGTCCTGAAGCCCCAGTCTGAGGTCCTGAGCGCTCTGGAGCAGGTTTTCATCAAGGATCTCACTGTACTTTGCTCCGTTCATCTTTGCCTCGATCCTGACTAGTCTCCCAGTCCCTGCCACTGAAAAACATCCCCACAGCATTATGCTGCCACCACCATGCTTCACCGTAGAGATGGTGCCAGGTTTACTCCAGACGTGACGCTTGGCATTCAAAATCAAATCAAATCAAATGTTATTTGTCACATGCGCCGAATACAACAGGTGTAGACCTTACAGTGAAATGTTTACTTACAAGCCCTTAACCAACAATGCAGTTTTAAGAAAGAATGCCAAAAGAAATCACAAAAAAATACAATATAAAATAATAAGAAATAAAAGTAACAAATAATTAAAGAGCAGCAGTAAAAATAACAATACCGAGAATATATACAGGGGGTACCGGTACCGAGTCAATGTGCGGGGGCACCGGTTAGTCGAGGTAATTGAGGTAATATGTACATGTAGGTAGAATTATTAAAGTGACTATGCATAGATAGGAAACAGAGAGTAGCTGCAGCGTAAAAGGGGGGGGGGGGGGGGGGGTGCAATGCAAATAGTCTGGGTAGCCATTTGATTAGATGTTCAGGAGTCTTATGGCTTGGGGGTAGAAGCTGTTTAGAAGCCTCTTTGACCTAGACTTGGCGCTCCGGTACCGCTTGCCGTGCGGTAGCAGAGAGAACAGTCTATGACTAGGGTGGCTGGAGTCTTTGACAATTTGTAGGGCCTTCCTCTGACACCGCCTGGTATAGAGGTCCTGGATGGCAGGAAGCTTGGCCCCAGTGATGTACTGGGCCGTACACACTACCCTCTGTAGTGCCTTGCTGTCGGAGGCCGAGCAGTTGCCATACCAGGCAGTGATGCAATCAGTCAGGATGCTCTCGATGATGCAGCTGTTTAACCTTTTGAGGATCTGAGGACCCATGACAAATCTTTTCAGGCTCCTTAGGGGGAATAGGCTTTGACGTGCCCTCTTCACGACTGTCTTGGTGTTCTTGGACCATGTTAGTTTGTTGGTGATATGGACACCAAGGAGCTTGAAGCTCTCAACCTGCTCCACTACAGCCTTGATCACATTGAGGGAGAGGTTGTTGTCCTGGCACCACACGGCCAGGTCTCTGACCTCCTCCATATAAGCTGTCTCGTCGTTGTCGGTGATCAGGCCTACCACTGTTGTGTCGTCGGCAAACTTAATGATGGTGTTGGAGTCGTGCCTGGCCATGCAGTCATGCGTGAACAGGGAGTACAGGAGGGGACTGAGCAAGCACCCCTGAGGGGCCCCCGTGTTGAGGATCAGCGTGGCGGATGTGTTGTTACCTACCCTTACCACCTGGGGCAGCCCGTCAGGAAGTCCAGGATCCAGTTGCAGAGGGAGGTGTTTAGTACCAGGGTCCTTAGCTTAGTGATGAGCTTTGAGGGCACTATGGTGTTGAATGCTGAATAGCATTCTCATTCAGGCCAAAGAGTTCAATCTTGGTTTCATCAGACCAGAGAATCTTGTTTCTCATGGTCTGAGAGTCTTTAGGTGCCTTTTGGCAAACTTCCCACAGGCTGCATTGTGCCTTTTACTGAGGAGTGGCTTCCGTCTGGCCACTCTACCATAAAGGCCTGATTGGTGGAGTGCTGCAGAGATGGTTGTCCTTCTGGAAGGTTCTCCCGTCTCCACAGAGGATCTCTAGAGTTCTGTCAGAGTGACCATCTGGTTCTTGGTCACCTCCCTGACCAAGGCCCTTCTCCCCCGATTGCTCAGTTTGGCCAGAGTCTTGGTGGTTCAAAACATCTTCTACTTAAGAATGATGGAGGCCACTGTGTTCTTGGGGACCTTCAATGCTGGCACATTTTTTGGTACCCTTCCCAAGATCTGTGCCTCGACACAATCCTGTCTCGGAGCTCTACGGACAATTCCTTCGACCTCATGGCTTGGTTTTTGCTCTGACATGCACTGTCAACTGTGGGACCTTATATAGACAGGCGTCTCCCTTTCCAATTCATGTCCAATCAATTTAATTGAACATAGGTGGACTCCAATCATATTGTAGAAACATCTCAAGGATGCAACTGAGCTCAATTTCAAGTCTCTTAGCAAAGGGTCTAAATACTTACGTAAATAATACATTTTTTTTATTGTTTTGTTTTTATACATTTGCAAAAATGTATAAAAAACCAGTTTTTGCTTTGTCATTATCGTGTATTGTTTGTAGATTAATGAGAAAAATAATATATAATCAATGTTAGAATAAGGCTGTAACGTAACAGGCTGTATACTTTCCGAATGCACTATATATATCCACTGAGTATACAAAACATTAAGAACACCTGCTCTTTCCATGACATAGACTGACCAGGTGAATCCAGGTGAAAGCTATGATCCCTTATTGATGTCACTTGTTAAATCCACTTCAATCAGTGTAGATGAAGGGGAGGAGACAGGTTAAAGAAGGATTTTTAAGCCTTGAGAAAATTGATACATGGATTGTGTATGTGTGCCATTCAGAGGGTGAATGGGCAAGACAAAATATTTAAGTGCCTTTGAACAGGGTATGGTAGTAGGTGCCAGGCGCACCGGTTTGAGTCAAGAACTGCAATGCTGCTGGGTTTTTCATGCTCAACAGTTTACTGTGTGTATCAAGAATGGTCCACCACCCAAAGGACATCCAGCCAACTTGATACAACTGTGGGAAGCATTGGAGTCAACATTGGCCAGCATCCCTGTGAGGGTGTGCAACTCAATATTAGGAAGGTGTTCCTAATGTTTGGGATACTCTGTGTATTCACTACCAGTCAAAGGTTTTAGATCACCTACTCATTCAAGGGTTTTTCTTTATGTTTACTATTTTCTACATTGTAGAATAATAGCGAAGACATCAAAACTATGAAATAACACATATGGAATCATGTAGTAACCAAAAAAGTGTTAAACAAATAAAACAATATTTTATATTTGAGATTCTTCAAATAGCCACCCTTTGCCTTGATGACAGCTTTGCACACTCTTGGCACCCTCTCAATCAGATTCATGAGGTAGTCACCTGGAATGCAATTTGAATTAACAGGTGTGCCTTCTGAAAAAGTTAATTTGTGGAATTTCTTTCCTTCTTAATGCGTTTGAGCCAATCAGTTGTGTTGTGACAAGGTACGGGTGGTATACAGAAGATAGCCCTATTTGTTAAAAGACCAAGTCCATATTATGGCAAGAACAGCTCAAATAAGCAAAGAGAAACGGCAGTCCATCATTACTTTAAGACATGAAGGTCAGTCAATACGGAACATTTCAAGAACTTTGAAAGTTTCTTCAAGTGCAGTCGCAAAAACCATCAAGCGCTATGATGAAACTGGCTCTCATGAGGACCGCCACAGGAATGGAAGTCCCATAGTTACCTCTGCTGCAGAGGATAAGTTCATTAGAGTTACCAGCCTCAGAAATTGCAGCCCAAATAAATGCTTCACAGAGTTCAAGTAACAGACACATCTCAACATCAACTGTTCAGAGACTGTGTGAATCAGGCCTTCATGGTCGAATTTGCTGCAAAGAAACCACTACTAAAGGACACCAATAAGAAGAAGAGACTTGCTTGGGCCAAGAAACATGAACAATGGACATTAGACCGGTGGAAATGTGTCCTTTGGTCTGGAGTCCAAATGTGAGATTTTTGGTTCCAACCGCTGTGTCTTTGTGAGATGCGTGTAGGTGAACAGATGATCTCTGCATGTTTCCCACCATAAAGCATGGAGGAGGAGGTGTTATGGTATGGGGGTGCTTTGCTGGTGACACTGTCTGTGATTTATTTAGAATTCAAGGCACACTTAACCAGCATGGCTACCACAGCATTGTGCAGCGATACGCCATCCCATCTGGTTTGGGCTTAGTGGGACTATCATTTGTTTTTCAACAGGACAATGACCCAACACACCTCCAGGCTGTGTAAGGGCTATTTTACCAAGAAAGAGAGTGATGGAGTGCTGCATCAGATGACCTGGCCTCCACAATCCCCCGACCTCAACCAAATTGAGATGGTTTGGGATGAGTCGGACCGCAGAGTGAAGGAAAAGCAGCCAACGAGTGCTCAGCATATGTGGGAACTCCTTCAAGACTGTTGGAAAAGCATTCCAGGTGAAGCTGGTTGAGAGAATGCCAGGAGTGTGCAAAGCTGTCATCAAGGCACAGGGTGGCAATTTGAAGAATCTCAAATATAAACACTTTTTTGGTTACTACCTGATTCCATATGTGTTATTTTCATAGTCTTCACTATTATTCTACAATGTAGAAAATTGTACACAAAAAAAACAAAAAAAAAAACACTTGAATGAGTAGGTGTGTCCAAACTTTTGACTGGTACTGTATATATATATATATACTTTTTTTGCTATTCGAATGGTTATTACAGAGACCGTGGTCAGTTGGCTAGCCAATTACCGTAACCCAAAATTCCATGACCGTCACAACCCTATGTGACACTTTTCATAAACGCTGCTCTTTACACACACACAAACGTGCAAGCATGCCCCCACTCAGGCACGCATGTGCATACACACACACACACACACACACACTGGCTGTCAGTTACAGTCTCCACAAATGGTTTGAACATGCGAGATGGGGTCGTTTGCAGTCATCCTAATCTGCGTTCTGTGTGTGTGTGTGTTTAAGTGCGTCTGTACGTCTGTGTGTGTGTGTTTAAGTGCGTCTGTACGTCTGTGTGTGTGTGCATGTGTGTCTGAAGGTAGCCTGCTCGGACATCATTGTGAAATGGCTGACAGATGGGCCAGCGCCATGGAGGATGATTACAGGAACCTTTCTATTTTTCTCAATGCAATTGATATTCTCCCAATGTCTGTCTTGTCTCCTCTGCCGTACATACGGAAAGTTCCCACTGAGGGAACGGTGAACCTGCCAAAACACTAGCTTGTTGATGGGAGGTTGATGGTTGATTTGGGACCATAGTGAGAGAACATGAGAGAGACTGATAAGGAAACAAGTCAACAGACAGGTGAAAGGTTATTTCTGCTCTCCTTTGACTTCCTGCTTCCATGATGCGGAAAACAATCATGCTCCAAATAAAAGAGAGAAAAAACCTCTCCTCCCTCTCTCTCTAAGAGGAGTAGAAGCCCTTACAGGTGTGTCTCTGACAGTGACAACGAGCCATCTGTCATTTTCCCATCTCACACGCACACACACGCACACACACACACACATCTTCCCCCTCTCTTCTCCTCTTTCAACCCCCCTCTCTTCCCCTCTCTCGCACACCTCAATCTGTGCCCTCCCATTCCATCTATATGAAGCCATGCATGGCGGAGGTTATGGTTGAGGATGAGGCTCCACAGTTGTGACAGAGGAGAGATAATACTCCCACACAACCACACTGGTCGTCCACCCATCGGAGCATCCATTTGTCCGGTCAACCTGGTCTCAGTGCAATTCGTATGATTTCGGCAGTTTCTTTGTATCCCTCCATTTAGTATGATACGTTACGTTATTATAGTTCTTTACTCTTTTCTACTGGACAGCAGAGAACCAGCTTCTAACACAGCCTCTACAACTGGGCAGCTTTTTTAACAGTTTACCTTTCCACCTTGTATATATAATTTGGAACATGACTGTTTGATACTAATGTACTACAGACCTGAGAAAACCTCAATAAAGGAACTATACTGGACAGCACAGCAACAAAGCACCAGCTATATTCACACAGCCTCTACCGTGGGCCTGCCACTGCCAGCATTTACATGTCTCTGCATTGCTGCATGCAATAGGTCCCGTGTAGCTCAGTTGGTAGAGCATGGCTTGCAACGCCAGGGTTGTGGGTTCATTTCCCACGAGGGGCCAGTATGAAAAAAAGAATGTATGCACTCACTAACTGTAAGTCGCTCTGGATAAGCGCGTCTGCTAAAATGTAAAATGTAATAGCGGGTTTGTTTTATTCATCTGTAGATAGCTGCTTTTCCTGACGGATCAGTGGTGAAATGTGATGGCATGTGGCTGGCGCGGGCGTAGAGAAGGCGAGGAGGGATATTGAATGACATCTTCAAAAGCAACGCTGTAATCTCCTTCAGGGGAACTACTGGACGGAATTAAGGAGCCCGAGGAGGAGAGGGAGTGTGTGTGTGTGTATCAAATCAAATCAAATGTTATTCGTCACATGCTTCGTAAACAACAGGTGTAGACTAACAGTTAAATGCTTACTTACAGGCCCTTCCCAACAATGCAGAGAGAAAGAAAATAGAGAAATAATAGAAAAGTAATAATAGATACACAATAAATAACAATAACTTGGCTATATACACGGGGTACCGGTAACAAGTCGATGCGCAGGGGCACGAGGTAACTGAGGTAGATATGTACATATAACTAGGAATAAAGTGACAGATAGTAAACAGCAGCAGCGTATGTGATGAGTCCAAAAAGTTAGTGCAAAAAGAGGTCAATGCAGATAGTCTTATGGCTTGGGGGTAGAAGCTGTTCAGGGTCCTGTTGGTTCCAGACTTGGTGCATCAGTACCGCTTGCCGTACGGTAGCAGAGAGAATAGTCTATGACTTGGATAATTGTCTTTGACAATTTATAGGGCCTTCCTCCGACAGTGCCTGGTATAGAGGTCCTGGATGGCAGGAAGCTCGGCCGATGTACTGGGCTGTACGCACTACCCTCTGTAGTGCCTTGCGGTCAGATGCCAAGCAGTTGCCATACCAAGCGGTGACGCAGCCAGTCAAGATGCTCTCAATGGTGCAGCTGTATAACCTTTTGAGGATCTGAGGGCCCATGCCAAATCTTTTCAGCCTCTTCACAACTGGGTTGGTGTGTTTGGACCATGATAGATTATTTGTGATGTGGACACCGAGGAACTTGAAGCTCTCAACCTGCTCCACTACAGGCCACTAGGAGTGCCGCCTCTGAAGTGCCACCTTTGCTTATGGACCTACACAGCTCATTGAGTGCAGTCTTAGTGCCGAAATATAGATGAAAACTCTCTTGGTAAATAGTATGGTCGACAGCTTATCATGAGGTATTCTAACTCAGGCGAGCAGAACCTCGAGACTTACTTAATATTAGAGATTGTGCATCAGCTGTTGTTAACAAAGAGACACACACCATCCCCCTTGAGCTTACCCGACACTGCCGTTCCGTCCTGCCGATGCATAGAAAACCAGCTAGATGTATATTATCAATGTCCTTGTTAAGCCACGACTCTGAGAAGCATAGGATATTACAGTTCTTCAGGTCCCGTTGGATAGGATAGTCTCGATCAGAGCTCATCCAGTTTATTCTCCAGTGATTGTATATTCGTCAATAGAACACGTCGGCCTCTATATCGCCGTCTCTTTCTCTTCCTGGTTACACACAAAATAGTAGAATTGGTCAGGAGCCCGTAAAAAGGCCGCTATACATTCCAGCGCCATACGTGTGTGTCTGTGTGTGTGTGAGCGTGCGTGTGTGTGTTTCCTGTAATCCTTCATGTCAATAGAAACCACAGGAATATTCCCAAGGAGAAGAGAAGAAAATATCCTATTCTGTATATTAATGATCAGGATCAACAAAGAGGATAGTCTATTCCTTATTTTAGTGACTCACCGATGCTGTGTGTAATTCAACCCTAATACTAAGTGGTTCCCAGGGGTTCCCTATGAGCCATAATTTACTAGACAGAAGCTATTTAAAAGACGGGAGCATCATAAAGATACTTTTTTAGCAGCAGGGTCATTTGGAGCTGGTTGGAGGGAGGGGGATTCTAGAATAATCCTAATGGATCAAGTCCTTGTCATTTTTAGTCTGGTGACATGCCTGAGGATGATCTAACTTACTGCAGTCAATGACAGAGAGGAGAGCAGAGGAGGGGAGGGGAGGGGAGAGGAGCGGAGGGGGAGGGGGAGGGGGAGGAGGAGAGGAGAGGAGAGGAGAGGAGAGGAGAGGAGAGGAGAGGAGAGGAGAGGAGAGGAGAGGAGAGGAGAGGAGAGGAGAGGAGAGGAGAGGAGAGGGGAGGGGAGGGGAGGGGAGGGGAGGGGTGTTAAACTGCTGGAATCTTTGGTGTCCTTAGAGGTGACCTTGAGCTGAAAGTTCAATGACAGCTCAATGGAATCAGTGGCTAAGTAACACTACACTACTACACACTACACTACTACACCACTCAATGGCGACACTCAATGGCGACACCTCAAGTCACTAGAGTATAGATAGATATCCACACCTGTCTATCTGCCAGTGGGTCGCCCTCTAATGTCACATCCATCCATCTGTGTGTGGATTTGGATTTCTATGCAGAGCCAGACAGACAGGCTATGGTGGTCAGGCAGAACTCAGGGGAGCTGGGGACAGCAACAGCAGTTTCAGCCTGGCTGCCAGAGGCTGAAGTGGACTGGCTGGGCAGGGGGGGCTTTAGCAGAGCCAGTAGAGTCTCAGGGAGCATTGCTATCGAGAGAGGCTGCCGTAGGCAGATCTGGCTCTCAAGAGAAGACAGGCTATGTGCACACTGCCCACAAAATGAGGTGGAAACTGAGCTGCACTTCCTAACCTCCTGCCAAATGTATGACCATATTAGAGACACATATTTCCCTCAGATTACACAGACCCACAAAGATTTAAAAAACAAATCCAATTTTTATCAACTCCAATATCCTTTTGGGTGAAATACCACAGTGTGCCATCACAGCAGCAAGATGTGTGACCTGTTGCCACAAGAAAAGGGCAAACAGTGAAGAACAAACATCATTGTAAATACAAACCATATTTATTTATTTTCCCTTTTGTACTTTAACTATTTGCACATTGTTACAACACTGTATATAGCCATAATATGACATTTGAAATGTCTCTATTCCTTTGGAACTTTTGTGAGTGTAATGTTCACTGTTCATTTTATTTTGTTTATTTCATTTTTGTTTATTATCTATTTCACTTGCTTTGGCAATGTAAACATAAGTTGCCAATGCCAATAAAGCCCAATGAATTGAATTGAGAGAGAGAGAGCGACAGACAGACACACAGACAGACAGACAGACAGGGATGGGAGGATGAGGAGAGGGGACAGCTCGTAGAGGAGCTATCAGTTTGGCACCTCCAAGGTTATCCCCAGCCCCTTGCGGCACGGTTAGTGCTATCCAGAATCCTTGGGACGACCCTGCCCTACATTTACATTTACATCATTTAGCAGACGCTCTTATCCAGAGTGACTTACAAATTGGTGCATTTAACTTATGATAGCCAGTGGGACAACCACTTTTTTTTCTTCTTTTTTTTATGGGGGGGGGGGAGGGGGGCAGAAGGATTACTTTATACTATTCCAAGTATTCCTTAAAGAGGTAGGGTTTCAAGTGTCTCCGGAAGGTGGTCAGTGACTCTGCTGTCCTGGCGTCGTGGGGGAGCTTGTTCCACCATTGGGGTGCCAGAGCAGCGAATAGCTTTGACTGGGCTGAGCGGGAACTGTCCTTCCGTAGAGGTAGGGGAGCTAGCAGGCCAGAGGTGGATGAATGTAGTGCCCTCGTTTGGGTGTAGGGTCTGATCAGAGCCTGAAGGTAAGGAGGTGCCGTTCCCCTCACAGCTCCGTAGGCAAGCACCATGGTCTTGTAGTAGATGCGAGCCTCAACTGGAAGCCAGTGGAGTGTGCGGAGGAGCGGGGTGACATGAGAGAACTTGGGAAGGTCGAACACCAGACGGGCTGCAGCGTTCTGGATAAGATGTAGGGGTTTAATGGCACAGGCAGGGAGCCCAGCCAACAGCGAGTTGCAGTAATCCAGATGGGAGATGACAAGTGCCTGGATTAGGACCTGTGCCGCTTTCTGTGTAAGGTAGGGTCGTACTCTGCGAATGTTGTAGAGCATGAACCTGCAGGATCGGGTCACCGCTTTGATGTTAGCGGAGAACGACAGGGTGTTGTCAAGGGTCACGCCAAGGTTCTTTGCACTCTGGGAGGAGGAAACAATGGAGTTGTCAACCGTGATGGCGAGATCATGGAGCGGGCAGTCCTTCCCCGGGAGGAAGAGCAGCTCCGTCTTGCCAAGGTTCAACTTGAGGTGGTGATCCGACATCCACACTGATATGTCTGCCAGACATGCAGAGATGTGATTCGCCACCTGGTTATCAGAAGGGGGAAAGGAGAAAATGAATTGTGTGTCGTCTGCGTAGCAATGATAGGAGAGACCATGTGAGGATATGACAGAGCCAAGTGACTTGGTGTATAGAGAGAATAGGAGAGGGCCTAGAACTGAGCCCTGGGGGACACCAGTGGTGAGAGCACATGGTGCGGAGACAGATTCTCGCCACGCCACCTGGTCGGAGCGACCTGTCAGGTAGGACGCAATCCAAGAGTGAGCAGCGCCGGAGATGCCCAATTCAGAGAGGGTGGAGAGGAGGATCTGATGGTTCACAGTATCAAAGGCAGCGGATAGGTCTAGAAGGATAAGAGCAGAGGAGAGAGAGTTAGCTTTAGCAGTGCGGAGAGCCTCCGTGACACAGAAAAGAGCAGTCTCAGTTGAATGACCAGTCTTGAAACCTGACTGGTTTGGATCAAGAAGGTCATTCTGAGAGAGATAGCAGGAGAGTTGTCTAGAGACGGCACGCTCAAGAGTTTTGGAGAGAAAAGAAAGGGATACTGGTCTGTAGTTGTTGACATCGGAGGGATCGAGTGTAGGTTTTTTGAGGAGGGGTGCAACTCTCGCTCTCTTGAAGATGGAAGGGACATGGCCAGCGGTCAAGGATGAGTTGATGAGCGAGGTGAGGTAAGGGAGAAGGTCTCCGGAAATGGTCTGGAGAAGAGAGGAGGGGATAGGGTCAAGCGGGCAGGTTGTTGGGCGGCCGGCCGTCACAAGTCGCAAGATTTCATCTGGAGAGAGAGGGGAGAAAGAAGTCAAAGCATAGGGTAGGGCAGTGTGAGCAGGACCAGCAGTGTCATTTGACTTGATAAATGAGGATCGGATGTTGTCAACCTTCTTTTCAAAATGGTTGACGAAGTCATCCACAGAGAGGGAGAAGGGAGGGGGAGGAGGAGGAGGATTCAGCAAGGAGGAGAAGGTGGCAAAGAGCTTCCTAGGGTTAGAGGCAGAGGCTTGAAATTTAGAGTGGTAGAAAGTGGCTTTAGCAGCGGAAACAGAGGAAGAAAATTTAGAGAGGAGGGAGTGAAAAGATGACAGGTCCGCAGGGAGTCTAGTTTTCCTCCATTTCCGCTCGGCTGCCCGGAGCCCTCTTATGTGAGCTCGCAATGAGTCGTCAAGCCACAGAGCAGGAGGGGAGGACCGAGCCGGCCGGGAGGATAGGGGACATAGAGAGTCAAAAGATGCAGAAAGGGAGGAGAGGAGGGTTGAGGAGGCAGAATCAGGAGATCGGAGGGAGAAGGATTTAAGAGGGGAGAGATGATAGGATGGAAGAGGAGAGAGTAGCGGAAGAGAGAGAGCGAAGGTTGCGACGGCACATTACCATCTGAGTAGGGGCAGAGTGAGTAGTGTTGGAGGAGAGCGAGAGAGAAAAGGATACAAAGTAGTGGTCGGAGACTTGGAGGGGAGTTGCAGTGAGATTAGTAGAAGAACAGCATCTAGTAAAGATGAGGTCAAGCGTATTGCCTGCCTTGTGAGTAGGGGGGGACGGTGAGACGGTGAGGTCAAAAGAGGAAAGGAGTGGAAAGAAGGAGGCAGAGCGAAATGAGTCAAAGGCAGACGTAGGGAGGTTAAAGTCACCCAGAACTGTGAGAGGTGAGCCATCCTCAGGAATGGAACTTATCAAGGCGTCAAGCTCATTGATGAACTCTCCAAGGGAACCTGGAGGGCGATAAATGACAAGGATGTTGAGCTTGAATGGGCTAGTGACTGTGACAGCATGGAATTCAAATGAGGAGATAGACAGATGGGTCAGGGGATAAAGAGAGAATGTCCACTTGGGAGAGATGAGGATTCCTGTGCCACCGCCGCGGTGACCAGATGCTCTCGGGGTATGCGAGAACACATGGTTAGACGAGGAAAGAGCAGTAGGAGTAGCAGTGTTTTCTGTGGTAATCCATGTTTCCGTCAGCGCCAAGAAGTCGAGGGACTGGAGGGTAGCATAGGCTGAGATGAACTCTGCCTTGTTGGCCGCAGAACGGCAGTTCCAGAGGCTGCCAGAGACCTGGAACTCCACGTGGGTCGTGCGCGCAGGGACCACCAGATTAGAGTGGCAACAGCCACGTGGTGTGAAGCATTTGTATGGCCTGTGCAGAGAGGAGAACAGGGATAGACAGACACATAGTTGACAGGCTACAGAAAAAGGCTACAATAATGCAAAGGAGATCGGAATGAAATGAACTAAACATCTGGGAAAGCGAGAGAGCGGGGCCTCCCTCACTTACGTTTCACTGAAACACTCAAATATAACTCTCCCAACTTCCACTAAAACCTAACCCTAACCCCTACCCTAACCCTAACCTTAACACTTACCTAACCCTAAGCCTAACGTTAACCCTTACCTTAACCTTGCAACCCTTAAAGTGGAACTGACAGCGTTTTAACTACTGTGATGGGTGATTTGAAGGAGTCAGGCGCAGGAGGGCAAATCACAGAATAAAAGGTTTATTCTGAACACAGTAGTATGCAGCAATGGATCAAACACTTCAGTGCGGAAAAACAGGTACACTGGAAACAACGAAGCACACGGGTGAAAATAACCCGGCGATACAAAATAACAAAGAGCTCCACCGAGCTAATCGAACCTCCACAATAAACAATCACACACAAAGACAAGGGGACAGAGGGAACACTATTACAGGTACTGATGAGGGGATAGGAACCAGGTGTGTGTAATAAACAAGACAAAACAAATGGAATGATGAGATTAGGAGCGGCAGTGGCTAGAAGGCCGGTTACGACGAACGCCGAAGCCTGCCCGAACAAGGAGAGGAGGCAGCCTCGGAGGAAGTCGTGACAACTACTTTTCAGATTTGAAAAGTCAATAATATCAAATTCACAGTTTATGCTACAAAACCAACTTTATAAGCGGTTTTAAAAATAGGTTATATTTGTCTCAAAATTCCATGACGTATAGTAAAGCATTGTTGGCAGAAAAGATGGATGCAGTTCAATGCATGATTAATATATTTCACCAATACACTTCTTGGCAGTCCCAAAAATATTGCTATCAGGTTGTAAATCACCTCTGGCCTGGTACATTGTTTGCTGCCTCCATTCGAAATGCACTGTTTCAGTTTCAATGACTAAATATTTTGGACAAAAACGGACAAATGTAACTAAGGCTGAGAATGTCAATACAATCAAACTAGCAAGGGCAATGATCACAAGTCAGTCATAACGTGGCTAATAGGCTAGCGTATCTATTTATGTAGTTATTTATTTAGCAAGCTAAAACATTGAGCCTAACGTTAGCTAGCTGGGAGGATGTCATGTCATTGGAGGAGTGGTTGAGTGACCAACTTTTCCCTCATATCGTTTTTCGGTGGCTACAGTTAGAGATGCAGGTGTCATTTGGTTAGCTAGCAAGAAATGTGAATCGCTTTTCTAGCTAGCTATGCTGAACTTGAATGACTGTTATCCAATTAGCATATCTCTTGCGTTCGTAAATTCCCTCTGGCTATCTATTCCGATTTCAGAGCACTCTCGTCTGAGTGTGCCAGAGCGCAGAATAACTGATGAATTTACAAAAACGCAACACCCACTGAATATGACCGGTGTCAGTAAACGTTGTCGGCAAGAAAAGTTATAAAATTGTTGCCAGCAGTACAGTTAGTCACTAACGCTCTTGATAACATGTAAACAGCCTAAACAGCTCCGCCAGGGTCAGAGTGAGGTGTTCTCTCATTTGCGTCTGGAAGTAGCTAGCAAGCTAGCCAACTTTAGCAAGTTAGCTTGGGTGCTTGACTGCCATTGTGAGGAATGCTCGGATCAACCTAATCCTCGGCCAGAGCGTCCAGTGTCAATAGTGAATTGTGCACTCTTGAGAACGCTCGGAGTGAAACGCTCTGAATTTACGAAGAGACAATCTGACAACGCTCTGAATTTACGAACGACCCAGAGCGCACTCTGACACACTGGAGGCAATTAACGAATGCACCCTTAGTTGTCAATCAAATGTATTTGGCATCGATCAAATGGGCGGGCAGGCAAATTCCCATTCAGTTGTCAAAACGTGGGTTGGGACAAGCATGCAATGGCAGGCAAGCTGCAGACGGACAAGCAGGCTACTATTCCCCATCGTTTATCAGTGCAATTTTGACAGACAACTAGCTGAAAAGGTTTGAGAGGGTTTATCTAATGTTCCCTCGTTAGATTTTAGCTCATCTCATCTCGCTCTGGCTAGCATAGTTGTTGATCTTGTTGTTGTTAATGTGCATAGCTGAGGGAGAGATAGACAACCTTTTCATGATTGTTTGATCAATAGGACTGTAAAGTTGCCAAATGTACGAGGACTCCCGTGGTATTTACATATTTGCAGAAATCCATTCAGGTGTATTTTGTGGCTTTTGGCGAATGCATTCTAAAGATCTAAAGTCGCGCTATTGCTACAGCCTGTAAACACACAGTCCAGTTCAAAGTGAATGATGGCAGCCCGTGGGGCAAATGGCTTATTTGCATAAAGGCCTACTGTAGCTCTGATTGGCTATGGCGCAACGGTCTGCGTAGACTCTGGTCCTGGACAAGACAGATGTTTTTATTAGGTTTTATTTAGTGCAGTGTCTATTAATTGTCCAAACGCACGGCCGCTTTCCCACTCTATATTCCAATAGAATTTTCACAAATGCCAGCCAAGTGAGAGGAATAGACGAGGCGAGGGAGGGAGGGAGGGAGGGAGGGAGGGGAGGAAGAGGAGGGAGGATAGGGAGAAAGCGAGAGAGCAGGTGAGGGGGAGAGAGGGAGTTGGAGAGAAGGAGAAGAGAGAGAATATTCCATTTAATATGCATGCTGAGCTGAATGAGGACACCTGCTTCAGCTAAAAATAGGGCTAGCTGCACCTGGAAAGTGGTCCCACTGGGGGAAGAGGACACACTTCTCCACCACCACCACCACCGTCTCTCTGTGTCACTCCCGCTTTCTCTCTCGGTCTCTCTCTTTGTCTGTCTATATTTCTCTATGTCACCCTCTCTCTCCTGTCTCTCTCTCTGGCTCTCTCTAGCCCAGCATAGGGGATAGAATAGAAGTGCCTGGAGCCTCGCAGTCCTGACCCCTCTATATTGCAGAGGTCAGGGGTCACTGAGGGAAACTGTATCATGTGACAGAATGGCTGTGAGGAGAGCAGCAGCAGCTATCCTCCAGTCCAGGGTAGCGTTAGCCCTAGTTCAAACACTGCACCATCGCCGCACCGAACTAAAAAACATGTCACTTTCTCTTTGGAATAGCGTGGATAGAGTGCCGTCTGAAACCACTTTTGACGATATTTACGGCAGCTTCTGCCGCTTTTTCGGCGCGGTGCGGGTGAAGCATGCTTCTGTTTCATGCAGTGCGCCAGAGCAGTTCTTCCACTGTCGGGAGAAATGGTCATGCATATTAATATATGTTAATTGCATGTAAATAAATGTTGCTTTGCTACCACACCCACAACGGAAGCACAATAATGATATGCGTTAGAACAGACCCAGGGTCTGTTTCTGTGGCGGCAGAAACGCTAAAAAGCTCATGGTTAGTGTCGTTTTTGGTGCTCTTTGAAACCAGCAACTGACGGTAAAAAAACGACTCCTCAACACAGAGGTTGGAACATTCATAACCAATGGGCACCACATCAACACACTAATTGTGTTGCAATCTCGGGAGGAAATAGAACGTCTACGTTGCACAGTAATATCGCTATCGCTAACATATATTACATTTACATTTACATTTTAGTTATATATCATGGTTTATTTTAGGGAGGAGACTCGTGATTCCTTAGAAGGGAGTTAAGAAATCTGAAGACACATAACCGAGACTTAATTTCTATTCAGTTTGACTTACATTTGAGTCATTTAGCAGACGCTCTTATCCAGAGTGACTTAAAGTTAGTGAGTGGTAAAAAAAATTTCATACTGGTCCCACGTGGGAATCGAACCCACAACCCTGCCGTTGCAAGCGCCATGCTCTACCAACTGAGCTACACGGGACTCGCCATAGGTTTGGCATCTAAACTGTGCGTTAGTTAGTTAGAGTTAGGGCTGGCACAATTGCTGTATAACCGTGTAACTGACGGTTACGGATGAAGACCGTCATGAAAATAAAATAATCTTAATAATTTCTGGAACGAACAGCTGACAACACAGAAAGGCCAGACATATTCCATCTTACAGCAGAAACGGACTCTACCGCACGAATGCCCGGAAGTGATTACAACGTGATTCAACTTTGAAACAAGCAAGGTGTTGTAGCAAACTAGTCTTTGGTTGCCTAGGCAACACCCCCATCCCTGCAGCAGCACAGCACATGCAGTCAGGAGTGGAGGAGAGGAGAAAATGTTCTCGTCTTTTTTGAATTGTTATAACGGTGACCACGGTCAAATTCCATTACCGTCACAGCCCTAGTTAGAGTCCTCTCCCGCGCGCGCACACACACACACACACACACACACACACACACACACACACACACACACACACACACACACACACACACACACACACACACACACACACACACACACACACACACACACACACACACACACACACACACACACACACACACAGCTGCCATGGCTGTGTTATTAATCCCTAGAGTAGAGCATGAGTGTCCAGCCCGCTTGGAATATCCTACCTCTATCTTTCCAGGCAGTGTGTGTGTGTGTGTGTGTGTGTTTGTGTGCATGCGTCTGTGTGTTCATGTGCGCGCCATCTGTTTCCTGCCTCCAATCAGGCCAAAGTCACTGGTGAACGGTGCTCCCTGCTTTTCCGGCTCATTTAGAAAATTGCAGTGCTCGGCACTTCTGACCTCTAGAGCACCATACTGAAACACCACACTGAGTGGCTCTGAGTGGCACAAACCCACACACCTCACTGAATGAGAGGCTGTTAAATGCTCTACAACAAAGCTTTCTTAGTGTCCAACAAGCTTTCTCTGCCCTTAACCTTGTTCGGAACACCTCCAAAACAAAGGTAATGTGGTTTGGTAAGAAGAATGCCCCTCTCCCCACCGGTGTGATTACTACCTCTGAGGGTTTAGAGTTTGAGGTAGTCACCTCATACAAGTACTTGGGAGTATGGCTAGACAGTACACTGTCCTTCTCTCAGCACATATCAAAGCTGCAGGCTCAGGTTAAATCTAGACTTGGTTTCCTCTATCGTAATCACTCCTCTTTCACCCAAGCTGCCAAACTAACCCTGATTCAGATGACCATTTTACCCATGCTAGATTATGGAGACGTAATTTATAGATCGGCAGGTAAGGGTGCTCTCGAGTGGCTAGATGCTCTTTACCATTCGGGCATTAGATTTGCCACCAATGCTCCTTATAGGACACATCACTGCACTCTATACTCCTCTGTAAACTGGTCATATCTGTATACCCGTCGCAATACCCACTGGTTGATGCTTATTTACAAAACCCTCTTAGGCCTCACTCCCACCTATCTGATACACCTCCAGCAGCCCTCATCCTCCACATACGACACCCGTTCTGCCAGTCACATTCTGTTAAAGGTCCCCAAAGCACACACATCCCTGGGTCGCTCCTCTTTTCAGTTCGCTGCAGCTAGCGACTGGAACGAGCTGCAAAAAACACTCAAACTGGACAGTTTTATCTCCATTTCTTCATTCAAAGACTCAACCATGGACACTCTTACTGACAGTTGTGGCTGCTTCACGTGATGTATTGTTGTCTCTACCTTCTTGCCCTTTGTGCTGTTGTCTGTGCCCAATAATGTTTGTACCATGTCTTGTGCTGCTACCATGTTGTGCTGCTGCCATGTTGTGTTGCTACCGTGTTGTTGTAATGTGTTGCTGCCATGCTGTGTTGTTGTCTTAGGTCTCTCTTTATGTAGTGTTGTGGTGTCTCTCTTGTCGGGATGTGTGTTTTGTCCTGTATTTTTCTTTTTTATCCCAGCCCCCGTCCCCGCAGGAGGCCTTTTGCCTTTTAGTAGGACGTCATTGTAAATAAGAATTTGTTCTTAACTGACTTGCCTAGTTAAATAAGGTTTAAATAAATAAAATCAATAAATAAAAGAGAAAGTTGCCCCACCTGACCCACACTTTAACATGGACACCCACAACGCAGGGTGCAGTTTGGCTAGTGAGTGACTACTGACTACAGTGCACGGCTGCAATAGACACACACAGGTTCTTTGATTATTAATACATTAATAATAGTATTGAGAAAGCTTGAGGTGATCGGTTTTAAGATGAATTTTACTCTGACTTCTCCTTCTATCGCCTACCCTGACACAGATCATGCATTATTGAGGGGAATGTCAGGTAGCTACTCGCTACATATCTGGATAAATATCTGGAGAATGTACTGTGATATTGTAGCAGCATACAATCCTCTCATGGATCCTGTCATTCACTGGCCTAAGTAGTGTGCAGTAAGCCTCCCACTGTCAGGGTTTCTCAGGGTTTTGTGGTAGCTGTTTCTTTGAAGAGTTTTGGCAAGGTCAGCTCAAACTGGCACCATCCCATCAGTCAATAAAATACTGTACGGATACAGAATCCAAAAACACTCTGCCTCCCTCTCCCTGACCTCTCCTCCTCTCCTCATCCTCCTTCTCCAGAGGCCTCTCTCTCTCTCTCTCTCTCTCTCTCTCTCTCTCTCTCTCTCTCTCTCTCTCTCTCTCTCTCTCTCTCTCTCTCTCTCTCTCTCTCTCTCTCTCTCTCTCTCTCTCTCTCTCTCTCTCTCTCTCTCTCTCTCTCTCTCGTCTTGCTATCTCTCTCCCTCCACCTCCCCCGTCTCTCTCCCCCCTCTCTCTTTCTCTCCATCACTCTCTTTCATTCTGTCCTCCTCCCCTCGTATATAGGGTTCACGCTTCACAACTTTCCACAGTGCTGGGCCCCAGAGGAGGGAGGTGGACTCCACTGTTCCTGCCTCCCTAATGGAAAAGGGCAGTCGGCATGAAATTTCCCCCGACACCCGTCTCTCCTAAACCCACCAGAAGATCTGATGCTATACTATACACTGTGGGGTTAATCGATGGGCTGGGGGGGACAGAGGCAGAATACTGATCAGACAGAGGAGAGTTGAGAGAAGAGAGGGAGACATAAACACCTCTAAAACCTGTCTCTTTCTGTTTTTTGAAATCCTGTGGAGATTAAACCTGCTTTCAGTCTCTCTCTCTCTCTCTCTCTCTCTCTCTACCTCTCTCTCTCTCTCTCTCTCTCTCTCTCTCTCTATCTCTCTCTCTCTACCATCCATCCTGTCCTTGTTAGAGCTCAGAGCTCCTGACGGACAGCTACCATTGCGCAGTGGATCAGACACAAAAGGCTAGGCGAGCTGAGCGGCCAATCGAAGCCACTGCGTTATTAACCAGGCCTGGAGGCTGGAGGCTGGGCTCAGATCATCCGTGGCCCAAGGGCAGCCATCTCCACTGTGCTGTAAAAGGTCATGCGTCCCCCTCCGCCCCACTCAGCCACTCTGAACGGAGGTCACCCTTCCCTTCACGCTCATTTCCCCTGGCTGCTGTGCGCTTCAGCAGCTAGTGGAGCAGACTAGGGATGTGACAAATGGAAACATTTTCTTCATGTTTAAACTGCCATTTTTTAAAATCAGTTTTCCGTTTAAACGATAAGAACAATTCATAAAATTCCATGTGAATTCACAATGCAGCTGGCAGCAAATGTTTGGGTCTCACGGTGAGTCCCTTTCAGATGGTTAAGCTTTGCACCTGTACTACCGTTACTGTACCTCAATTCCACCTTGCAAAGTTTGTATTTCCTTCTCATTTAACTTCTCAAAATATTGCCATACAGGACTTTGCTGCTGTTGCTTGCCTTTCCCTGCAATCTTTCCAACTGTTAAAGATGATGATGTGGTGGTGGCGAGTTCACTCCAAAATAATTGATTCCTCGACTCCCGGTGTCAACTCCCATTTCTGAGTGTCCTAAAATTCAGTATGTTTGGAACGGAGGAGACTGATTAGTTGTTGTACTTCCGAGAACACTTGCATCTTTCATAGCGAGCTAGCGAGGGACGGAGAGAGAGGGGAGGGGCACAGTATAGGCAGGTAGGCCACCAGGCAGACAGTCAGAACCGTGCACTAGACCTATCTATCGGCAATCAAAAGCTGTGTCTCGCAATGGAATGATGTATCTCGCAATTTCTTGGGTTGCAAGGTCACGCGACTTCAGTAAAGCAGGGCCTATCATCAATGAATAGGTTAGGATAATGAGATGAGCGAGATGCAACACTTCCCCTTTCACACAGTCACACACAGTATCTGTGCATGTGCACAGGTTTGCTTCACGCTGTTTACAGCCAGGGGTAGCCAGGGCACCAAAACGGCAGAGAAGTTGAGCCTCACTCTTGCGGGGGCCAGATTTGAAAAAGGTTATTTACAGGGGGGCCAGACATTTTCTACATGTGATTACTCTTCCATAAGACCGGTATAAAAAACAATGCACAAACACAATTACAATCTTATAAAGCACTTTTATTAAAATTAAATATTGCTAATAGTTCATTTTTTGTGATTTAAGAGTAATGCAGTGCATCAATTACTAATTCAGTGCATCAAGAGTAGCCTAGTTCAATGTGTCTTTTTTAAATAATGGAATACATTTGTACTTATAACACAGTTGACCTGCATCACATTCATTACATTCTAGTTTCCTGTCTGTTTTACATACATAGCTTCATATTTTGTTTTTATTTACACATAGGACACCTTTTATGGCATATCTCAGTTGACCTTTCACCTTTTATTTTTAACATAAGAATCACTTTTTTTTATTGGGAAAGAGCAGAATAGTTTGGCAGATAGGAAGGCAGGCAGTGATGAAGATTCACGTTTGACAGGGGACTGAGTGTTCGTTTTATGGCATTCATTTGAGATAAGCTGGAATCACGTGTGGCAATGCTCTCATGTAGGTCCGGCCTTAGCCTTTTGGGGGCCCTACGCAAAATTTGGTTGGGGGGGCCCCCTCCACCTCACGGACAAAACATTTTAAGGTCTTGCCATAGATTTTCAAGTAGATTTAAGTCAAAACTGTAACTTGGTCACCCCGGAACATTCATTGTCTTCTTGGTAAGCAACTCCAGTGTAGATTTGGCGTTGTGTTTTAGGTTATTGCCCTGCTGAAAGGTGAATTAATCTCCCAGTGTCTGGTGGAAAGCAGACTGAACCAGGTTTTCCTCTAGGATTTTGCCTGTGCTTAGCTCCATTCCATTTATTTTTTATCTTGAAAAACTCTCCAGTCCTTAACGATTACAAGCATACCCACAACATGATGCAGCCACCACTATGCCGCCACCACTACCTCACCATGCTCGAAGGGTTATTTAATGTCTGCTTTTTAATTTTTTACCCATCTACCAACTAGGTGCCCTTCTTTGCGAGGCATTGGAAAACCTCCCTGGTCTTTGTGGTTGAATCTGTGTTTGAAATTCACTGCTCGAGCTTACAGATAATTGTATGTGTGGGGTACAGAGATGAGGTTGTCATTCAAAACTCATGTTCAACACTATTATTGCACACAGTCCATGCAACTTATTATGTGACTTGTTAAGCAAACCTTTACTCCTGAATGTATTAAGGCTTGCCTTAACAAGGGGGTTGAATACTTATTGATTCAAGAAATGTCAGCTTTTCATTTTTTATTAATTTGTAAAATAAAATAAAAATATAACATAATTCCACTTTGACATTATGGGTTATTGTGTGTAGGCCACTGACAAAAAATATATATTTAATCCATTTTAAATTCAGGCTGTAACACAACAAAATGTGGAAAAAGTCAAGGGGTGTGAATACTTGTTGCTAGCTATACATTTAGTTATATGTATGTCATATTGAGGTATCTATAAGTTAACCCTGATCAATCAAATGGATAGCAATTATGGTAACTCCAAATGCCCTTAACTAGGTGTCTTAGCTAGACAGACAGACAGACAAAGAGAGAGAGAGAGAGAGAGAGAGAGAGAGAGAGAGAGAGAGAGAGAGAGAGAGAGAGAGAGAGAGAGAGAGAGAGAGAGAGATGAGAAGAGAGTGAAAGACAGAGCGAGAGAGAGAGAGCAAGACAGCAGTGCAAATTGACTTTAGACTTTAGTATTTCAACAACTCTTGTCTTCCAACTTGTTAGGCAATCACATGTACCTACGGGGGAAGGATGGCCAGCCACACGGGAGGGTGATTTTCACTAAGGAGGAGAAGGAGGCTGTTCTGACCGAGATGCATGCTGGCCATTTCTGAGTGAGGCGCATGATTGCCAAAATCAACCTACGCTTCTTCTGGCGTGGGATTGAGAAGGATGTGGACAGCTGGGAAAGTGACATTATATTTTGTTTATCAATCATATTCTATTATATCTGAAAGTATTATGCCTTCAGTGAATGTGATAGAGAGCACATAATGTTTCAATATTTCACTTTGTTCTTAAAGGTCAGTACCTGTCTAGCCTGCCAGAAGTTTGAGAGGGTGAAGACTGTGGCGCCGAAGCCCATCAAATTTGTTTCACCATGGCACATGATCGGTAAGTGTGTCACAATTCAAATTTTGCACTGATAAGTTGTTTCGTAATGGTTGCTTTATTTGACCACAACAGAGTTCAATATTATAGAATGTGTGTGTGTGTGTGTGTGTGTGTCAGTATCCTTACAAATATGAACATCTGCATACTGTACGACACAGATACGGGTAAGAATAAAGTAATCTTCTCTCTAACACTTTAAATGTTAGGGGTGGACCTCATCAGACTCTTTAGGAATTTGAGGAATGGCAACCGCTAGTGTCTGACGGCGACCGATCACTTCACCAAGTGGGGCGGCAATACCCATTAAGGTCAGTAAAGGAAGAGAATGTGCTTAACTCTAAATTCCCTCTGTAACCCATTAAAAAGGGTGTATGGAACCAAAAATCGATTTTCGCTTTGTATGATACCCATCAAGGACAAGACTGGCGATGCCACCTCCAAGGTGACGGTGAACATCTTCAACACCCACGGTGCTCCTGAGGTCATCTTGAGTGACCGAGGTCGCGAACTCTGGAACAAGGTAAGTCAAGTAAGAAAAATTGTCGGGAAAGGAGAATATAGATTTAAGTTGTCTGAATGGACAAGTAAAAAAAAAAAAAGAATATCACAATATCAAACAATTACTCAGATCAGAATTGGATCAGTGCCCTCCGGATGCGATGTTTTGCGCAAATGGGGCACAATGTTGACATCAGCAAACCGCTCGCCCACACGACGCCATACACGCTGTCTGCCATCGTCCCGGTACGGTTGAAACCGGGATTCATCCGTGAAGAGCACACTTCTCCTGTGTGCCAGTGGCCATCGAAGGTGAGTATTTGCCCGCTGAAGTCAGTTACGACACCGAACTGCAGTCAGGTCAACACCCTGGTGAGGACGACGAGTACGCAGATGAGCTTCCCTGAGACGGTTTCTGACAGTTTGTGCAAAAATTATTAGGTTGTGCAAACCTACAGTTTCATCAGCTGTCCGGGTGGCTGATCTCAGACAATCCCGCAGGTGAAGAAGACGGATGTGGAGGAACTGGGTTGGCGGGGTTACACGTGGTCTGCGGTTGTGAGGCCGGTTGGACGTACTGCCAAATTGTTTAAAACGAAGTTGGAGGCGTCTTATGGTCGAGAAATTAACATTAAATTCTCTGGCAAGCGCTCTGGTGGACCTTCCTGCAGTCAGCATGCCAATTGCATGCTCCCTCAAAAATGTTGACATCTGTGGCATTGTGTCGTGTGTCAAAACTGAACATTTTGAAGTGGCCTTTTATTGTCCCCAGCAGAATGTGCACCTGTGTAATGATCATGCTGTTTAATCAGCTTCTTGATATGCCACACCTGTCAGGTGGATGGATTATCTTGGCAAAGGAGAAATGCTCACTAACAGGGATGTAAACTAATGTGTGCACACAATTTGAGAGAAATAAACTTTTTGTGCACATCGAACATTTCGGGGGATCTTTTATTTCAGCTCATGAAACATTAGACCAACACTTTACATGTTACGTTTATATTTTTGTTCAGTGTATTTATTGAAAGTTAAATTTTCAATTGACTGTTCAGTTGCCCAGTTCCTTAACCCCTTCTCCCTAGCCATTAATCTTTTGTGTCCATTTCCAAATCAAACTTTAGGCCAGGGTTGCTTGGAAATGGACATTGGTCTCTAGTTAGTGTTTGTATATCTGGAGGTTCTAGATTTGAGTAATATGGCAGAAGTGTCCCGGAGTCCATTACACAGCAGTGTGGAACACTAACCACTTTTACATGCACACAGTATTCCGGATAGTAACTCATGTCCTGCTTAAGGTCTTATTCGGGATAAGCTGTTTACAAGCACCTTTGATATCCCGCTCGCGAGTATCCCTGTTCCATGAATAAACAGAATATTCCTCAGTTAAGTTCATATGGGTTAAATGGAATAGTAACTGAAATATGGACACTGACTGTAGGCCTATAACCTCTCACATGTAGAGTAATATAATATGAACTCCTGCAGAATTATGTATTTCTTGCAGTAAAATTATACCTGTAACCCGTGTTTGCTTGTTTCCGTCTCTTATTTATCTCTGCTCCTGTTCTCCAGGACCTAGGGGTTCTGCCTAACACCCAGATGTGGATCAACCTGATGTCCACCATTACCAACCACCCTCCAACTTTTCATTACATCATCTACAGCTACCGTCATGTTGTCATTATCTGCTAAGAAAGTTTGCTTGCCGTATTATACTGGGCACATAACATGTGAGATACACTGATACACTAGCACTGCAAACACTCAGAACAATGAGAGCAGCAGTGCCTGGACTTCGCAGTCTCCCTCTTCGGGTCTCCCTTCTGAGACTGGCTACCTGTTGAGAACACGTGACAGGCAGAACCTCCCACACACACAGCAACCACCACCTCTCTATCCCGCAGACCAGAATTGAGTACTTCAGTCTTTGATTGCCATGTTAGTGTATTCCAAATCTGTGAAAATAAATGACAGACCTGTACCTCAAAAATATCAACATTTATATATTTCAATCTTAAATATTGCCAGGTTGGTTTTCACAGCTGTTTCACAAGGTTTTCACTGTTGTAAATTGTAACGTATCCCTTGATGGTATTTGTTAGTTCAACATTATTCATTGTTGTGTCTCAGGACCTACAGTAGGTACATTTATATTCAACCACAAGGGTGTACTAATGAGCTACATGAGAAAGAGAAAAAAGAATCATAATAGAGGACTAGTGAAAGCGTTTTATTTCAGTGTAGACAAGACAATGGGAGGGAAGCGCAAAACAAATACATGGCAGCCAGACAAGCCAGTGTATGAATCAAACAGATTTGAATGGAATGGAAATGGTCTGACTTTGTGATCTGTAAAGTACGTAACATGGATTTGTCAAGCAGATTACACGTTTTCTTTGCTATTTGGAAATGTAGCAACGTTTAAGACATGTATTTCGTGTTGTTGAAATGTTAATGAGGTACCCAAAAGTAGTACAAAGTAATGTTTTCATCTTATTAGCTAAACAAAACTAGTTTAAGCAATGAAATTGTTGCGGAAATCAGCTTTGTTTACATAGCAGGGATGAAAACAACGTCATAATTATCTATACGTTTATTTCAAAATTGCACCTTGTGTATTCTACTATTCTAACTTTCAACAGTAATGCTAACCTCCACTGTTATTGTAATGGTGGGAGGTTAGATTGTCTTGGGGGTATGATATTTGTGCATCTGTAACTTTCTCACTCATCATTTATTCACGATTCATTCAGGATTATCCGTAATCATGGTAGCATCTACATTAATGTAGAAGTGTTTAGAAACATATGATATCTTATTTCCAATAAAAGTGACTCCAAAATGACACAATACAATTGAAGTCGGAAGTTTACATACACTTAGGTTGGAGTCATTCAAACTCGTTTTTCAATCACTCCACACATTTCTTGTTAACAAACTATAGTTTTGGCAAGTCGGTTAGAACATCTACTTTGTGCATGACACAAGTAATTTTTCCAACAATTGTTTACAGACAGATTATTTCAATTATAATTCACTGTATCACAATTCCAGTGGGTCAGAAGTTTACATACATTAAGTTGACTGTGCCTTTAAACAGCTTGGAAAATTCCAGAAAATGATGTCATGGCTTTAGAAACTTCTGATAGGCTAATTGACATCATTTAAGTCAATTGGAGGTGTACCTGTGGATGTATTTTAAGGCCTACCTTCAAACTCAGTGCCTCTTTGCTTGACATCATGGGAAAATCAAAATAAATCAGCCAAGAAATTGTGGACCTCCACAAGTCTGGTTCATCCTTGGGAGCAATTTCCAAACGCCTGAAGGTACCACGTTCATCTGTACAAACAATAGTACGCAAGTATAAACACCATGGGACCACACAGCCGTCATACCACTCAGGAAGGAGACGTGTTCTGTCTCCTAGAGAACAACAGCAAAGGACCTTGTGAAGATGCTGGAGGAAACAGGTACAAAAGTATCTATATCCACAGTAAAACGAGTGTACTATATCGACATAACATGAAAGGCTGCTCAGCAAGGAAGAAGCCACTGCTCCAAAACCGCCATAAAAAAGTCAGACTACGGTTTGCAACTGCACATGGGGACAAAGATCGTACTTTTTGGAGAAATGTCCTCTGGTCTGATGAAACAAAAATATAACTGTTTGGCCATAATGACCATTGTTATGTTTGGAGGAAAAAGGGGAAGGCTTGCAAGCCGAAGAACACCATCCCAACCGTGAAGCACGGGGGTGGCAGCATCATGCTGTGGGGGTGCTTTGCTGCAGGAGGGACTGGTGCATTTCACAAAATAGATGGCATCATGACGAAGGAAAATTATGTGGATATATTAAAGCAACAGCTCAAGACATCAGTCTGGAAGTTAAAGCTTGGTCGCAAATGGGTCTTCCAAATGGACAATGACCACAAGCATACTTCCAAAGTTGTGGCAAAATGGCTTAAGGACAACAAAGTCAAGGTATTGGAGTGGCCATCACAAAGCCCTGACCTCAATCCTATAGAAAATGTGTGGGCAGAACTGAAAAAGCGTGTGCGAGCAAGGAGGCCTACAAACCTGACTCAGTTACACCAGCTCTGTCAGGAGGAATGGGACAAAATTCACCCAATTTATTGTGGGAAGCTTGTAGAAGGCTACCAAAAATGTTTGACCCAAGTTAAACAATTTAAAGGCAATGCTACCAAATACTAATTGAGTGTATGTAAACGTCTGACCCACTGGGAATGTGATGAAAGAAATAAAAGCTGAAATAAATCATTCTCTCTATTATTATTCTGACATTTCACATTCTTAAAATAAAGTGGTGATCCTAACTGACCTAAAACAGGGAATTTTTACTAGGATTAAATGTCAGGAAAAACTGAGTTGAAATGTATTTGGCTAAGGTGTATGTAAACTTCTGACTTCAACTGTACAATATGTACCATTCATTTCTATTGGGAACAAAATAATCTGTAACACAACCAAAACAAACAGCAAACGCATCCACCAAATTTGTAGAGTCACAAGCTTGATGTAGTCATTGCGTGCTATGAATATCGGACCAAATACTTCACTTTTTACTACTTCAATACACATATAAGTGAATTTGTCCCAATACTTTTGGTGCCCTAAAATGGGGGGACTATGTACAAAAAGTGATGTAATTTCTAAACGGTTCACCCAAACCTCATAGTCATTGTATCATAGTCATTGTATCATTTAAAATCCAAAGTGCTGGAGTAGAGCCAAAACAACAACAAAATTGTCACTGTCCCAATACTTTTGGAGCTCACTGTACATAAAAAACATAGTTTTTCAGTTAGGGATTTTTCTTAACATTAAGGATCCCAATTTTGTTTAAACGTTTTAATAATAATATGCCAGTTAGCAGACGTTTTATCCAAAGCGACTTACAGTCATGCGTGCATACATTTATTTGTGTATGGGTGGTCCCGGGGATCGGACCCACTACCTTGGCGTTACAAGCGCCAAGCTCTACCAGCTGAGCTACAGAGGACCAGGAGGTTTTAACACCTCCTGGTGTTAAGCTACAGTAGCATATCTTGCTTTCTCATATCTTGCTCAACCTTTCTCTCCCTTTCCCTCCATCTTCTCCTTCCTTCCTTCTCCCTCTCTTCTCTCTCTTTCTCTCTCGCCGCTCTTGGAGTAACGGTTCAGCCAGCCGCGTGCAGAGATGAAGCATCACTGAGTGCAGTAACTTACGTTACTTACTGATGCAGTCGTGAGCTCATGGTCTCCGTAGGATCCAAACAAGCATATAAAACGGCTTCTTCATGCCGCTAATCAGTTACAAAACCAATAGAATGACTGTGGAACATCATAAAATACTTACAACCGAAACACTGCTGATGCTAGGAGAAGGTATAAAAACCCATGAAAAATAAAATAGGCCTGTCCTCCTATCCCGTCTCGCTGAGAAAGCAAGTCTTCAAATCGCATCCCTTAAAAGTGAAAAGAGCCACCAGTGGTTTAACAAGCATTGGGAGCCTCACAAAGCAAAGTGAAGGCACCGTTCTCAGTCTCTGCACACTGACTCTTTTGATCAGATTGGTAATGTAACCAGAGTCCGTTGGTAAATAGCAGTTCTATATTGCCTGCCGACAAATGCTCCGACTACAATATAAATACTCAAACGGCCCACTTAATCTCCATCATCCCTCACTGCACCTGCATGCTGCCCCTCCCTCCCTGTGTGTGTGTCATTACGCCTCATGACTAAGAGTTCAACATAAACAGGGCTCTCCAACATTTTTCCAATTCTCTATGTGTGTGTGTGTGAGTGTATGGGAGGGAGCCATAGGGAGCAATGAAGACAAACATTCTCTGGTAAAGAGATTGGAGAGAGAGGGGCAGCCAGGGGCCACAAGCAGCATTCACATGGATCATGCATTCTCTTTCTCCTGGTGGGGTTGTTTGTACTGCTGCATGCTGCTGATTCTCTGCCTCACATAGTCCCTGTCTGGGAGAAAGCAGAGGATGTCTACACAGCTCAATCATAGTGCAATTACTGTTGCCGTAGTTGGTGTTCCAAATTAATGTTAGTTAGCATTAGAGCTTTTAAAGATGTTTATTACTACTGTGTAATTACGCAATAAGGCCCGAGGAGGTGTGGTATATGGCCAAAATACCACGGCTAAGGGCTGTTCGGACACACGACGCAATGCGGAGTGCCTGGATACAGCCCTTAGCTGTGGTATATTGGCCATATACCACAAACCCCCATGATGCCTTATTGCTATTATAAACTGGTTACCAACGTAGTAGTAAATAGTAATTTTTTGTCATACCAATAGTATAGGGTCAATATACCACGGCTTTCAGCCAATCAGCATTCAGGTTTCGAACTACTCAGTTAATAATGTAGATTATACATTGGTCCTCTGTAGCTCAGTTGGTAGAGAATGTCGCTTGCAAAGCCAGGACAGTTGGTTCGATTTCCGGGACCACAAATTTAAATTAAAATATGCATGCATGACTATAAATTGCTTTTCTAGTGCATCTCATTGGAGGAGGCACCGTAGTCTAGTTTTTGTTGTATTAACGGAGTGTCAAAGAAATGAGAAAATCACAACCTCTTGCGATATGGATATTTCACATGTCAACATCGCAATTTTGATCTGAATTAGATTAATCGTGCAGACCTAGAACATCGGCACTGTCAAACATCAGAGAAAACAATTATTTCTGTAAAATAGCAGTTGGGAACGGCATGTATTACAACAATGGTAATTTCCCTCTCAGAAGGCGGATCAGGAGGGCAGGCCACCATGACTCACAAACACTTCACTCTGTAATTTGGGGCCAATTAAGTCACAGCCTGTCCTGTCACAACGAGACAGACGTTGGGTGACACAGACCCTAAAAAGTGTCTTTAGACACAAGCTATCAGTTGTGTTGCAGCCTGCCTGTCAGATTAATGGAAGCCTGTCTTTGCGAGTCTGTTGACTTACACTAATCCTCTCAATGACACGCAGTACACACAACACACACACACACAGCCAGCAGGAGAACCAATCAGATTTACATCCAATCCACCTCACTCACTCAAAATGCAGTTATGTCTGTAACTATGTAGCTATTTCTTTGGAGCATAGATTGATGTAGAGCTCTGGGTTTTGCGAGCACACCTAAGTGTGCACCTAAGGCATGGATATAACACTGTCTAGTGTAAGCAGGAGATAGAGCATTTCAACTAGGGGGGTACAATCGTAACCATCACTTCTTCCATAACAGACAAAGTCTGATACTGACTGAGCCTCTAAATTATTCACTATTCACTATCAATGTCTTTTACCTGTGGATCCCTCTCAAGAGTTCAAGTATTAGAACTAGGTTCAGCTACAGAGTCTGTCTGGCAATGATCATCTCAAACTGAGACTACTGTTAGGATAGAATAGAATAGGATAGGATTTACTTTAATGTCCCAAGGGGGAAATTGTCTTAGACACACAGTACTGCTGTATAAAATAGACACTGGTCATTCAAATCAAATCAAACTGTATATGTCACATGCGCCGAATACAACAAGTGTAGACCTTACCGTGAAATGCTTCCTTACAAGCCCTTAACCAACAATGCAGTTCAATAAATAGAGTTAAGAAAATATTTACTAAATAAACTCAAGTAAAAAATACAATAAAAAGTAACACAATAAAATAACAATAACAAGGATAAGTCGGAAGTTTACATACACCTTAGCCAAATACATTTAAACTCAGTTTTTCACAATTACTGACATTTAATCCTAGTAAAAATTCCCTGTCTTAGGTCAGTTAGGATCACCACTTTAGTTTAAGAATGTGAAATGTCAGAATAATAGTAGAGAGAATGATTTATTTCAGCTTTTATTTATTTCATCACATTCCCAGTGGGTCAGAAGTTTACGTACACTCAATTATTATTTGGTAGAATTGCCTTTAAATTGTTTAACTTGGGTCAAACGTTTCAGGTAGCCTTCCACAAGCTTCCCACAATAAGTTGGGTGAATTTTGTCCCATTCCTCCTGACAGAGCTGGTGTAACTGAGTCAGGTTTGTAGGCCTCCTTGCTCGCACATGCTTTTTCAGTTCTGCCCACAAATTTTCTATAGGATTGAGGTCAGGGCTTTGTGATGGCCACTCCAATACCTTGACTTTGTTGTCCTTCAGCCATTTTGCCACAACTTTGGAAGTATGCTTGGGGTCATTGTCCATTTGGAAGACCCATTTGCGACCAAGCTTTAACTTCCTGACTGATGTCTTGAGATGTTGCTTCAATATATCCACATAATTTTCCTTCCTCATGATGCCATCTATTTTGTGAAATGCACCAGTCCCTCCTGCAGCAAAGCACCAAACAGCATGATGCTGCCACCCCCGTGCTTCACGGTTGGGATGGTGTTCTTCGGCTTGCAAGCCACCCCATTTTTCGTCCAAACATAACGATGGTCATTATGGCCAAAAAGTTATATTTTTGTTTCATCAGACCAGAGGACATTTCTCCAAAAAGTAAGATCTTTGTCCCCATGTGCAGTTGCAAACCGTAGTCTGGCTTTTTTATGGCGGTTTTGGAGCAGTGGCTTCTTCCTTGCTGAATGGCCTTTCAAGTTATGTCGATATAGGACTCGTTTTACTGTGGATATAGATACTTTTGTACCTGTTTCCTCCAGCATCTTCACAATGTTCTTTGCTGTTGTTCTGGGATTGATTTGCACTTTTCGCACCAAAGTACATTCATCTCTAGGAGACAGAACGCGTCTCCTTCCTGAGCAGTATGACGGCTGCATGGTCCCATGGTGTTTATACTTGCGTACTATTGTTTGTACAGATGAACGTGGTACCTTCAGGCGTTTGGAAATTGCTCCCAAGGATGAACCAGACTTGTGGAGGTCTACCATTTTTTTTCTGAGGTCTTGGCTGATTGTTTTTGATTTTCCCATGATGTCAAGCAAAGAGGCACTGAGTTTGAAGGTAGACCTTGAAATACATCCACAGATACACCTCCAATTGACTCAAATGATGTCAATTAGCCTATCAGAAGCTTCTAAAGCCATGACATCATTTTCTGGAATTTTCCAAGCTGTTTAAAGGCACAGTCAACTTAGTGTATGTAAACTTCTGACCCACTGGAATTGTGATACAGTGAATTATAATTGAAATAATCTGTCTGTAAACAATTGTTGGAAAAATTACTTTTGTCATGCACAAAGTAGATGTCCTAACCGACTTGCCAAAACTATAGTTTGTTAACAAGAAATTTGTGGAGTGGTTGAAAAACGAGTTTTAATGACTCCAACCTAAGTGTATGTAAACTTCCGACTTCAACTGTATATACAGGGGGTACCGGTATCGAGTCAATGTGCGGGGGTACAGGTTAGTCAAGGTAATTTGTACATTAGGGTAAAGGTTAGGGTAAAGTGACTATGCATAGATAATAAACAGTGAGTAGCAGCAGTGTAAAAACAAAAGGGTGGGGGGGTGTCAATGTAAATAGTCCGGGTGGCCATTTTATTAATTGTTCAGCAGTCTTATGGCTTGGGGGTAGAAGCTGTTAAGGAGCCTTTTGGACCTAGACTTGGCACTCTAGTACCGCCTGCCGTGCAGTAGCAGAGAGAACAGTCTATGACTTGGGTGACTGGAGTCTTTGACAACTGTTTGGGCCTTCCTCTGACACCGCCTAGTATATAGGTCCTGGATGGCAGGAAGCTTGGCCCCAGTGATTTACTGGACCGTACGCACTACCCTCTGTAACGCCTTACGGTTGGATGCCGAGCAGTTGCCATACCAGGCGCTGATGCAACCGGTCAGGATGCTCTCGATGGTGCAGCTGTATAACTTTTTGAGGATCTGGGGACCCATGCCAAATCTTTTCAGTCTCCTGAGGGGGAAAAGGTGTTGTCGTGCCCTCTTCATGACTGTCTTGGTGTGTTTGGACCATGATAGTTTGTTGGTGATGTGGACACCAAGGAACTTGAAACTCTCGACCCGCTCCACTACAGCCCCGTCGATGTGAATGGGGGCGTGTTCGGCCCTCCTTTTCCTGTAGTCCATGATCATCTCCTTATCTTGCTCACGATGAGGGAGAGGTTGTTGTCCTGCCAACACACTGCCAGGTGTCTGACCTCCGCCCTATAGGCTGTCTCATCGTTGTCGGTGATCATGCCTATCACTGTTGTGACGTCAGCAAACTTAATGATGGTGTTGGAGTCGTGCCTGGCCATGCAGTCATGGGTGAACAGGGAGTACAGGAGGGGACTGAGCACGCACCCCTGAGGGGCCCCCGTGTTGAGGATCAGCGTGGCAGATGTGTTGTTGCCTACCCTTACCACCTGGGTGAGGCCCATCAGGAAGTCCAGGATCCAGTTGCAGAGGGAGGTGTTTAGTCCCAGGGTCCTTAGCTTAGTGATGAGCTTTGTGGGCACTATGGTGTTGAACGCTGAGCTGTAGTTAACGTACAGCATTCTCACATAGGTGTTCCTTTTGTCCAGGTGGGAAAGGGCAGTGTGGAGTGCAATAGATATTGCGTCATCTGTGTATCTGTTGGGGCGGTATGCGAATTGGAGTGGGTCTAGGGTTTCCGGGATGATGGTGTTGATGTGAGCCCTGACCAGCCTTTCAAAGCACTTCATGGCTACCGACGTGAATTTAGGCAGGTTACCTTCGCTTTCTTGGGCACAGGGACTATGGTGGTCTGCTTGAAACATGTACATATTACAGACTCGGTCAGGGAGAGGTTGAAAATGTCACTGAAGACACTTGCCAGTTGGTCCGCGCATGCTCTGAGTACACGTCCTGGTAATCAGTCTGGCCCCGCGGCCTTGTGAATGTTGACCTGTTTAAAGGTCTTGCTCACATCGGCTACGGAGAGCGTGATCACACAGTCGTCCGGCACAGCTGGTGCTCTCATAAAAGGCATTTAGCTCGTCTGGCAGGCTCGCGTCACTGGGCAGCTCGCGGCTGGGTTTCCCTTTGTAGTCCGTAATAGTTTGCAAGCCCTGCCACATCCGACGAGCGTCAGAGGCGGTGTAGCGTCTGGATTAGTGCCCCGCTCCTTGAAAGCGGCAGCTCTAGCCTTTAGCTCGGTGCGGATGTTGCCTGTAATCCATGGCTTCTGGTTGGGATATGTACGTACGGTCACTGTGGGGACAACGTTTTCGATGCACTTATTGATGAAGCCGGTGATTGAGGTGATATACTCCTCAATACCATTGGATGAATCCCGGAACATATTCCAGTCTGTGCTAGCAAAACAGTCCTGTAGCGTAGTATCCGCGTCATCTGACCACTTCCGTATTGAGCGAGTCACTGGTACTTCCTGCTTTAGTTTTTGCTTGTAAGCAGGAATCAGGAGGATAGAATTATGGTCAGATTTGCCAAATGGAGGGAGCGGGAGAGCTTTGCATGCGTCTCTGTGTGTGGAGGTGGTCTAGAGTTTATTTTCCCTCTGGTTGCACATGTGACATGCTGGTAGAAATTAGGTAAAACGGATTTAAGTTTGCCACTAGGAGCGCCGCTTCTGGGAGAGCATTTTCTTGTTTGCTCATGGCCTTATACAGCTTGTTGAGTGCGGTCTTAGTGCCAGCATCGGTTTGTGGTGGAAATTAGACGGCTACGAAAAATAAAGATGAAAACTCTCTTGGTAGATAGTTTGGACTACAGTTTATCATGAGGTACTCTACCTCAGGAGAGCAATACCTCAAGACTTCCTTATTATTAGACATTGCGCACCAGCTGTTATTGACAAATAGACACACACCACCACCCCTCGTCTTACTGTTCTGTCCTGCCGATGCACGGAAAACCCAGCCAACTGTATATTATCCGTGTCGTCGTTCAGCCACGACTCGGTGAAACATAAGATATTACAGTTTTTAATGTCCCGTTGGTAGGATAGTCTCGAACGGAGATCATCCAGTTGCACGTTGGCCAATAGAACGAATGGTAGAGGCGGGTTACCCCCTGGCCAACGAATTCTCACAAGGCACCCCGATCGCCGCCCCCTGTATTTACATCTTTTCTTTACGTGAATGATAGGGATTTGGGCCTGGTCTTGGAGAAGCAGTATATCATTCGCATCAGACTCATTAAATAAAAAATCTTCGTCCAGTTCGAGGTGAGTAATCGCTGTTCTGATATCCAGAAGCTCTTTTCGTTCATAAGAGATGGTAGCAGCAACATTTGTACAAAATAAGTTACAAACAATGCGAAAAAACACACAAAATAGCACAGTTGGTTAGGAGCCCATTACCCATTGTGTTAGCATTACATAGGCTAATAGTGTCAACGAGCAATTTAGACATTTATGACACCCAATTACGGTCTATTTACACAGACTCAGAGAGATTGTCAATTGGTGGAATGAATGATGCCATTTGAAACCATGCCTAACCACACCATTTGATCAAATGGCTGCTTTTCCTGGACTTTCATGGTTCTAACAATGTGTTTGTGTGTAAAGGTGGGTACATGTTTAGCATGTCTGACCATTCCCCATCTTTCTCTTTCTGTGTGGTAAGTGAGCTATACATTATTTACAGTGTTCTCTCAGCATGGCCGGATGGTAGAGGAGAACAGTCCTAAACACACAGACCTGTTGACACACAGACCTAGACACACAGACCTGTTGACACACAGACCTAGACACACAGACCTATAGACACACAGACCTAGACACACTGACCTGTTGACACACAGACCTGTAGACACACAGACCTGTTGACACACAGACCTAGACACACAGACCTATAGACACACAGACCTAGACACACAGACCTGTTGACACACAGACCTGTAGACACACAGACACAGACATGTAGACACACAGACCTGTAGACACACAGACCTAGACACACAGACCTGTAGACACACATACCTAGACACACAGACCTGTAGACACACAGACCTGTAGACTCACAGATCTAGACACACAGACCAATAGACACACAGACCTGTTGACACACAGACCTAGACACACAGACCTATAGACACACAGACCTAGACACACAGACCTGTTGACACACAGACCTGTAGACACACAGACCTATAGACACACAGACCTATAGACACACAGACCTATAGACACACAGACCTGTTGACACACAGACCTAGACACACAGACCTATAGACACACAGACCTGTTGACACACAGACCTGTTGACACACAGACCTGTAGACACACAGACCTGTAGACACACATACCTGTAGACACACAGACCTGTAGACACACAGACCTAGACACACAGACCTGTTGACACACAGACCTGTAGACACACAGACCTGTTGACACACAGACCTAGACACACAGACCTATAGACACACAGACCTAGACACACAGACCTGTTGACACACAGACCTGTAGACACACAGACACAGACCTGTAGACACACAGACCTGTAGACACACAGACCTAGACACACAGACCTGTAGATACACAGACCTAGACACACAGACATGTAGACACACAGACCTGTAGACTCACAGATCTAGACACACAGACCTATAGACACACAGACCTAGACACACAGACCTGTTGACACACAGACCTAGACACACAGACCTATAGACACACAGACCTAGACACACAAACCTGTTGACACACAGACCTGTAGACACACAGACCTATAGACACACAGACCTAGACACACAGACCTATAGACACACAGACTTAGACACACAGACCTGTTGACACACAGACCTGTAGACACACATACCTGTAGACACACAGACCTGTAGACACACAGACCTGTAGACACACAGACCTACACACACAGACCTGTAGACACACAGACCTGTAGACACACAGACCTACACACACAGACCTGTAGACACACAGACCTGTAGACACACAGACCTGTAGACACACAGACCTATAGACACACAGACCTAGACACACATACCTGTAGACACACAGACCTGGACACACAGACCTGTAGACACACAGACACAGACCTGTAGACACACAGACCTGTAGATACACAGACCTAGACACACAGACCTGTAGACACACAGACCTAGACACACAGACCTGTAGACACACAGACCTGTAGACTCACAGATCTAGACACACAGACCTATAGACACACAGACCTGTTGACACACAGACCTGTAGACACACATACCTAGACACACAGACCTGTAGACACACATACCTGTAGACACACAGACCTGGACACACAGACCTGTAGACACACAGACCTAGACACACAGACCTGTAGACACACAGACCTATAGACACACAGACCTAGACACACATACCTGTAGACACACAGACCTGGACACACAGACCTGTAGACACACAGACCTAGACACACAGACCTGTAGACACACATACCTGTAGACACACATACCTGTAGACACACAGACCTAGACACACAGACCTGTAGACACACAGACCTAGACACACAGACCTGTAGACACACAGACCTGTAGACACACAGGCCTGTAGACACACAGACCTGTAGACACACAGACCTAGACACACAGACCTGTAGACACACAGACCTGTAGACACACAGACCTGTAGACACACAGACCTAGACACACAGACCTGTAGACACACAGACCTGTAGACACACAGACCTATAGACACACAGACCTAGACACACATACCTGTATACACACATACCTGGACACACAGACCTGTAGACACACAGACCTAGACACACAGACCTAGACACACAGACCTGTAGACACACATACCTGTAGACACACAGACCTAGACAAACAGACCTGTAGACACACAGACCTAGACACACAGACCTGTAGACACACAGACCTGTAGACACACAGACCTGTAGACACACAGACCTATAGACACACAGACCTATAGACACACAGACCTGTTGACACACAGACCTGTGGATACACAGACCTGGACACACAGACCTATAGACAGACAAAACTATAGACAGACAGACCTATAGACAGACAGACAGACCTATAGACAGACAGACCTATAGACAGACAGACAAACCTATAGACAGACAGACCTATAGACAGACAGACCTATAGACAGACAAACCTATAGACAGACAGACCTATAGACACACAGACCTATAGACACACAGACCTATAGACAGACTTGAGTGAACATACAGCTACCACACCCCTCCTCCAAAACACACACACGTGTGTGCACACGCCATACACACAAACACACGCACAGAGACACACGAGTGTACAACTGCAACATCCCTCCCCGAAAACACACACATACTGCTCTATGACAGATTGATGATGAGAATGCTGTTGTATTGGGTTTTCAGAAGACCTTTACAAGACAATCGAGGACCCCCCTCATATACGCACTGTGGGGCTCCAATCACCTTGGGAAAGACTATCAGTCTCTGAACAGAAAATTTGATTGTTTGAAATCCAGCCCAAGATTGTAAGTCTGAATCCTGTCTGTGTCTGAAAGGACAGCGGATCAGAAGGAGAGGTCTGATATGAATTCCCAGACTGTTTCGGAAAGAAAAGAGTGAAAAGGTCAGTGGAGCCATTATTTTCCAGCGGCCGGTATATCATCTGTAGTCTAGTTTTCTCATCTAGCACTGATCAGAACATTTTGCTAGCATGTTATGTAGCCTAGTATAACAAGTGGATTATAGAAGCCTATATCCCGACCAAAAGCCCTTGACTTGTCTGATAATCAATCATAACGTGATTTTGTTTTTTCACTGAATCTCCATCTGTAGGCTATATTTGGTTATTTCATCACTGGCTGGGCAAATAAGTGGAGGTGTTAGCTCATCTATTCATTTGCTCATCTATCACTGATCAGACACATTTAGCATGCGATAATGTAGCATAAATCAAGTGTATTATTTTGCTATTGACTTGTGCATAGGCAACTCCAAAAGCCCACGGAGGTTGTGAAATATGAACAGGAGACTCACATCCTTTTACAAATATAGATTGCTATTATTTTCTATGGGTATCATTTCTGAAGATCATTCACAATTTAACACCCTACACCTGCTCACTACTTCGCGTAGAATCTACGCCCAGTCGTATCTCATAGAAGGGCTTATGCCCAGGTGGTACAACAGATATATATATTTTTTTACATTGGACGTAGAGTTACGACCCACTTACGGCCAACTGGTTAGTCACTAATCTGACTTGAATTAAACGGCTAGCTAATCACACACAAAATACTGTTAATTGGTTCTAAGCAACTTGAGGTGTATGGTCTAATTTGACTACACTGAACAAAAATATAAATGCAACATGTAAAGCAGGGATCATCAACTAGATTCAGCAGTGGGACGATTTTTTCTTGAGCGCATGGTCGGGGCGCCGGAACATAATTACAAATAATTTGTAGACTGCAAATTGACCGCAAAAAGCCCAAACAGATCTAATGTTTGACTAAAACATAATCATTTTAAACATTGCTTACATTTGTATACGATCAAGTGTCTCTCTATTATGTGTGAGAATACTTGGGAACAGATTTCTTAAATTAAAATCACTTGGAGCTGATTTCCTGGTATTTTTACAGTCTTTTATGTCCTTTTTTTGTCATTGTACAGTGAGGGAAAAAAATATTTGATCCCCTGCTGATTTTGTACGTTTGCCCACTGACAAAGACATGATCAGTCTATAATTTTAATGGTAGGTTTATTTTAACAGTGAGAGACAGAATAACAACAAAAAAATCCAGAAAAACGCATGTAAAAAATGTTATAAATGTATTTGCATTTCAATGAGGGAAATAAGTATTTGACCCCTCTGCAAAACATGACTTAGTACTTGGTGGCAAAACCCTTGTTGGCAATCACAGAGGTCAGACGTTTCTTGTAGTTGGCCACCAGGTTTGCACACATCTCAGGAGGGATTTTGTCTCACTCCTCTTTGCAGATCTTCTCCAAGTCATTAAAGTTTTGAGGCTGACGTTTGGCAACTCGAACCTTCAGCTCCCTCCACAGATTTTCTATGGGATTAAGGTCTGGAGACTGGCTAGGCCACTCCAGGACCTTAATGTGCCTCTTCTTGAGCCACTCCTTCGTTGCCTTGGCCGTGTGTTTTGGGTCATTGTCATGCTGGAATACCCATCCACAACCCATTTTCAATGCCCTGGCTGAGGGAAGGAGGTTCTCACCCAAGATTTGACGGTACATGGCCCCGTCCATCGTCCCTTTGATGCGGTGAAGTTGTCCTTGTCCTTAGCATAAAAACAAAAGCATAATGTTTCCACCTCCGTGTTTGACGGTGGGGATGGTGTTCTTGGGGTCATAGGCAGCATTCCTCCTCCTCCAAACACGACGAGTTGAGTTGATGCCAAAGAGCTCGATTTTGGTCTCATCTGACCACAACACTTTCACCCAGTTCTCCTCTGAATCATTCAGATGTTCATTGGCAAACTTCAGACGGGCCTGTATATGTGCTTTCTTGAGCAGGGAGACCTTGCGGGCGCTGCAGGATTTCAGTCATTCACGGCGTAGTGTGTTACCAATTGTTTTCTTGGTGACTATGGTCCCAGCTGCCTTGAGATCATTGACAAGATCCTCCCGTGTAGTTCTGAGCTGATTCCTCACCGTTCTCAACTGTTGTCACCTTTTCACCAAGCTGCTTGGCGATGGTCTTGTAGCCCATTCCAGCCTTGTGTAGGTCTACAATCTTGTCCCTGACATCCTTGGAGAGCTCTTTGGTCTTGGCCATGGTGGAGAGTTTGGAATCTGATTGATTGATTGTTTATGTGGACAGGTGTCTTTTATACAGATAAAAAACTGAGATTAGGAGCACTCCCTTTAAGAGTGTGGTCCTAATCTCAGCTCATTACCTGTATAAAAGACACCTGGGAGCCAGAAATCTTTCTGATTAAGAGGGGGTCAAATACTTATTTCCCTCATTAAAATGCAAATCAATTTATAACATTTTTGACATGCATTTTTCTGGATTTTTTTGTTGTTATTCTGTCTCTCACTGTTCAAATAAACCTACCATAAATTATAAATTAAATAAATAAATGTCTTTGTCAGTGGACAAACGTACAAAATCAGAAGGGGATCAAATACTTTTTTCCCTCACTGTATTAATTTTTTTGCCTCAGAAAGCTTGTGGGGCAAAATAAAACCAACTGTGGGCCAAATTCAGTCCGCGGGCCACCAGTTGGGGAACCCTGATGTAAAGTGTTGGTCCCATGTTTCATGAGCTGAAAAAATAGATCACAGAAATTGTCCATACGTACAACAAGCTTATTTGTGACTCATTTCAGGAAACTAGGCGTATGTCGCACGTCACTACTTCACAGGAGAGCCATTTGAACTTAAACCTTTTTTTATGCGTTATTTGGCAGAAATCTGTGGAATTAGAGTATTGCATCTTCAAACTAAGGGCAACCATGGCCTCCATGACAGAGAGGGAGAAGCGTCCATCCATGTATATGGGTAAGATAGTCTAGCTAGCTACATTTTCAGATATTACACGTTTATTATTTTGTCAGAAAGTCATTTTCATTTCAAGTTAAAGTGTAATTTTAGCTAGCTAGCTAATGTTAGCTGGCTGGCTCGCTAGCTAACGTTACGTGTATGATCTTAGTAATATTATTCGTATCTCAGAGCCATTTGCTTTGCTAGTTATAGCCTAATGTTAGCTAGCTAACATTGAACCTGGTTGGTTAGCTACCTGCAGATTCATGCAGGGTAGTAACGTCATGAGTTGGGATTATGGTTCATTGTTTAGCTAGCTAGCTAGCTAGCTACATGTCTTGACAAAAGACTCCACTATGCAAGTAACCATTTCAATAGAATGTTCATGATGTCAATGCGACAACTATGTACTCCGATTTCAGAGCACTCTCGTCTAAGTGTGCCAGAGCGCAGAATAACGGACAAATTTACGAACGCTCAACACCCATTGAATATGGCCGGTGTCAGTAAACGTTGGTAAAAAAGCTTAATTAAATTGTTGCCAGCAGCACAGTTGCAGTCACCAATGCTCTGGATAACATAAAAACAGCCTAACCAGCTCTGCTAGGGCAAGTAAAATGGTCAGTGAGCTGTTCTCTCATTTGTGTCTGGAAGTAGCTAACCAATGTTTGCCAGTTAGCTTGGGAGCTTGACTGCTGTTGTTAGGACAGAATGCTCGGATCAACCCAACTCCTCGGCCAGAGCATCCAGTGTGCGCTCCGAGTGCGAAACGCTCTGAATTTACGAACTGACAATCTGACAACGCTCTGAGTTTACGGGCGGGGCTATAGCTTAAGAGGGTGCGAACGATGCTGAATGGGTGTAGACAAATAAGAGCTCTCCAGTGAGTGTACCAAAACATTCAAAGGCCATTTTGTCAAAAGTGAGGTTACAAGTTTATCAACTTTCAAAGCAGAATTACATTCCCATTGTTCCTCAACTGTAGTGTATAATATCTCTACTTTTATCCAATGTAAAAAACACAATTTCAAATTTTGCTACATAAGACCGAATCGAGCCGGTCGGTCACATTTCTCTCAAATTTTGTGCAGAAATGTGTTTACATCCCTGTAAGTGGGCATTTTTCCTTTGCCAAGATAATTCATCCACCTGACAGGTGTTGCATATCAAGAAGCTGATTAAACAGCATGATCATAACACAGGTGAACCTTATGTTGGGGAAAATAAAAGGCCTCTCTAAAATGTGCAGTTCTGTCACACAACACAATGCCACAAATATCTCAAGTTTTGAGGGAGCGTGCAATTGGCATACTGACTGCAGGAATGTCCTCCAGAGCTGTTGCCAGATAATTAAATGTGAATTTCTTTACCATAAGCTGCCTCCAACGTCGTTTTAGAGAATTTGGCAGTATGTCCAACCGGCCTCACAACCGCAGACCATGTGTAACCATGCCAGCCCTCCACATCCAGCTTTTTCACCTGTGGGATCGGCTAAGACCAGCCACAGCTGATGAAACTGTGGGTTTGCACAACCGAATACTTTCTGCACAAACTGTCAGAAACCGTCTCAGGGAAGCTCATCTGCATGCTTGTCGACCTCACCAGGGTCTTGACCTGACTGCAGTTCGGCATCGGAACCGACTTCAGTGGGCAAATGCTCACCTTCAATGGCCACTGGCACGCTGGAGAAGTGTGCTCTTCACGTATGAATCCCGGTTTCAACTGCCCCGGGCAGATGGCAGACAATGAATACAATTGCATTTTATCAATGGCAATTTGAATGCACAGAGATACTGTGACGAGATCCTTAGGCCCATTGTCGTGCCATTCATCCGCCGCCATCACCTCATGTTTCAGCATGATAATGCATGGCCCTATGTAGCAAGGATCTATACACAATTCCTGGAAGCTGAAAATGTCCCAGTTCTTCCATGGCCTGCATACTCAGCAAGACATGCCACCCTTTAAGCATGTTTGGGATGCTCTGGATCGACGTGTATGACAGAGTGTTCCAGTTCCCTCCAATATCCAGTAACTTCGCACAGCCATTGAAAAGGAGTGGGACAACATTCCACAGGCCACAATTAACAGCCTGATCAACTCTATGCAAAGGAGAGTGTCACGCTGAATGAGGCAAATGGTGGTCACACCAGTCAGTGACTGGTTTTCTGATCCACACATACTTTTTTAAAAAGCTATCTGTAACCAACAGATGCATATCTGTATTCGCAGTCAAGTGAAATCCATAGATTAGGGCCTAATTTATTTATTTCAATTGACTGATGTCCTTATATGAACTGTAACTTAATCTTTGAAATTGTTGCATGTTGCGTTTATATTTGTAATTTCCCAAAACTGGCCATTGGAAACAGGCAATTTAACCCTTTGCACTCGTGAGAATTGGCCTATGTGAATAGGGCTAAATTGAAATGTTTCTTACAGAAGAAATATGAAAAGCATATGCATAACCATGGTAGCAATTGAAAGTGAACCGTTCTGACACAAGACTGAATCCAAACATTACACTGTTGATTTTATGTGTATTTTACATTTACTGTACTTTTCGCCACATTTGTTGATAACGAAATCTGAAAATACTCTGGATACATTCAGTAACATGACTAGACTATTCCTGGAAAATGTGGGGTAGGTGCAACATAAGTGTCACGCCCTGGCCTATAGAACTCTAGCTAGTTTGGTCAGGGTGTGAATATCTATGTTTGTATTTCTATGTTTGGCCGGGTGTGGTTCCCAATCAGAGGCAGCTGTCACTCGTTGTCTCTGATTGGGGGATCATACTTAGGCAGCCAGTTTTCCTACCTGTGTTGTGGGTTTTTGTTTTGTGCTCGTGAGTTTGGCTTGTGTGTATAGCCTTCCGACGTCACGTTTCGTTGCCTGTTGTTGTTTTGTGTGTTTATTCGGTTGAATAAACATGGATGCATTTCACGCTGCGCCTTGGTCTTTCTCGTTCATCAACGATCGTGACAGAAAAACCCACCACCAATGGACCAAGCCGCGTGCCCAGGAGGAGCAGAGAGGATGGACCTGGCGGGAGATGTGGGAGGATCTGGCAAGGAAGATGGAGGCCCTGAAAGGGATCAGGGTGGAGAAGGAGAGACAGCCCCAATAAAAAACATTTGGGGGGCTAAAAGGGTGGTCGGGGAGCCCCGACCACTGCACTCGTGGGGGCTCAAAGAGGAGTCCTCACTGGAGGAGGACGGGGCGCGGAGTGTAAAGGACGGAGACAGTCATAGACCTCCAGCGCCGGTTCCCAGTCCGGTACGCCCCGTACCTGCTCTCCGCACCAAGTCAGTGGTGCGTGTTCCCAGTCTGGCCCGGCCTGTTCCTGCTCCCCGCACCAAGCCAGTGGTGCGTGTTCCCAGTCTGGCCCGGCCTGTTCCTGCTCCCCGCACCAAGCCAGTGGTGCCCGTCGCCAGTCCGGCACGGCCTGTTCCTGCTCCTCGCACCAAGCCAGTGGTGCGCGTCGCCAGTCCGGCCCGGCCTGTTCCTGCTCCTCGCACCAAGCCTGTGGTGCGCGTCGCCAGTCCGGCCCCGCCTGTTCCTGCTCCTCGTACCAAGCCAGTGGTGCGCGTCGCCAGTCCGGCCCGGTCTGTTCCTGCTCCTCGTACCAAGCCAGTGGTGCGCGTCGCCAGTCCGGCCCAGTCTGTTCCTGCTCCTCGTACCAAGCCAGTGGTGCGCGTCGCCAGTCCGGCCCGGTCTGTTCCTGCTCCTCGTACCAAGCCAGTGGTGCGCGTCGCCAGTCCGGCCCGGCCTGTTCCTGCTCCTCGTACCAAGCCAGTGGTGCGCGTCGCCAGTCCGGCCCGGCCTGTTCCTGCTCGTCGCACCAAGCCAGTGGGGCGCGTCGCCAGTCCGGCACGGCCCGTGCCCGTTCCACCGGTGCCTGGTTCGGCACCGGTCAGCGGCTCCATTCCGGAGCCAGAGCAGTCCGCTCCACCGGTGCCTGATCCAGCTCCGGTCAGCGGCTCCACGCTGGAGCCAGAGCAGTCCGCTCCACCGGTGCCTGATCCAGCTCCGGTCAGCGGCTCCACTCCGGAGCCGCCACCGAGGCTGGAGGCCCACCCGGACACTCCCCTATTCAGTCAAGTTTGTGCGGCCGGAGTCCGCACCTTTGGGGGGGGGGGGGTACTGTCACGCCCTGGCCTATATAACTCTAGCTAGTTTGGTCAGGGTGTGAATATCTATGTTTGTATTTCTATGTTTGGCCGGGTGTGGTACCCAATCAGAGGCAGCTGTCGCTCGTTGTCTCTGATTGGGGATCATACTTAGGCAGCCAGTTTTCCTGCCTGTGTTGTGGGTTTTTGTTTTGTGCTCGGTGAGTTTGGCTTGTGTGTATAGCCTTCCGACGTCACGTTTCGTTGCCTGTTGTTGTTTTGTGTGTTTATTCGGTTGAATAAACATGGATGCATTTCACGCTGCGCCTTGGTCCTTCTCGTTCATCAACGATCGTGACAATAAGACAAAAAATGACAGGGTTTGAGTGAGAGGACTAACTGGTGTCTCCAAGTGGCCACACACCTATCCAAAGTGTGCACAGTTCCTATGTAATTTTAATGCACTTTTATGACTCAAAGAAGAGTCTTCAACTATAAGGTGCTTTTTTAAACTCTCCTAGCTGTGCTGTTGAGGAACTATAGCAAGCAGACTTGTTGGGCATGTGCTATTGACAACATGACTAGCTAAGTTATAAAACACGATATTACAGTGTTAGGCTTTCACAATGCCATTTTGGTGTGCATAGAAAGGAGTCATGAGTACATTCAGGTGTGTGTGCCGCGGCAAATTTTCTTCACAATAGACAAACATAATGATCATAAACATTGACACTGTATATGACATGCGTTTTATGATATGGAAATGTGAAGTGTACATTTGGACTCACAGGTGTTTGGCTTGCTTATCTGACATCAAAGCTGTATTTATCATAATCCTCAACGTTTCATCTTTCAAAATACATCTAGTCATCCTAATTTACAGCATTTCCCCCACTCAGACAACAAAACATTTGCAAAAGTTGCCCAATTACCGGGAGGGATGGGGGCAACTTTTTGTCGCACGAGGTGCTCAAGTTCAAACGGCTGTCAGTCAAAACCCAAACAGCGCTGTAAAGCACAGAGCCAGAGCTCTGACGTCATGTATAGCATGTTACTGTACAGCCACTGCTTTCCAATTTAGACGCTTCTTAGTGACCAAATGTCATTTTCAACCCGTATACGGGTACAAGGGTAAAGGGTTAAGTCAGTAGGGGAGCTGATATTAGGTACCACCCCACATGATGACTGTTATGTCTGCGTAGGATAAGAGACTGATACCTTCAACACCAAATTATAGAAAATGATAGCATTATCACTGTGTGACTGAGCTGCTTTCTCAGTGTAAGTTTTGTCATAACAATAAATAAAAGCTTGACTTCTCCTCTCACTCTTTCTTTCCCTCTTTCTCTCTCTCTCTCTCTCTCTTTCTCTTTCTTCTCTCATGGCTCCTTCAAGGAGGTGATGAGAGTCTCATGGGTACTCCAGGTACTCAGTGTGTGAATAGGGCAGGATACGTGTGTGTGTGTGTGTGTGTATGTGGGTCAATACAACACAACAGATGAGCAGTTGTTCAACAGTTGAGTTGAGCGGCAGCTGTTCATATCTTGTACCTCGCCGTTCTTCTCTCACCCCCGCCCCTCCCTGTAACCCAAGGACAGGAAAGTAATCATCTGATCCTGCTTTGTGAGCTCTGGAACCAGACACACCTCTCCTCTATTATTCAGAGGCACACTGAGGGGAGGTGCACTGTGCGCCACCACTCTCCAAAGTCAAACACTCTCTTTCCCCTCAGTCTCCTCTCCTCTCTAGTCATCTCTTCTCCTCCCACTACTCCACTGAAGGAGAAGGGACTAAGAGAAGGGACTAGGGGCAAGAAATAGAGCAGCTCCTCTCTTTCTCTCTACTTTTTTCCTGTCCTCTTTTCCTATACCTATCCCCCTCCCTTCATCTTTCTCTCTTCCCTTCACCCCGTTACTGTGGAGGAAACTTCAAAGCAGCTCTGAAGTCAGTGGGAAAGAAGAGAGAGAGAGGATCCCAAGAGGACACACACACACACACACACACACACACACAGCACCCAGAGCTGTCCAAAGGCGCAGTGTGCCCTTTCCTCTCCCTGCAGAGTAGTATCTTAGTGACAGCTTCAAACAGAGCCAACCCTCTAAGAGTAGATGTGTGTGTGCCTGTGTGTGTGTGTACGCGTGAAAAACTCTGCATTTTCATCCTCCAGTTTTTGTCATGACTGTGTGTTCGCTTCAATAATGCAGTTTCATCTGATCCTCTCATCAAAAACACTGGCCTTCCCCGATCTAATATCTTGGTAGCGTCCCAAATGGCACCCTATTATAAACTAGTGCATTGCACTACTTTTGACCAGGGCTCATAGGGCTCTGGTCAAAAGTAGTGCACTATGTAGGGAACAGGGTGACATTTGGGACGCACCGCTACTATACTGCAGAGAAGCCTGTTAGCCCTGTAGGGGAGTAATGTTTTTATAATTCATCCAAATGATGAATAGCAACACCAATATTTAATTGAGTAATAAGAGATCTAAGAAGAAAAAAAGAGAATAAATCAGTCTTGATTTAACAACTACTAGCCTGCAGAGGACACAATATATTAGTAGAAGACTCCGTTAAAAAATTTATCTGGCTGGTTTAATTATTAAATTATTCAATTTGGGTCTTTGATCTAAATTGTATCTAATGTTTTTTGCTGCTTGATGAGAGAATCTAAGACTTGACTGTCTCTGATCAAAGGATATGAAAAAAAGGCTTCTTCTGGATGTAAAGGAATATCTAGATCACACGCTCAGGTAGCCAACATACACGCACGCGCACGCACGCACACACACACACACACACACACACACACACACACACACACTAGCTATCTAAGCAAATAAAGTAAACAGCACACCAGTATGGTAGCTTATCTTAAAGGGGCAATCCGCAGTTGAAACAATAACAAAGCGTTTCTGTAAAAAGCTGAGGGATGGGGCTGGAGAAATGTAACCACTCATCAAATTCATAGACAAAGCTATGGATGCAAGGAATGACCATCAATGATATCAATATTATAGCTTTAACCATGTTTTGAGGCTATACAGTGTTTGTTTACATTTACTTTGTTTACAAACATTGGCGTAAAACAAGCTTATATTATGGGTTCTGATGGGGTACAACAGTTGAACTAAACTTATGAGGCATTTATAAGTTCAATTCTTTAAGAATCAATGGGTACATATCACATTTGATGTAGCAACTGCAGATTGCCCCTTTAAAGCCTCTATCAGATGTGAGTAATATAAAGAGCCAAGGTCTAGTTTTGTAGACGAGTCATCTGGTGTGGTAATGCAAGCCTTCTCCAGTAGCATCTGCTGTAGAGGGATACATGGGAACTACTGTACAGGCAGAGGGACTCTAAAAGGAAGAGGAAGCATACGTTCTCCCATCTGTGAGGAACACGCCATTGGGTCCATGACTAGGCTTCTCCTGAAAGACAGTACCGCAGACAGGCAGATGAGCACGCACACAGGCACGCACATACACATGTGCCAGATCTCTCGCTCTCTCGCTTACTCACTCACTCATACACATGTGCCAGATCTCTCTCTCTCTCTTACTCACTCCCTCACATGTGCCAGATCTCTCTCTCTCTCTCTCTTACTCACTCACTCACTCACTCATACACATGTGCCAGATCTCTCTCTCTCTCTCTTACTCACTCACTCACTCACACACTTGTGGCATATCTCTCTTTCTCACTCTCACGCGCACGCACGCACAAACACACGCACACACACACACACACACCAGAACTCTCTCACAAACACACACACGCACGCACACAGAATGACAGATGAAGACAGAGATTGAAGTGTGTGTGTGTGCATGGAGGGGGATAAGATCTAAATATGTATGTGTTATAACAAGGTAATTTGGCCCCCAGCACTATATGTCGAGTCCCTGGGTGTATATGGGGCAGGCAGACAGGGAAGACTGGGGGCTTGTCTTTATGTGATAATTCATACTACACTCTGTAGTTTGTCTACCGAAGAGGCTATACAATACAAAAAGAAAACCTCCTTTGATAGTACAGATCTGAAGGTGACTTCCTGGATCAAACAACATGTGGTAGTCACACAGTACTGCCCTCGTCATACATCTAAGACCAAGCTCAGGTCTATTGAACTGTCAGGGACTTTACATCCAACCAGCTAAAGATATATGACCTACCCCCATTAGTGCCCAACGTCATAGAATTCCAACACTGTCTCTCACCCCTCCCATGCTCTCTGTTCTCCACACGCAAACACCTGCACACACACACGCGCGGGCGCACGCACGTATATGCACACGCCCGCACACACGCCCACCCGCACACACACATGCACATGCACACACACACACACCAGTCCAATGCTGCCTGGTGGTTCAAGGGGGTTGAAGGAGAACAGTTTCTGGCTGCATTCTCCCTGCTGCTCAGAGATAAGAGCATCATTTGGAAGGAATCGCTGTCTTTAAATAAGGGAGAGTTATCCGCCACCCGTTGTGCTCTAACATTTACAGTTTGGATTTAAAAACAAGCCGGTGGATGTGGGGCGACGTGCAGGCCGTGATCATTTGCTGCTTGGAAAACATCTTTGACGAAGAAGCCTCGTTTGTAGTTTGCTGATACACACACCCCTTCCCTGGATCCCTCTCCCCCGTCCACCTTCACTCTCTTCCCCCCCGCACCCCATAACTGACACAGCTCCTCCTCCCTGCTACAACCTTTCATCTCTCCCTCCCTTCCTCCCCCTTCCAGCTGTCCTTCATAAGAAAGAGGGATGAGGGATGAGGGAAGTAGGACAGGAGGAGGAGGAGGAGGAGGAGGAGGAGGAGGAGGAACGTGTGTCTGCTGGGGGATGAAGCAGAGGGGAGGGAGGGAGTCACTGACTGACAGAGCCTGGATGTGAAGAAAGAGAATAGCAGGAGTCACTAGACTCAGAGAGAGAGATAGAGAGAGAGGCATGGGCAGATGGAGGCACTGGCTGACAGAGCCTGGTTGTGAAGAAAGAGAATAGCAGGAGTCACTAGACTCAGAGAGAGAGAGATAGAGAGAGAGGCATGGGCAGATAGAGGGAGGCACTGGCTGACAGAGCCTGGTTGTGAAGAAAGAGAATGGCAGGAGCTAGACTCACAGAGAGAGAGGGGTAGCAGACAGGGGGAAATGTCACTGCTCGTCAAATAACAGAGTTAATAGAACAGCAGACAGATGGTAAATGCAGAGAAACAGAGACAAAGTACAGGAGAGATGTCTGCTGAGAGTAGTTGTTCAGGTGACCAGCTTTAACGGCTAGTCCAACTAGGTGACTAGGGATCTCTATACTACAGACTCAGACACCTTTTCTTTCTTTGTCACTTTGCGTTTGAACAACAGCAGCTAGCGTAATCTTAATACAATCTGATCTAATCCTTTTATCAGCCTCTTGGGCTGGACTGGACTAGCTGGCTGCCTCGGGGTGGCTGAGTTGAGGGCTAAACACACACAAACACACACTAACACTAACAATGGATGACACCTATCAGCAAGAAGACAACTGCAACAGCAACACCATGCGACAACCAGCTGCTACACCGTATAGCAACCAATACACAGTAGGACAAAAAACAACATAATATGACAGTGACATCTTCTGTACAACCAGTTCATCAGACATGAAACAAGGAAAAGTTGTTTGATATTGGTTAGGATGACACCAACTTGCTCCTTGTCTTTCAATGTTGTCATGATGTGTATATTTAGTTAATGTAAATATGTCTACCACCATGCAGAACTAAGCCAGACAGACCCACTGCTAAACAAGTGCAAACTGCATCAGGAACCATGGGGAAATGGGAGCAATTTCAAATCAAATCACATTTTTATTAGTCACATACACATATTTCGCAGATGTTATTGTGGGTGTAGCGAAATGCTTGCGGACATTTACCCATTGAGTTGAGTGGGTAACTGAAGTGTATTCCTGGATTCCTGTATCCATGGATGCCGGTCAATTTCAGTATGTACTGTATACTGTTCCATTATTATTTATTGGGGAATAATCAAGGACATTCATCACAATCAGGACTCTGATAGTGAGAAATGCAACATTGAAGATTGTGTATAAATAAGGGTTTGGGGGAGGGAGTCACGCATAGGATGAAACATACTGTTACTCCATTGAATTCACTATCAAGTAAGATGAATAACAGTAAGTAATTATAAACACATCTCCTCCAAGCATAACCAATGAACTTTGACTTAACCCACTCATATCAGTGTGGCTCATACTCGAGACAAAAACAACCAATAAACAGTAAACATCTCTACTCATGAACATGCAAATTAAAGACGTAGCAGGCTACATCGTAGCTCTGCAAATAATAAAAAAAACAGGGACATCTGCAGAGCACGGATCAGTGTGATTAACAACAATAAACGATCTTTCTTTGTACATGGACAGTTCTTGAACGCAGAAGTTATCCGGGACCATAGCAAAATAGGTTGTCGTGTTCATTTGACGCAAACACAGAAGTTATTGTCAAATAAAAACGGCGAAGTTAATCTGTTTATTTTATCTAGCCTGCGTATGCTAACGGCGCTTGAGCTACCGTTCATTCTTCACTGATGCGCGAACAGCCTGCTGTCGCTAGCTCGCCAACTTCATCCTCTTCTATGAATAAGCACGGGGTTACGTGATGTGTCTTACCTTATTCCTCTCTCTCTCTCTCGTGAATAACGGAGTTGTTGGACGGCTGACGGCGGTGATGGTTTCTGTATTTCGGACACCGTGTGACGCTGAGCGGTGCCGTCCTCTTGTGAAGGATTTGTCCGTGGTCCTGGATTCCCAAGTTCGAGCTGACTGTTATCCTGCCTGGTGCTGAAGTGGACAGCACTAAGCAGCAGCAAAGCAGTATTGTAAAAACACAGCGCTCCACGCCCAACATACTGCACAGCAACCTCTATCGGATGGGAGGGAACATTCCATCTATGAACAACGCAGGATGACGTCTGAGAAAAATAGCCTTCAAAACCTGGACATGGAAGAGTAATATTTAGTGGACGTGTACGCTCGGATAGCGCCATCTAGCGCTTCCGTTTTGACTGCTTGTTGATTGGAGACTGTACAAAATGATACCATAATTACTACGTTTACATGCACAAAATAATACAGTTATTGTGAATATAGGATTTTTTTATTCCAAACTCACTTCATGCAATTCTACACATTTTGCCATGACTTATGCCATGTTCATAGGATATGCCTATCTGCAGTGGTGTAAAGTACTTAAGTAAAAATACTTTAAAGTGCTACTTAATACTTTTTCTGGGGTATCTATACTTAACTTTACTATTTATATATATTTTTTACAACTTTTACTTTACTTCACTACAGTCCTAAAGAAAATCATGTACTTTTTACTCCATACATTTTCCCTGACACCAAAAAGTACTCGTTAATTTTTTAAATGCTTAGCAGGACAGGAAAATGGTCCAATTCACAAACTTATCAAGAGAACATCCCTGGTCATCCTACTGCCTCTGTTCTGGCGGACTCACTAAACACACATGCTCTGTTTGTAAATTATGTCTGAGTGTTGGAGTGTCCCCCTGGCTACCCATAAAAAAATTAAAAATAAAGACAATGGTGCCGTCTAGTTTGCTTAATATAAGGAATTAATATAAGGAATTAAATTATAATTTTACTTTGGATACTTAATTATATTTTAGCAATTACATTTACTTTTGATAGCCTACTTAAGTAGGCCATATTTAAAACTTTCACTTTCATTTTCTATCATGTGGTCCTCTGTAGCTCAATTGGTAGAGCTTGGCGCTTGTAATGCCAGGGTAGTGGGTTCGATCCCCGGGACCACCCATACGTAAAAATTTATGCACGCATGACTGTAAGTCGCTTTGGATAAAAGCGTCTGTTAAATGGCATATTATATTATATCAAGGTATCTATATGGAGTAGAAAGTACATTAGGAATGTAGTGAAGTAAAAGTAAAGTACAGATACCCCAAAAAACTACTTAAGTAGTAGCCTACTTTAATGATTTTTACTTAAATACTTTACACCACTGCAAATCAGATTGGATAAAGCGTTTGATTATTAAAATATCAACCTCAATTTCACTTTACAGTTTTTCTTTCTGAGGGCTGATCGGAGACATTTCCAGGGAAATCTCCAGCCTGGGACAGGCCACCAAAATCAGGGACTGACCCCGGAAATCGGGGACATCTAGTCACCCTATTCTGGACACGTTGGTATGGCACAGCAGAGTTCGCAAAAAAAGACCCCCCTGCAGCACCCGCATTTAGCGTAGAATAGCAGGAAATTAGCTCAGAGATTCTTGAAAGTCGGGACAATCCTTGTCAGGCAGGGAAACTTTATTTTGATAGTAAAAAAAAATTGCATTATTTTAGCTTAAAATGTTTCCTCTTGTTATGTCAGTCACTGACCGTCAATCAATTAGCCCATGTCAGCTAACATTTTATAGATTCCTAGGTAAGTTAGTCTAGCCAGCTTGTAGTAATCATGGCCGAATTACTAACCGTGCACCCAAGTCACTCTCACTCAATTACTTTTAAAACTGTAAGATTCTCTCTCTGCCCCATGGAAAAATGTGTAGAAGTCCAGGACATTCACTTTAAAGCTGCACATTTTTAACTCCACCACCAAGAGGAGAGCCACTAAAATGTTAGGAGTTAATACGGTAATCGGGAGGGAGTAGTAACCTATATGTAACCTTGTTGATTCTCCTCAGGACTTTGAACGGCTCCACAAACCGTGGGCTCAGCTTCCGGCAGGGCAGGCGGAGGGGCAGATTCCGGGTCGAGAGCCAGACCCGATCACCCGGTACAAAAACCAGGGCCTCACTATGGTGGCGGTCAGCGTTGGCCTTCTGGCGACGCGCGGCGCGCAGGAGGTGAACGTGAGCAGCCTTCCAAGTCTCCTCCGCACGCCGAAACCAGTCATCCACCGCAGGAGCTTCGGTCTGGCTTGGATGCCACGGTGCCAGAACCGGCTGATAACCTAAGACACGTTGAAATGGAGTTAGGTTAGTGGAAGAGTGGCAAAGAGAGTTCTGGGCATATTCGGCCCATGGCAAGAACACCAACCACTCCCCTGGCCGGTCCTCTCTATGGGTCCTTTGAGTAACCATCGTGACTGGTGCTGTAACTTCCCTAACGAACCCTGTCCCTAATGGTCGACTGTCAATTGCTTTGATGGGCAGTGGAGTGGATAGGGGAACCAATGGAATACCTAGACTTAGAGCTAATGACCTGTCCATAAAGTTCCCAGCTGCGCCTGAATCGACCAGCGCCTTACACTGGGAAACTACGGGGTAGTCAGGGAAGGTGACGTGTATGGTGCAGTGTGCAGTAGAAGGCTCTGACCAAGTGTGGATTAGCGCTACCTGGGGTGATGTGAAAGTGGCGGACACCTTCTCCCGCTCCGATGGAGCCGGGCTGATGTTCACGAAGTAGAGGTCCAGCTGCAGGAGGAATCCCTGGCAGCGGGCAGCCATCCCGTCAAACTCCCTCGGTCGGGATAGATGAATCCCTCGGGGTGTTGGTGTGTGGGTGGCCGGATCCGGTCGCTCAGCTGGTCCCGACGGGTCGGGTCCTCCCCTCTCCAGGCGTTGGACGACCTGGAGAACCCGATCCATCGCTTCGCCCAAGCTGGCTAGCATCCTGGAATGCTTGTGGACCCGTGCCACGACTCCAGGCATGGGCTCTTCTCCTGCTGACTCCATGGTGGGTGTGTGATTCTGTGGTGATGTGATTTGAAGGAGTCAGGCACAGGAGGGTAAATCACAGAATAACAGGTTTATTCCGTTGACACAGCGGTACGAAGCAATGCATCAAACACTCCAGTGCGGAAAATACAGCGCACTGGAAACAACAAGGCACACGGGTGAATATCCCGGTGATACAAAATACAAAGAGCTCCATTGAGCTAAACTAACCTCCACAATAAACAATCACACATAAAGACAAGGGGGCAGAGGGAACACTTATACAGGTACTGATGAGGGGAATTGAAACCAGGTGTGTGTAATAAACAAGACAAAACAAATGGAATGATGAGATGAGGAGCGGCAGTGGCTAGAAGACCGGTGACGACGAACGCCGAAGCCTGCCCGAACAAGGAGAGGAGGCAGCTTCGGAGGAAGTCGTGACACCCCCAAAACGCAAGTTATTAGCCTTATGAACATAGAAACTTGGTTGCAGTTTCTATGCTCCAATGATAAAAAATGTAATACATCTTTAATACTGCTAAACCGAATGTGTTGATAGGTGTCAAGTTATATGGCTACAATTTGATTGTTTGAAGTGTAATTTTATGATTACTTTCAAAAAAGTTATTGTTTAAAGACCCGAAAAAGCTATTGTTGACCTTTTATTTTTCTAAATAAATATTGTCTATTTGTCCACTACTCAGATTATATTTTGGCCCACCAATACCAACATTTCGAGCACCCCTGGTTTAGACAAACCCTCAATGTTGCAAATGCTAGGCTACAAGCATTGGGAAATAATGTCTTGCCGCTTTTTTCCAGGGGAGATTAAGTTTATGAATGGCCTGACTGGGCAGTGGCACAGTTGATGCTCATTGACAATTTAAATGGAACTGTTAACCAGCATTACCCGGGGATTGTGGTGAATAACTCCCTGCTATCAACCAATCAGCATCCAAGATCCAAACAACCCATTTAGATGGCTGGCTAGATTACCTTACCCTGCAATCTAAAAAGGTGCTAATTGAGTGACTGTGGAAGTGGAAAACTGCTGATGCACAATACAATTTAGAAATTGCACCTTGTGTATTCTACTTTTCTAACTCTTAACAGTATGTTGAGACCCCGACTGAGTTCCTAAACTTCTCTTTTTTGGGGGGTCGGGGGCCCTACGGGGCCCTACACGCAGCGCATAGTCTGCGTATAGGAAGAGGCAGGTAGCACATGCACAGAACACATACACAGGAATCACATAGGCCTATAGGTAGCACATGCACAGAACACATACACAGGAATCACATAGGCCTATAGGTAGCACATGCACAGAACACATACACAGGTACTTTGATTGAAGGGGAAATCTGCAGTTGCTACATCCATTTTTTGACTTATAAATTAATAATATATACAGTTTGATTCTTGAAGAATATAACTTATAAATGCCTCATTAGCTTAGTTCAACTGTCGTAGCCCATGATAACCCAAAATATTAGCTTGTATTATTCCAATGTTTGTAAACAATGTTAATTTAAACAAACACTTTATAGCCTCAAAACATGGTTAAAACTTTAATTTGGATGTCATGGATGGTCAGTCCCTGGATGGTCAGTCCTTGCATCCATAGCTCTGTCTATGAATTTGAGAATGGTAACATTTGCCCATCCCTCAGCTTTTTGCAAAACAGAGGTGGGGTGTCTTCCTTGTAATTGTTTCAACTTCGCATTTTACATTTAATGTGTTTACATCATAGAATTCCATATTGAATCCTATGTAAAGAAATGTAATAGGATCTGTGTGGTTTACATGTTCAAAAGAGCTGAAAACCCAGGTGTTTTAATCGGTTTATGCTTAGATTACGACCTTACTCTGATAAACATAATTAGAGTAAGGCATTAAAATTACTAATGCCAAACTCGGAGTATTGCCATAATCAGATAAATATTGAAATATTAGTGTGCATGTAAACCCACCCAACCTTGGTCTGTAGGAAACATATGGCTCATCTATTTGCATTTAAGACAGAGTTTTATTAAGCATGGGATAGTGTGTTGTTGGGTAAAACCATACTTCCAATATACAATGCAGTAATAACCTGATAGACAATTAGCACAGACAAGTTAAATTCCTTTGGCAGCCGTGTTACCATATGTCACTTCAAAATAATAGAATTACAGGACATAATTATAGTTACATCATTAATTCACAGTTATAGTAGCCTATGTGGATTGAAAAGCACCCCCGTTCAATTTCTCTGCATTTAAATTTTATTGGGACAACAAAGCACAAAAATGGTCACTTCAAAATTATTTCAGCGCTATAAACATCACCTATAAAAGTGCATTATCTGAAGTAAGTTTATAGAAAGGTTATAGCTCAGATTATAACTCAGATTATAGTTTTGGAATATTTTGTGCTCATTGGAGTACATTGGTTCATCAGCAGATGGTGAGGTGGTGGGTGTTGGTCTGGGATGAACTATCGTCCCTCCATGCTGAACCTCCAGTCCTCCTTACATACATTATCCCTTTTGTAAAGGATAGAAATGTTCTGGTCCCTCCAAGGATCATATAGTATATTTTGGGCACTGAACCGTACCGTACCTACTGTATGTGTCGCTTTAAAGTGGGTTCAGCTCTGTGATCCTTTGGCACCATTTGGTTTTCCATCTACGGTATTCAAAATGTTCAATAGGGTCACTGAGCTTTTGTGTTACAGGGTATCATAATGTTCCATAGGCTGTGTGTTTTCCATGTTAATGGCCACGTGGAGGGGGAGTGGTCCTGGGGATGGGTAGGGTGGGGGAGGCCCTGGGTGACAGCCTGGGTGGCTTGCTTGGGGAGCAAGCTATGGTCTGTCAGTGGTCCTGGGGTTGGCCAGGGAGGTGAGGGTGGGCGAGGCCCTGAGCCTGGGTGACCGCCTGGGTGGCCTGCTCTGGCACCAGGCTGGGGTCTGTCAGGATGGACGTGGAGGTGCTCAGGAGACGGAGTGAACTAAGGACCGCTGAGGAGAGGATCAGGTAACAGGGAGATGAAGAAAGATTAGACAGACACACAGAGTAACACTTGGTGACTAACTGACAGACAGACAGATAAACACACAGACAGATAGACCAAAAACGAGATGACTAACAGACAGACAGACAGACTAGATGACGAACTGATAGTCATTGAAGCTGGTGATGTTGAACTCACTGGGTCTGAGGGCAGGCAGAGAGCAGTGCTGGTCCAGCCAGGACAGAGTGGTGCGACACAGATCCTCTACACTGGCTGTGGATACCATCCCGTTATATGACTCAAACAAGGGCTCTATGATGATGCTGAACTGAGCCCGTGTTTAGGAAAGCACCATTCTGACTCATGTATTATTATGAGACATACATACACATGATACAATTTACAATATATGATTCAAAATATACATATACATACTTCTGATTGGCTGTTCATATGTGCGCTACTAGTCAAACCAGACCATTCGTTTATCTTTTTCCAAATACAGTAGCTGCGATTGACTGATCTTGTCTGGTGCAATGTAAACAATGTCGTATCTATAAAATAAAATAAAAGACCATCTAGAGCTCCAGAAAAAGTACATTATTTGAAAGAAAACAAATACTATTTGAACCCAGGTCTGGATCTAACACTGAATCTACGCTTCTCCTAACTGTCCTATCACTGAGTTTAAGGATACGATCCAGAACTTCCAGTTCTGTAGTGTCTGTGCCCGGACGTACTCTCTGAACTTCTCCCTCATGTGGTCGAAGCGTTGGCGGGTGATGGGCACACCAGTGGCAGGCAGCTGCTGCTGGCACACACTGAATCGGAAAGAGAAGTGGTATGATCACATAGACACATGCGTACTTGACAAACACACACACTCAGATTCTGTTTAATGTGTTTCAAGACGGTGGTCTTACTTGATGGCAGAGTTGAGGAGCAGAATTTCGTCCCTGAGTCTCTGAGCCTCCTCATGTAGCTGAGTTCTCTCCTGCTGCATCTTGCTGATGTACTCGGCTGTCTTATGTAGCGTTGTGGCCTTGCTGATCTGGGACACGGGACAGAGCACAGAGACAATAATGTAGATACATAATGTTCCATTTATTTATTCTATTTCTATGGGACAAAGGGGTTACTGCTGGGCAACACCACACTGATTCTCATGCTGTGTGTTTGGAATAGTGGTAGGATATGATTGCTGAAACCATTGTATGTTACTGTAACTGAGGTGATTGGGGTTGATAACAGTTCCTAAATACCGCTCATTGCAGCTTCCTATCCTCTACACCCCTATGACTTGTGTTGTGTAGTAGGCATTTCCATGTAAAAACCCGCATGAGCACTAATATGAAGTTCATAGTAGCACATAGAAGTTGGTGTCAAATGAATGATAAGAGTCTATATATTTGAGAAATTAAGGCATATAAAAACAATCAACCATTTTCCAAAAACATAGAAAAAAGCAAAGGCCTTGATTTCTGGTCAAACAGTTGGAAAAGGGGTCTTAGAAAACATCTAGCAGCAAAAGTCTTAAAAAGTATTAGAAATGCATAAAAACACAATAATGCTGAAGTAAAGAGCCCTGCCAACTAATATCAACATTTATAGTTAGTTTTGCAGAAATTATTTGTCTTCTGTGACCAAAAAACCACATATCTTTAAGATATTTTCTAATTTCTCTCCCTCATGAGGAGGGAAGATAATGAAAGTTCACAGAATTAACAAGTAAAGGTAGACCTACCAATTAGCAATAGTGTTTATACTGATAACAATTTGGTTTGTGATTTATTAAGTGATTAAAATGCATCATTCTGTTACCAGATCAGTAACAGAATGACCAAAAATCAGTAACAGAATGACTGCAACTGAATTGCCTACAATGGGAATTCATAGTAGTTACAAACCACAGTTGGGCCACCTGCTACTGTCCTCCCTTCCACTGGCATACTGTTATGTTCACCTCATAACTGTTTTCTTTCTCTTTCTGTAACATGGTAGTTAAAGCAAGAGTGTGAAAACAGTCTAGACAACCCCTCCCTCTCTCTCCCAGTCTCTCTTCTCTCTCTCTCTCTCCAGTTAATGTCACCTCTCCCGGCTCTTACTGACAACTACTCATGAGCCCACTCTCTTTCCATTTACTGTAACCAGCCTGTGCATCGACCGACACGGGACATCCATGGACGTTGAAAAGTAGTTGAAATTTGGTCAGTCCAAATCTGAACCAATCATAGACGTCTGTTTCACAAGTTTGGACAGCACAGCACTGTACAGTACAGTAAAGAAAAGTAGAGTATAGGTCAGTACAATATAGTACAGTACTGTACTGTACATTAGAGTTTAGTACAGTACAGCACACTAGAGTAGAGTACAGTATAATCTACTGTATTGTACTGTACTTTACTGTACTGTACTGAATTTTTTTAAACTCAAGTTGTCATATCATAGCTGACACCCCATTCCTTCTGCAGACATCTTTGAATCTTTATTCAGAGTAGATATTTAACTGAGTTTTTGAAAAACGTGGTCACATAAAAAATTGAGGGAGATTTTACCGTCATTCTGTTCATCAAGTTAATTAGTTTTTGTAAAATGTTCTGTGGAAATTGTTACAAGTAGTCCTGGTGCATAGAGGTGTATGGTTTGTTTAACTTTGCTATCAACGGTTTTTGTTTGGCATACTTTTTAAAGTGAAAAAGTCTCAGCGTCATTCTGTTCCAGTGGAATTGCCACAGTGCAGACTTCCACTGTAACCTACCTTTATTCTTTTATAGCTTGGATATCCTACTGCAGTACTTACCTTTATACTTGGCTGAGAGCTTAGTGTGGTGACGAGACTGTGCAGAGTATCAAAGCCTAGTTTGATGTTGAAACGTCTCTTCTGCTCAGCAGAGATGTGAGTTATCCTCCTGGTCTCTGTCTGCAACAGACACACACCTCATAGATCAGGAACTGTATGCTTATACATTGAGATTGTCAACATCTATCGATTGACGGTCTTGTCAACACAGACACTATTCATCTCTCTAACACTGGTGGAGCGCAATGAAGAATGGTGCCGTTTTACAGGCTCCTAACCAACTGTGCTATTTTGTGTGTTTTTTCGCATTGTTTGTAACTTATTTTGTACACAATGTTGCTGTTACCGTCTCTTATGACAGAAAAGAGCTTCTGGATATCAGAACAGCGATTACTCACCTCGAACTGGACGAAGATTTTTTATTTCATGAGTCTGACGCGAAGGATATACTGCTTCTCTGAGACCAGGCCCAAATCCCTATCATTCACGTAAAGAAAATATGTAAATACAGGGGGCGGAGATCGGGATGCCTTGTGAGAATTTGTCTGCAAGTGGGTAACACACCTCTACCATCCGTTCTATTGGCCAACGTGCAATCACTGGAAAATAAACTGGATGACTATCCTACCAACGGGATATTAAAAACTGTAATATCTTATGTTTCACGAGTCGTGGCTGAACGACGACACGGATAATATACAGTTGTCTGGGTTTTCCGTGCATCGGCAGGACAGAACAGTAAGACGAGGGGTGGTGGTGTGTGTCTATTCGTCAATAACAGCTGGTGCATGATGTCTAATATTAAAGAAGTATTGAGGTATTGCTCTCCTGAGGTAGAGTATCTCATGATAAACTGTAGTCCACACTATCTACCAAGAGAGTTTTCATCTGTATTTTCCGTAGCTGTCTATTTACCACCACAAACCGACGCTGGCACTAACACCGCACTCAACGAGCTGTATAAGGCCATAAGCAAACAAGAAAATGCTCATCCAGAATCGGTGCTCCTAGTGGCCTGGGACTTTAATGCAGGCAAACTTAAATCCGTTTTACCCAATTTCTACCAGCATGTCACATGTGCAACCAGAGGAAAATAAACTCTAGACCACCTTTACTCCGCACACAGAGACACATACAAAGCTCTCCCTCGCCCTCCATTTGGCAAATCTGACCATAATTCTCCATGTTCCGGGATTCATCCAATGACATTGAGGAGTATACCACCTCAATCACCGGCTTCATCAATAAGTGCATCGACGACGTCATCCCCACAGTGACCGTACGTACATATCCCAACCAGAAGCCATGGATTACAGGCAACATCCGCACCGAGCTAAAGGCTAGAGCTGCCGCTTTCAAGGAGTGGGACACTAATCCGGACGCTTATAAGAAATCCCGCTATGCCCTCAGACGAACCATCAAATAGGCAAAGCGTCAATAAAGGACTAAGACTGAATCCTGCTACACCGGCTCTGACGCTCGTCGGATGTGGCAGGGCTTGCAAACTATTATGGACCACAAATTGAAACCCAGCCGCGAGCTGCCCAGTGACGCAAGCCTACCATACGAGCTAAATGCCTTTTATGCTCTCTTCGGGGCAAGCAACACTGAAGCATGCATGAGAGCACCAGCTGTTCCGGACGGCTGTGTGATCGCGCTCTCCGTAACCGATGTGAGCAAGACCTTTCAACAGGTCAACATTCACAAGGCCGCAGGGCCAGACGGATTACCAGGTTGTGTACTCAGAGCATGTCTTCACTGACATTTTCATCCTCTCCCTGACCGAGTCTGTAATTCCTACATGTTTCAAGCAGACTACCATAGTCCCTGTGCCCAAGAAAGCAAAGGTAACCTGCCTAAATAACTACCGCCCGTGGCACTCACGTCGGTACCCATGAAGTGCTTTGAAAGGCTGGTCATGGCTCACATCAACATCATCATCCCGGAAACCCTAGACCCACTCCAATTCACATATCGCCCCAACAGATCCACAGATGACGCAATCTCAATCGCACTCCACACTGCCCTTTCCCACCTGGACAAAAGGAACACTTATGTGAGAATGCTGTTCATTGACTACAGCTCAGCGTTCAACACCATAGTGCCCACAAAGCTCATCACTAAGCTAAGGACCCTGGGACTAAACACCTCCCTCTGCAACTGGATCCTGGACTTCCACACAGGCCACCCCCAGGTGGTAAGGGTAGGCAACAACACATCTGCCACGCTGATCCTCAACACGGGGGCCCCTCAGGGGTGCGTGCTTAGTCCCCTCCTGTACTCCCTGTTGGAGTCGTGCCGGGAGAGCACGACTCCAACACCCTCATTAAGTTTGCTGACGACACAACAGTGGTAGGCCTGATCACCGACAACGATGAGACAGCCTATAGGGAGGAGGTCAAAGGCAAGAGAAAGGAGCAAGACAAAGGAGCTGATCATGGACTACAGGAAAAGGAGGGCCGAACACGCCCCCATTCACATCGACAGGGCTGCAGTGGAGTGGGTCGAGAGTTTCAAATTCCTTGGTGTCCACATCACCAATGAACTATCATGGTACAAACACACCAAGACAGTAGTGAAGAGGGCACGACAACACCTTTTCCCCCACAGGAGACTGAAAAGATTTGGCATGGGTCCCCAGATCCTCAAAAAGTTCTACAGCTGCACCATCAAGAGCATCCTGACCGGTTACATCACCGCCTGGTATGGCAACTGCTCAGCATCCGACCGTAAGGCGCTACAGAGGGTAGTGCGTACGGCCCAGTACATCACTGGGGACAAGCTTCCTGCCATCCAGGACCTATATACTAAGAGGAAGGGCCAACAAATTGTGAAAGACTCCAGTCACCCAAGTCATAGACTGTTCTCTCTGCTACCGCACGCCAAGCGGTACCGGAGTGCCAAGTCTAGGTCCAAAAGGCTCCTTAACAGCTTCTACCCCCAAGCCATAAGACTGCTGAACAATTAATCAAATGGCCACCCCGACTATTTACATTGACACCCTTTTGTTTTTACACTGCTGCTACTCGCTGTTTATTATCTATGCATAGTCACTTTACCCCTACCTACATGTACAAATTACCTCGACTAACATGTACCCCCGCACATTGACTCGGTACCGGTACCCCCTGTATATAGCCTCGTTATTGTTATTTTATTGTGTTACTTTTTATTTTTTACTTTAGTTTATTTAGTAAATATTTTCTTAACTCTATTTCTTGAACTGCATTGTTGGTTAAGGGCTTGTAAGTAAGCATTTCACTGTAAGGCGTACCTGTTGTATTCGGCGCATGTGACAAATATAATGTGATTTGATTTGGAAAAGAACACATAAGGCGTCTGATAACCAGACCTTGAGTTCAATTTAGGAAAGACATAATAGGAACTTACCTTTCCCTTTCAGTCTTTTGTTTATTCATCATTGTCTTTCTATCAGACAGTAGCTTTGAGTAATGAATGGTCAAGTTGTTTTTGCTTACCTTGTTTGACTCCATTTTGGAATGTCCAGGTAAGGAGTGTGGAGACTCAGTGTTGGATGCCCTCTCTAGAAGGTTGGTTGGGGACATCTGGCCTGAGTGTCCCGAGAAGCTCACTATAAACAAACAAACAAACAAACAAAGAGGAATGGCTTACTTTGCTTTACAACCACACATGACATGTTAACATTTTTACATGAAATTATGTTCATCGCTTTATTATCCTTAATTACCTGTTAAGCTAGTTCTCTCAGAACCGTAGATCTGTACAGGGGAGAGTTTTTCTGTCTTGGGGATGAGGAGGGGTGTGTTGGGGTGTGTTGAGCCCTGGGTGAGGAGAGCAGAGACGGCAGATCCGTGGGAGGTACTAGCGTATAGCCCGGCGTTGCCCTGGGTGGACGTCTGGCAGTGAATTGGTGCCAGAAGTGGGATCCCTGAGGACCAGGGAGACCCAGGCTGAAGCTGAGATCCAGACCCTCCTCCGATACGCATGCTGCTACTAGAATGCTGAACCAAACACATTATCTGATTAAAAGTAGAACTGTAACCTGCAGTAAAGGTTTGAATTATGTCTTTGAAACTCACACCTGTGTTAACTAAAGAAACTATATTGGCCTTACTGGAGAGTTGGGAGAGCTTGACCTGTGCCCTTTGGTTCCTACTAAAGTTGCATCGAATCCCAGCGTTGGTTTGCCTAAAAACAAGATGGTCAAAAGTGAACTGTGCGGAGGTAAAACAAACGTACAATGGTTTAAAGTGGTTAATGGTTATGTAAGACAGTGATAGTGGATAATGGTGAATACAAGACCAAGAGTGTTGGAACGGCATGTGCATCAGTTTATCACTGCAGTATGAAAGTATGATGAAGGAAAAAACAAGAGAAAGAATGTACTCACGTTCTTGTGTGCTGGAGGACAGTAGTTTCGCCAGGAAGCTGGTCTGGGGGGGAGCCGACTGAGGGGTGGACAGACGGGACCCCATCTGCACCCCCCCCGCTGTCTTCTGCTTGTGCTTCCCCCTTTTACCACCTTCCACACCCGGCTGCTGTGGGGCTGAGAAGCAGTGGGGAGGTACACCGAGAGAGGGTAGTGCCGGGGCCGAGACCACGGACGAGTACCCCTGAGAGAGGCAGGATGTTGGGGAGTACATGTCTCCCGTGGTGGAGTACCCGTGATGACCCTGGGGGTCCGATCCCAGGATACTGCCACCCATAGTGGATCCTGTGTGGGTGATGACGGTAGAGGTCACTGAGCTGGCAGTGGTGGTGTGGTAACCGTATTTGTGACAGGGAGGCGGATACAAAAAGGTTCCGTCTCCCGGGGAGACGGGCTGCTGTTGTATGTTGGTGGTTGCGATGGGGACGGTGGCGCCGGGGTAAGTCTGGTGTCCATAGGAGGGCTTGGCCCCTGATACCATGCTGGGTGTATGGTACTCGCTGTGGTAATCCTGTTGTTGGTGACCTTTGAACTTGGGGTTGTTAGTGGGGTTGAAGGTCATGTCAGAGGTCAGGGGTTGTCTGTGGTAGCCAGGGTCTGACAGAGAGTTGGATGAGGAGGGCTGAGACAGGCTGTCAGATGAGAGGTTGGACTGGAAGAGAGATTCATTGTAAGTTTAATTAATCATGACTAAAACAATTTTGGCTACAATTTATATTATAACCAATCACTTTAACAGTAAAAAGCCTCCACAAACTATGTGATGAAAACACAGGAACACAAAACAAACAATACATAGTCCAGGCAATATGTGCCAAATTTGATGTGAATGGTTTACATTTTCATCACTTTTCGGTCCCCTAACAGTGGAAGAACAACAGTTTCCAAAGTGACAAGCGAAGTGCTTAGCTACTGTACCTGAGCTATTTGAGTGTCGACGTGTGGCTGTGGAACGGTGACCACAGGGCTGAACACAGAGGGGAAAGTCCCGCTAGAGGAGCTCTCAAAGTAGCCACAGTCAGCATAAGCAGCCTGCTCCAACGACTGGCCTCGGTAGCTCATAAAGATATCTAACACAGGACAGGAAAAAAAGACAATTGTCAACCCTACACTCTTAGAAAAAAGGTGTTCTAATCCCCGAGCCGACTAGGTGAAAAATCTGTCGATGTGCCCTTAAGCAAGGCACTTAACCCTAATTGCTCCTGTAAGTCGCTCTGGATAAGAGCGTCTGCTAAATGACGTAAAATGTAAATGTATGCCCCACCCACTTGAGGATCTGTCTTTTTCAGCCATCTATCTCCTGTGTTTGAGGGGTGCAAAATCCACTTGTCACTTAAATCTCGCTGGATTGATTGCTTTCATTGTACTTCTGTAACTCTTTGATACTCTTGTTTATGCCTGACGTTTTTTCCCGTTAACGTTACGAAATGTTTGTAATGACCTGTCAAACACACCCTGGTAATGGCTGAAATGGGCTCAATGGAATACATTGTTTTACTGTTGAATCTATAGGAACGCTAAAGCTTTGTCAGCGATGAAACACACCGTCTCGACACTTACATCACAAGAAAGAGAAGAAAGATAACTTTATTTTGATGGGTGTTCATTTTTTTGTGGAATTGAAAAAAGTAATAATTTAATACAGTTTAAATGTTTACAAATTAGATGCGCAAAATTGAAAGCAACTTCCGAAAATGAACACTCGGATTATAGTGATATTTTGTCTGATCTTGCAAACAATGTAAAGTATGTTTAGATAGGTGTAATCTAGAGCCAAGCGTGTTGATTTTTTATCTGAGAGTATCCTGCTATTGACACACTTCTTGAATTATGCAAAAGAACATGACAACAGTAATTAATGAGGCAGTCTAGACAGTGCAGGTAGGGTAGACAGAGCAAGTGTTTGGTGGTTGCAGCCATGTCCCACCCCTTTATGTTAATGTGTTCATATATGCAAATACAGCTACCATATTTATGCAAATCAGGCGCATGTAATTTAATTTATTTTAACACAAAATATACAAAACATACCTGATACAATAAGAAAATGTATATATGAGTGCATTCTAATAAAAAAGGTGAAATATGACAATAAAATGAATACCTGAATTCCCACAAACATCCCTGAACTTTAATTATTTGTCCGTTCCAGTACATTTGTTTATGTGCTATAGTTATGTCAATATCTGATGGATTATAAAAAATAAAAAAAAGTTTTAAAAAGTATCTTCATCCATTGTCCAACTGTTGCATTTATTAGAGTTGTTTTTAAAACCTTTTAACAATTTTGATGACTGTTGCTACTGCTATTAGTTGCACTATGTCACAGACTTTGAAGGAAAGATCACACCTGAACCATATTGATGAATCAACATGCTGTCAATAAAACACATCTGCAGTCATGGCAAGTACAATGTCTGTACTGAATAATGCACATGTAGGGGCCTAATTTCTGTGCAAATGGATAAAAAAGTACGAAAAAGTATGAAACTGTATGCACTCACTACTGTAAGTCGCTCTGGATAAGAGCGTCTGCTATATGACTAAAATGTAAAATGTAAATAAATAAATACATTTTATATTTTAATCAAGTCTATTCTAGACTATTCTGTGTACATCAGTCAGTATTATGTTTGCCTGTCTGTTGCTTACTCAGGAAAGGCGTCTGATCCATTACATCATTCTATGGTCTGATCTGCTTGTGGCGTGATGATGACCTCATAGAATCTGACTGGGTGGGCTTCCAGAGTATGTCTGCCCTTGCCAGCGGTCACATGACTCATCATAAAACAACGTGCCCACTGCCAACTTCGCAAGGAACTGTAATACTGTACCAAATGGACAGATATTTTGTCCACCTCGCATTAAATGCTTTTCAAGCAGAATACGGTATACCCTTTCAGGACAAATACTGTAAAGCACAGCAGCCAAAGAAAAGAAACACGTGAGTACATCACTGCACCGTGATACTGGCCCAAGCCCATTGTTGTCAATCCCTTATTTAGTTGTTTGTATCATTTTAACCCTATTCAATTCCCACCTCTATGATTACAACATTCTGTGACTCTTTTGCACAGCAGGTACCAGGAAATTATTTCAGGGAAATCAGGAAATCGTTTTTTAAGTTTAAAACATATTGAACCAAATAATGTCCTTCCCCACTGAATGCAATATTTCAAGGGAATACCTGTTAAGATATGAAAAAAGCCCACAAAATCTAGCATAATTCAAGCAATTACATGTAGTACATTTTCAGAGATAATTTACAAGAATACTTACCATTACGAACCTTAATTCCTTAGCAATACGAACCTTAATTCTTTAGCAATACGAACCTTAATTCTTTAGCAATACGAACCTTAATTCTTTAGCAATACGAACCTTAATTCTTTAGCAATACGAACCTTAATTCCTTAGCAATACGAACCTTAATTCTTTAGGAATACGAACCTTAATTCTTTAGCAATACGAACCTTAATTCCTTAGCAATACAAACCTTAATTCTTTAGCAATACGAACCTTAATTCTTTAGCAATACGAACCTTAATTCTTTAGCAATACGAACCTTAATTCTTTAGCAATACGAACCTTAATTCCTTAGCAATACGAACCTTAATTCTTTAGCAATACGAACCTTAATTCTTTAGCAATACGAACCTTAATTCCTTAGCAACACGAACCTTAATTCTTTAGCAATACGAACCTTAATTCCTTAGCAATACGAACCTTAATTCTTTAGCAATACGAACCTTAATTCCTTAGCAATACGAACCTTAATTCCTTAGCAATACGAACCTTAATTCCTTAGCAATACGAACCTTAATTCTTTAGCAATACGAACCTTAATTCCTTACCAATACGAACCTTAATTCCTTAGCAATGTGAACCTTCAAGAAGGTTCAAGAAGACACTGTATCAGTGGGCAACTCTACTCTAATAACTGAGGATCATACCCACTCACACCAACCAGGTATGACATACAACCTGAGATCAGTGACCAGTGCCGTAGCTTTGTTTCCTCCCGTCTCTGTCACATCATGGCATGGTGTATGTTGTGACACAGTCACATGGAGGGACGGGAGGGGAGTCTCTATTTGTGTGTCCGTTAGTTAAACACAATGGCCCTGACAAGCACCCTGGCACCCAGCTGACCCTGGTGACGGAGGCAGAAAGCTAATCCCTAAGGACCCTGCTGCCAAAGGTCCCTGGTACTGGCAGGGCCATAAGAACAGACTGTGAGGAACATGCTCATGCCAATACCATTGACAACCCACTGTACAGGGGGCTACAGTACTGATATGTAGAGGGAAGAAATGCAGCACTGACCAATATATAATTATCAAATCAATATGGCAGTCTAGGGCATATTACTAGCCTAGGAAGTGATCAAGCTGAGAGTTGCAACAACGCAATAAAGAGTCCCTGTAATAAACAATGTTATCCTCTACTCAAACCACCGGAGAAGAAAATAAATCATACTACCTTCCAGCATCTCCCCATCTCCATCTCTTCATCCCTCTATTGTCTGTCCCTCCTTCCTTTTATCTCTCCATCTCTTCATTCCTCTATTGTCTATCCCTCCTTCCTTTTATCTCCCCATCTCCATCTCTTCATCCCTCTATTGTCTGTCCCTCCTTCCTTTTATCTCTCCATCTCTTCATCCCTCTATTGTCTATCCCTCCTTCCTTTTATCTCCCCATCTCCATCTCTTCATCCCTCTATTGTCTGTCCCTCCTTCCTTTTATCTCTCCATCTCTTCATCCCTCTATTGTCTGTCCCTCCTTCCTTTTATCTCTCCATCTCTTCATCCCTCTATTGTCTATCCCTCCTTCCTTTTATCTCCCCATCTCCATCTCTTCATCCCTCTATTGTCTGTCCCTCCTTCCTTTTATCTCTCCATCTCTTCATCCCTCTATTGTCTATCCCTCCTTCCTTTTATCTCTCCATCTCTTCATCCCTCTATTGTCTGTCCCTCCTTCCTTTTATCTCTCCATCTCTTCATCCCTCTATTGTCTATCCCTCCTTCCTTTTATCTCCCCATCTCCATCTCTTCATCCCTCTATTGTCTATCCCTCCATCCTTTTATCTCCCCATCTCCATCTCTTCATCCCTCTATTGTCTATCCCTCCTTCCTTTTATCTCTCCATCTCTTCATCCCTCTATTGTCTATCCCTCCTTCCTTTTATCTCCCCATCTCTTCATCCCTCTATTGTCTATCCCTCCTTCCTTTTATCTCTCCATCTCTTCATCCCTCTATTGTCTATCCCTCCTTCCTTTTATCTCCCCATCTCCATCTCTTCATCCCTCTATTGTCTATCCCTCCATCCTTTTATCTCCCCATCTCCATCTCTTCATCCCTCTATTGTCTATCCCTCCTTCCTTTTATCTCTCCATCTCTTCATCCCTCTATTGTCTATCCCTCCATCCTTTTATCTCCCCATCTCTTCATCCCTCTATTGTCTATCCCTCCATCCTTTTATCTCCCCATCTCCATCTCTTCATCCCTCTATTGTCTATCCCTCCATCCTTTTATCTCCCCATCTCCATCTCTTCATCCCTCTATTGTCTATCCCTCCATCCTTTTATCTCCCCATCTCCATCTCTTCATCCCTCTATTGTCTATCCCTCCATCCTTTTATCTCCCCATCTCCATCTCTTCATCCCTCTATTGTCTATCCCTCCTTCCTTTTATCTCTCCATCTCTTCATCCCTCTATTGTCTATCCCTCCTTCCTTTTATCTCTCCATCTCTTCATCCCTCTATTGTCTATCCCTCCATCCTTTTATCTCCCCATCTCTTCATCCCTCTATTGTCTATCCCTCCTTCCTTTTATCTCTCCATCTCTTCATCCCTCTATTGTCTATCCCTCCTTCCTTTTATCTCTCCATCTCTTCATCCCTCTATTGTCTATCCCTCCTTCCTTTTATCTCTCCATCTCTTCATCCCTCTATTGTCTATCCCTCCATCCTTTTATCTCTCCATCTCTTCATCCCTCTATTGTCTATCCCTCCTTCCTTTTATCTCTCCATCTCTTCATCCCTCTATTGTCTATCCCTCCATCCTTTTATCTCTCCATCTCTTCATCCCTCTATTGTCTATCCCTCCTTCCTTTTATCTCTCCATCTCTTCATCCCTCTATTGTCTATCCCTCCTTCCTTTTATCTCTCCATCTCTTCATCCCTCTATTGTCTATCCCTCCTTCCTTTTATCTCTCCATCTCTTCATCCCTCTATTGTCTATCCCTCCATCCTTTTATCTCTCCATCTCTTCATCCCTCTATTGTCTATCCCTCCTTCCTTTTATCTCTCCATCTCTTCATCCCTCTATTGTCTATCCCTCCTTCCTTTTATCTCTCTATCTCTTCATCCCTCTATTGTCTATCCCTCCTTCCTTTTATCTCTCCATCTCTTCATCCCTCTATTGTCTATCCCTCCTTCCTTTTATCTCTCCATCTCTTCATCCCTCTATTGTCTATCCCTCCATCCTTTTATCTCCCCATCTCTTCATCCCTCTATTGTATATCCCTCCATACTTTTATCCCTCCATCTCCATCTCTTCATCCACTGGGCCCCTTTGCCACGTGTTGCGTTTAACCACATGCGCTTCCACTTCCTTATTCTACTGTGCCACAACCCAGCCTCTGACCTCCTGCTCAACCCTGACATGGCACACACACAGGGGACACAGAACAGAGAGCCCAGCCCAGGGGTGTCACTCACAGAGGAATCCCTAACTCAATAATGTAATAATACATGCCAAAATATTCATTTTCATATGGGTGGCCCCAGCTGCATATTTAGAAGAGAAACCCTAAATATAAATCGATGACAAACCGCAGATTGAAGATGCATACCTGGCTATCTGCTTAACTGGCAGAGTCATTTTGGCTATATGCAGTGATTCAGTATGTGACATCTACTGTATGTGAAAAACTCTTCTTGTAGCTCTAACTCTCTTCGACAGAGTACATAAGTCCAATCTATATATACGTAAAGACACTGATAAAGTAGCATTTCTAACTTTTTATCAGGAGCTTCAATCGTTTCTGTTCCTTAGACTTCTGGTCACAACATCTGTCCATCAGATTGCCCTACACATATAGTTACCCACTGGGCACAAACTGGTTAAATCAACATTGTTTCAACGTAATTTGCCAACGTACGTGGAAAATACATTGATTTGAAAAAAGTCGTCAACGTAAACTGTTGTTTTGAAGTTGAAATTTCAATCACAGGATTATGTCATCACAGTAACCAATTTTCAACCTAGACAAACCATGCATAAAATATGTTGAATTTGTACCTTTGAAACTTGGGCTTCTTGCGGTCAATTTGCAGTCTACAAACTATTTTTAACTATGATGCAGCCCCCTGACCATTCGCTCAAGAAAAAATTGCACGACAAAGCCTATTCCCCCTCAGGAGACTGAAAAGATTTGGCACAAATTGTCAAAGACTCCAGCCACCCTAGTCATAGACTGTTCTCTCTGCTACCGCACGGCAAGCGGTACCGGAGTGCCAAGTCTAGGTCCAAAAGACTTCTCAACAGCTTCTACCCCCAAGCCATAAGACTCCTGAAAAGCTAATCATGGCTACCCGGACTATTTGCACTGCCCCCCCACCCCATCCTTTTTACGCTGCTGCTACTCTGTTATATATTTATGCATAGACACTTTAACTCTACCCACATGTACATATTACTTCAACTATCTCAACTAGCCGGTGCCCCCGCACATTGACTCTGCACCGGTACCCCCCTGTATATATAGCCTCCCTACTGTTATTTTTTTTCTGGAATTTTCCAAGCTGTTCAAAGTCACAGTCAACATAGTGTATGTAAACTTCTGACCCACTGGAATTGTGATACAGTGAATTATAAGTGAAATAATCTGTCTGTAAACAATTGTTGGAAAATTACTTGTGTCATACACAAAGTAGATGTCCTAACCGACTTGCCAAAATGATAGTTTGTTAACAAGAAATGTGTGGAGTGGTTGAAAAACAAGTTTTAATGACTCCAACCTAAGTGTATGTAAACTTCCGACTTCAACTGTATCAACATTTGAAGGAGAAGTATCTTCTGCTTGGATAGTTCCATCTGTGCCACTAACTTAGTCTGGCTTAAATTCCAGTTTGTCTACAAATGAATCATTTATATGTTGGATTCATGTCTCCATCTTTGAATGATTTGATTTAGTCCTATTGTTTAACTTAGATGTTTGGTCACTGGCATAAAATATACATCTCCTTCAAATGTTGATATTTGGTTGTATTGACAACCAAACACAATTCAATATTACTTTTGCAATACAGTAAAATACCCTAAAGTTAAGGCTATCTTACAAACTAATGTACCTGTATTTATTCAATGTTAAAATGAGTAACATCCATGGCTACATTTTGAGGTTAGTATAACTATAAATGTCTTCTTATGTAATCATAAGCGTGCATGTTCAAGATAGCATGCAAAGGTCGCAGGTCTGTGGTCGTCACAATTGCTATAATAATCTGTGCAGACCCTTGAACAGCATTGATCACTTGCACTATGTACTTTTAATGTAATCTCAACTGCAATCCAGGTCTTTTGGTTGTGCTATTAGATGAAGCACAGTGATAACACATTACATTGTTGAATAAATACAAAGAATCTGACATTGTTTTTCCATTTCAATTTTGTTGTGCTTTCAGAAGGTTGAAAAAATAGTGATAACACATTGGGAATTCAACAAACTTCTGGCTGTCTTTTTGAGTCTGTGAATAAAGGTTGAAATCTCATTGATCAACATCTCAACCAAATATTACCCAAATGTCCATGTTGAAAAGACATGGTGTGCCCAGTGGGAAGTGTTTCTGTCCCCTGTCTCAAGCACATTTTGTGCTTAGAAGGACTGTCAAGTCTACTATTTGTTAAGAAGGACAGCAAAATAATTTGATTATATGTACAAGGTATGGCAATCACCAATGGTGTGTAGGCATATCAAACTAAAGACAGAGCACGCTTACAAGCAGCACTGCCACTAGATATCTTGCCGGGCCAGCTGCAGCTCGCTTTAAGAGATCGAAGAAGTCATTCCATTTACATTTGAGTCATTTAGCAGACGCTCTTATCCAGAGCGACTTGGTCATGAAAGAAACGTCTGAGCCAGCCAGGAACGGATCGGGTAGACCTGACAGTGTGTAAACCGCTAGAGAAATCCAGCACACACACACACTCACAATACCTGGGATATCCATGAAGTCGTCTAGATTGGGCTGCAGTGGGGTGAGACCTGGCTGGATCATGTCAGCATTGCTGGTGTACGCTGAGGGGGGATGAAGTAGAACACTACTGTCACATACAGAGAAACATACCAGAGACAGGGAGAGAGTGGGTGTGGGCCTCTGTTTGCATCTTTAGCCTCATTTATTTATTTGCAAGTTCCTCATTTGTTGGGCGGTTTTCTTTCCTGCATTATTGTCTCACATGACCATAGGTCGGATAAATAGTAAGCGGAGTATTCTGTTATTTTTGTCGATCAAATAAAAAGAAGAAGACAAAATGTTGAATTTCGTAGGGATTTGTATCATAGTGTTACAAGTATCATAGACAGGGCTTCTGTAGGGCTTCTGTAGACACTATAAGGGTTCCTCTAAGTATAATAGACGTAGGTAGATAAGTAGTTTACAGGTAAGTAGAATGGTCGTTGTGGTGTGGTACTCACTGTTGTGCCGGTCGTTGGCCCACGGGCAGGGCTTCTGGGTCATGGTGAACAGGGTGTCAGAGATGTCGGACAGAAAGCAGTCCAGGTCAAACATGTGGACCTCCTCTGGCATGACCTCAGGCTCCTGGTACATCTGACTGGACCATTTCTTCAGCTCCGCCCTGCAGATCTGACCCTGGACACAGTGGGGTGGGGACAACATGAAGGCTCTGTTCCAATGCTCTAAAATGTATCCTTCCTTCCTCCCTTCCTTGAAGAAATCACTGATCTAAAAAGGCTCTATCTCAATTCATCTTTATGCACTTCCTCCCATACTATATCCTCACCTCCTTCTCAAAACCCTTTGAAGAAGAAGGTCAGAAGGGAGAGCCCTTGGACCTTCTCCTCCAATAGGGTTGAGAAGGAGGCGCAGAGAGAAGGTGCAAGGAAACACGGAAAGATGAGTTGAGATAGAGCCGAAGAGGGGACACCCAAATTGAGATGTCAAGAGACAAATTGCATCTCTAAACCTGGTCCTCACACTAGAGGGCACTAACAACAACGCTACAGGAAGTAAGACGAGTGCAGGAGTACAGTACAAGAATTGACAGGGGTAGATGAAGAAGACTGGCAAACATCACATTAGAATATAGAGTAAATCCAATAGAAAGTCATTCACAGCTTGTCATGTGATTTTAACCACTCTGAAACTATGAAAAAAATATTTAAAATGGCCAATTGTCTTAATTCTAAACAAATGCAAGAACATGAAAATCAACTAAAATCTAATCGAAATCCAAACAAAATGTACTAAATGTACTAAACTCAGACAAAAACAACTGAACAATAATCTAACTTCACTTGCCTCCCTCAATGTTTCCAATAATGTCAAATTCTGCTATTCAGCCACAGTATTTGGAAGCCAAAGGTTAAATATAGGAAATATCCTTCATGAAGTCCCCCAAGCACATCCAATAATCATATAAATATTCACGATCACTCACAGCTAATCCAGTCTCTGTCTGCTCTCTATGTTACACCGTCATGTCCTAACCTTTTAATATTCAGTCCCAAACCAGGGGAGATATTTATAGAAAAGCCCTGAATGAGGCGGAAATTACTTTTGATTACGTTTCACCTAACAACAAACCCCCTGTTTACACCTTTTTGTTTTTTTCATTCACAGAAAGGGAATTATAGCATAGATGTGCTGAGTGCGCCGTGTGTACGTGCCGGAAGGAAGTGTGGGTTGGCGAATGTGTGTGTGGGTGCGCAAGATTAGGTGTGAAAGTGGATTTGCGATATTGTGCAAAAACACTAGCCCCTACCTGGTTCCATTATTCTTTATGTTTATTCATTTCTTAATTTTAATGTCCCTCCATGTTTATTCATTTCTTAATTTTAATGTCCCTCCATATAATGAGAGCAGCAGTCTATTGTCCCTGACCTAATTCTGTCAGTCACACATTCACGTGCAGACGGACAGACATGAAGAGAGACCCCCGGCGCAATGGGACGCATGGACGCAATGAACCTCAGAGAAAATACAGAAGAAATACTAACTATCCTATTCTGTCACTTCTACCTGTTTTATTCAGTTATTCTTCACATGCTATTTACCTCCACTTTCCCTCCAATTTTTCACAACAATAACTGCAATATTTAATCTATATAAATTGTGATAATGTCCTAATATTAAGCCAGTAATTAACCACTTACACTCATGGAAATTGGCCTATATGGATAGGGACACATTTAAATGTTTCTAACAGAAGAACTATGTGCATTTTACATTTACTGTACTTTTGACAGCATTTGTCAATAACGGCATCTGAAAATACTCTGGATACATTCAGTAACATAATAAGAATATTCATTGAAATGTTGGATGATAAGAAAAAAGGATTATAAGGGTTTGAGAGAGATTTTACTGAGTTACAGTTCATATAAGGGAATCAGTCAATTGAAATGAATTCATTAGTCCCTAATCTATAGATTTCACGACTGGGAATACAGATATGCATCTGTTGGTTACAGATACCTTGAAAGAAAGGTAGGAGCGTGGATCAGAAAACCAGTCAGTATCTGGTGTGACCACCATTTGCCTCATTCAGCGCAACACATCTCCTTCACATAGAGTTGATCAGGCTGTTGATTGTGGCCTGTGGAATGTTGTCCCACTCCTCTTCAATGGCTTTGCGAAGTTGCTGGATATTGGCGGGAACTGCAACACGCTGTTGTACACGTCGATCCAGATCATCCCAAACATGCTCAACGGGTTACATGTCTGGTGAGTATGCAGGCCATGGAAGAACTGGGACATTTTCAGCTTCCAGGAATTGTGTACAGATCCTTGCGACATGGGGCTGTGCATTATCATGCTGAAACATGAGGTGATGGCCTCAAGATCATCGTCACGGTATCTCTGTGCATTCAAATTGACATTGATAAAATGCAAATGTGTTCATTGTCCGTAGCTTATGCCTGCCCATACCATAACCTCACTGCCACCATAGGGCACTCTGTTCACAACGTTGACATCCGCAAACCGCTCGCCCACACGACGCCAGACACGCTGTCTGCCATCTGCCCGGTACAGTTAAAACCGGGATTCATCCATGAAGAGCACACTTCTCCAGCGTGCCAGTGGCCATCGAAGGTGAGCATTTGCCCACTGATGTCACTTACGACGCCAAACTGCATTCAGGTCCAAACGCTGGTGAGGACGCACGCAGATGAGCTTCCCTGAGACGGTTTCGGACAGTTTGCGCAGAAATTATTCGGTTGTCTCCTGAGTGGCGCAGTGGTCTAAGGCACTGCATCGCAGTGTTAACTGTGCCACTAGAGATCCTGGTTCGAATCCAGGCTCTGTCGCAGCCGGCCGCGACCGGGAGACTCATGGGCGGCGCACAATTGGCCCAGGGTTGGGGAGGGAATGGCCGGCAGGGATGTAGCTCAGTTGATAGAGCATGGCGTTTGCAACGCCAGGGTTGTGGGTTTGATTCCCACGGGGGGCCAGTATAAAAAAAAAGATGTATTCACTAACTGTAAGTCGCTCTGGATAAGAGCGTCTGCTAAATGACGTAAATGTAAATGTAAATGTGGTTGTGCAAACCCACAGTTTCATCAGCTGTCCGGGTGGCTGGTCTCAGAAGATCTCGCAGGTGAAGAAGCCAGATGTGTAGGTCCTAGGCTGGCGTGGTTACACGTGGTCTGTGGTTGTGAGGCCGGTTGGACGTACTGCCAAATTCTCGAAAATGACGTTGGAGGCGGCTTATGGTAGAGAAATTCAGTTCTCTGGCAACAGCTTTGGTGTACATTCCTGCTGTCAGCATGCCAATTGCACGCTCCCTCAAAACTTGAGACATCTGTGGCATTGTGTTGTGTGACAAAACTGCACATTTTAGAGTGATCTTTTATTGTCTCCAGCACAAGGTGCACCTGTGTAGTGATCATGCTGGTTAATCAGCTTCTTGATATGCCACACCTGTCAGGTGGATGGATTATATTGGCAAAGGAGAAATGCTCACTCACAGGGATGTAAACAAATGTCTGCACAACATTTGAGAGAAATACGCTTTTTGTGCGTATGGAACATTTCGGGGATCTTTTATTTCAGCTCTTGAAACATGGGACCAACACGTTACATGTTGCGTTTATATTTTTGTTCAGTGTAATTTCAATGCACTTTTCTGACTCAAGGAAAGAGCCTTCAACTATCATACAATTACTGTTGCTGTTTACGCAATCCAAAAACGTTCCATTATAAATCGCAATCTGGGTCAGGTGGTCATCATTTGAAAGCTTATTATATTGCCAACATGGCTAGCTAGGTAAGTAATAAAATATGATCTTACAGTGTTAGGCTTTCAAAAGGCACTGCAGACAAAACAAATTGTAATTTTGGTGCGCATAGAATGGAGTCAACCCACTAAGCACGTCTTTTGGACCTTTTTTTGATGGGGTCTGGACCGGCATTGATTTCAGCATCCACGGACGTAGATTTTTGGTCCGGTCCGGACAAAATCTGAACCAATCATAGACGGCCTTGATTTCAATGTCCACAGACGTCTGGTCCAGACCCGCCTATATTTGGGCCAAACAGACAAATATAATTGGTTCAGATTTGGTCCGATCCGTACAGGCCTTGATTTGGGCTAACATAGACGTCTATGGTTGGTTCAGATCTGACCTGGGCCGGCCTTAACCTCAACGTCCACAGACGTGCCGGCCTATATCTGGCTCAAACATAGACATTCAGAATATGACCGGACCAAATCTGAACCAATCATAGACATCTATGTTTCACAAATCTATGCAAACTGGTATTGCTCCTAAATATTAAAAAATTGACAAAGTTATTCCCCTCTATCAATCTGGGGATCCAATATATTTTACAAATTATCTCCCAATGTCAGTGGGTGCTGTAGGTGGGTGTGGTGCAGGAATCAGATGCAGAACGCAGAAAGATAAGTCCAATAGACTTTAGTGAACAGCACACTCAAATTCACGAGTCAAACGCCCGGAGGCGAGAAAGTCCGCACACAGGCGAAAACCAAAAGGCGCACAAAACAGTGCGTAAATAACCTCCTAAACACAGAGGAGGAAAATACGAAATGCACAAGGCAAACAGTAGCGCACAAAACACGACAGCGAAACAATAACACACAAACACAGACACACACAACGAGAACTAAATAGAACAGTAACGAGGACTAACTAGACACAGGTGTACAACATCAAGACCAAACCAAACGAACATGAAACATAGATCGGTGGCAGCTAGTACTCCGGAGACGACGACCGCCGAAGCCTGCCCGAACCAGGAGGAGGAGCAGCCTCGGCCGAAACCGTGACACCCAATATCTGTACTACCATGTTTTTCTAAAATTCTAGGAAAGATGGTGTATAAGAGAAAGTTTAAACATTTAAATCAACACTGTATTCTATATGAGCACCAATATGGTTTTCATAAAAACTACTCCACAGATATGGCTCTTTTGCAACTTGTGGATAAAATCTTTACAGCCCTTAACAACAATGAATACGCTCTTGCCATCATTTTAGATTTATCCAAAGCTTTTGACACGGTTAATCGTGAAATATTACTTTCTAAATTGCATTATTACGGTTTTCATGATTATACATATAATTGGTTATATAGTTATGTTTATGATAGAGAACAATTTGTTTATTCAAACGGCTGTGCATCTACTAGGGCCAAGATATCCTGTGGTGTGCCACAGGGTTCGATAATTTGACCTTTGTTATTCCTAATCTATATCAATGACCTTGCTGCTGTGTCTTCTACCGTACTTCCCATTCTCTTTGCTGATGATACCAATTTCCTTTAATCACATAAGGATTTTGATTCACTAATTAATGAAGCCACATTTTCTGAATGGTTCCAGATAAACAAATTATCTTTAAATATAAATAGATCCAACTTTATTGTATTTACTAGTAAGGATAAGAAATACTGTAAAAAATAAAAAATAAAATAACAAAAATAATAAAGAGCCAGAATCTCAATTGGTGGGAATGAAATGGAACAAGTCACATTCACTAGATTCCTCTGAGTTCTAATTGATAAAAAGTTATCCTGGAAAGATCATATTCAATTTGTCTTTAGTAATTAAATCTGTTGGTATCATCAAAAAGATTAGTGGTTTGGTTCATCAGGCTTGCTTCCTAACTCTATACTATAGCTTAATTGACCCATATCTCATTTACTGTAATATTGTTTGGGCCAGTACATATGCCTCCTACCTACACAAATTACTAATTATACAAAAGAAAATTGCAAGACTAGCCACCTCCTCTAATTACATGGCTCCATCTGCACCTTTGTTTAAGAAACTTAATATCTTGTCTATTTACGACATTAATTTACGCCAATTATGCACTTTCATCTGCAAATACTCATACCTCCCAGACAGTTTACCTAAACCCTTCAATGGATTCTTCCAGGTTAATTCTGAAATCCATCTATATAACACAAGACACCGCGAAAACCTTCACCCTCCCCAATGCCACACCTCACATAGTCAATTCTCTATCAGATACAGAGGTCCCATACTCTGGAATTCTTATCTTAACATTGCCAAAACCTCATCATCCCTCAATAACCTGATGAACCTGATGAACCAAACTACCCAACCTGCTGAACCTGATGAACCAAACTACCCAATAATCCCTTCCATGTAGCCTAACTCTCACACTCCCACTCCCACACACACACACACACACACACACACACACATAATCAAACATGTTTTTTCTTGTACAATTATAATGAATATGCTTTGTTTAACTGATCGAACAAACTTTTTGTTGTACTTATATTTGTGGTGTGGTTTTCATATCAGCGCTTTTGGGCTTCCAACCTCACCTGCACACCATTTTTACCCGTTTTTTTATCTGTACTGTTTAGTCTTTGGTCCGAATAAAAAGAAATAAAACATAAAAACTGTTTGGACAGCACAGTACATGTGACACTCTGGCTCCGGGACTTTTATATTTGAGCCAGGGTGTATTTGTTTTGTTGGGGTTTGGTTTGGTTATGTTGGAATTTGGGTGTATTTCTATGTTTGCAGTTCTGTGGGGTTTATTTCTAGGTTTGGTCGATGACTCCCAATCGGAGGTAACGAGTGTCAGCTGTCGGCTCGTTATCTCTGATTGGGAGCCATATTTATTCTGATTGTTTTCCTGTGGGAATTGTGGGTTTTTGTTCCTGTACAGTCATTGCCACTGTGGACTTCACTTTCGTCTTTTGTTTTGTAGTTACGTGCTGTCTTTATTAAAGTCATCATGTTCACTCAACGCGCTGCGTATTGGTCTGCTCCTTTTATAGACGATCGTGACAGAAAAACCCACCATAAAAGGACCAAGCAGCGTGTCAACCTACACAGGAGTTATGGACGCCTATCAAGGATTCATGGACTTGGGAGGAGATACTGGATGGAAAGGGTCCTTGGGCACAACCGGGAGAATATCGCCGCCCTCGTGAAGAGCTGGAGGCAGCTAAAGCCGAGAGGAGGTGGTATGAGGAGGCAGCACGGAGTCGAGGCTGGAAGCCCGTGGGTACTACCCAAAAATTTCTTGGGGGGGGCTAAAAGGGAGTGTGGCGAAGTCAGGTAGGAGACCTGCGCCTACTCCCTGGACTGACCGTGGAGAGCGAGAGTACGGGCAGACACCGTGTTACGCAGTAGAGCGCATGGTGTCTCCTGTACGCAGGCATAGCCCGGTTCGGTACATTCCAGCTCCACGTATCGGCCGGGCTAGATTGAGCATTGAGCCGGATGTCATGAAGCCGGCCCAACGCATCAGGCCACCAGTGCGTCTCCTCGGGCCGGCTTACATGGCACCAGCCTTACGCATGGTGTCCCCGGTTCGCCTACATAGCCCGGTGCGGGTTATTCCTCCTTCCCGTACTGGTCGGGCGACGGGGAGTATACAACCAGGTAAGGTTGGGCAGGCTCAGTGCTCAAGGGAGCCAGTACGCCTGCACGGTCCGGTATTTCCGGCGCCACCTCCCCGCTCCAGTCCAGTACCACCAGTGCCTACACCACGCACCAAGCCTCCTGTGTGTCCCCAGAGTCCTGTGCGTCCTGTTGCTGCTCCCCGCACTAGCCCTGAGATGCGTGTCCTCAGCCCGGGACCACCAGTTCCGGCACCACGCACTAGGCCTTATGTGCGTCCCCAGGGTCCAGCATGCCCTGTTGCTACTCCCCGCACTAGCCCTGAGATGCGTGTCCTCAGCCCGGGACCACCAGTTCCGGCACCACGCACCAGGCCTATAGTGCGTCTCGGCCGGCCAGAGTCTGCCGTCTGCCCAACGGCGCCTGTACTGCCCGTCTGCCCAACGGCGCCTGAACTGCCCGTCTGCCCAACGGCGCTTGACCTGCCCGTCTGCCCAACGGCGCCTGAACTGCCTGTCTGCCCAACGCCGTCTGAACTGTCCGTCTGCCAAGCGCTGCATAAGCCGCCCGTCTGCCATGAGCCTTCAGAGCCGTCCGCCAGACCGGAGCCGCTAGAGCCTTCCGCCAGACAGGATCAGCCAGAGCCTTCCGCCAGACAGGATCAGCCAGAGCCTTCCTTCAGACAGGAGCCGCTAGAGCCTTCCGCCAGACAGGATCAGCCAGAGCCTTCCGCCAGACAGGATCAGCCAGAGCCTTCCGCCAGACAGGATCAGCCAGAGCCTTTCGCCAGACAGGATCAGCCAGAGCCTTCCGCCAGACAGGATCGGCCAGAGCCTTCTGCCAGACAGGATCAGCCAGAGCCTTCAGCCAGCCATGAGCAGCCAGATCCGTCGGCCAGCCATGAGCAGCCAGATCCGTCAGCCAGCCATGAGCAGCCAGATCCGTCAGCCAGCCATGAGCAGCCAGATCCGTCAGCCAGCCATGAGCAGCCAGATCCTTCAGCCAGCCATGAGCCGTCCAGCCAGGATCCGCCAGAGCCGTCCAGCCAGGATCCGCCAGAGCCAGCCAGCCAGGATCCGCCATTGAGTCCGGTGCTGTCCCTTAGCCCGGTGCTGCCCCTTATCCTGGTGCTGCCCCTTAGTCCGGTACTGCCCCTTAGTCCGGTGCTGCCCCTTAGTCCGGTGCTGCCCGTTAGTCCGGTGCCGCCCCTTAATCCAGTGGGGTTTAGTTGGGGGGTGGTCATATGGAGGAGGCTACGGAAGCGGATAGTGACTAAGGTGGGGTGGGGACCACGACCAGGGCCAGAGCCGCCACCGTGGACAGACGCCCACCCAGACCCTCCCATAGACTGTATGCTGGTGCGCCCGGAGTTCGCACCTTTAGGGGGGGGTACTGTGACACTCTGGCTCCGGGACTTTTATATTTGAGCCAGGGTGTATTTGTTTTGTTGGGGTTTGGTTTGGTTATGTTGGAATTTGGGTGTATTTCTATGTTTGCAGTTCTGTGGGGTTTATTTCTAGGTTTGGTCGATGACTCCCAATCGGAGGTAACGAGTGTCAGCTGTCGGCTCGTTATCTCTGATTGGGAGCCATATTTATTCTGATTGTTTTCCTGTGGGAATTGTGGGTTTTTGTTCCTGTACAGTCATTGCCACTGTGGACTTCACTTTCGTCTTTTGTTTTGTAGTTACGTGCTGTCTTTATTAAAGTAATCATGTTCACTCAACGCGCTGCGTATTGGTCTGCTCCTTTTATAGACGATCGTGACAGTACAGTACAGTAGAGCACAGCAGAGTACAGTATATTACTGCACACAGTACAGTAAAGAAAAGTAGAGTATAGTACAGTAAAGTGCAGTACAATACAGTAGAGCACACTAGAGTACTGTAAAGTATAGAAAAGTGTAGTGTACTGTATTGTACCCTACTTTAATGTACTCTACTGAACTAAACTGTACTGCACTCTACTGTACTGAATTCAACTACTGTATTGTACTGTACTGTACTGAATTAAATTATACTGTACTATTACCATACTGTAATGTACTCTGCTGAATAAAACTCTACTGTCCTGTACCGTACCACACCGTATTGTACTGTACGGTACTTTACTCTTCTGTGTTCTACTATGCTCTACTGTACTAAACTGTGCCGTACTGTACTGTGATGTTCAAACTTGTGAAACATAGCCTAGACGTCTATGATTCGTTCAGATTTGCATCTGGTCCGCACTGACCAAATGTGTACAGTCGTGGTCAAAAGTTTTGAGAATGACACAAGTATTGGTCTTCACAAAGTTCACTGCTTCAGTGTTATGAGATATTTTTGTCAGATGTTACTATGGTATACTGAAGTATAATTACAAGCATTCCATAAGTGTCAAAGGCTTTTATTGACAATTACATTAAGTTTAAGCAAAGAGTCAATATTTGCAGTGTTGACCCTTCTTTTTCAAGACCTCTGTAATCCGCCCTGGCATGCTGTCAATTAACTTCTGGCCCACATCCTGACTGATGGCAGCCCATTCTTGCATAATCAATGCTTGGAGTTTGTCAGAATTTGTGGGTGTTTGTTTGTCCACCTGCCTCTTGAGGATCGACCACAAGTTCTCAATGGGATTAAGGTCTGGGGATTTTCCTGGCCATTGACCCAAAATGTCAATGTTCTGTTCCCCGAGCCCTTTATGGCAAGGTGCTCCATCATGCTGGAAAAGGCATTGGTCGTGACCAAACTGTTCTTGGATGGTTGGGAGAAGTTGCTCTCGGAGGATGTGTTGGTACCATTCTTTATTCATGGCTGTGTTCTTAGGCAAAATTGTGAGTGAGCCCACTCCCTTGGCTGAGAAGCAACCCAACACATGAATGGTCTCAGGATGCTTTACTGTTGGCATGACACAGGACTGATGGTAGCGCTCACCTTGTCTTCTCCGGAAAAGGTGTTTTCCGGATGCCCCAAACAATCGGAAAGGGGATTCATCAGAGAAAATTACTTTACCCCAGTCCTCAGTAGTCCAATCCCTGTACCTTTTGCAGAATATCAGTCTGTCCTTGATGTTTTTCCTGGAGAGAAGTGGCTTCTTTGCTGCCCTTCTTGACACCAGGCCATCCTCCAAAAGTCTTCGCCTCATTGTGCATGCAGATGCACTCACACCTGCCTGCTGCCATTCCTGAGCAAATTCTGCACTGGTGGTGCCCCGATCCCGCAGCTGAATCAACTTTAGGAGACGGTCCTGGCGCTTGCTGGACTTTCTTGGGCGCCCTGACGCCTTCTTCACAACAATTTTACCTCTCTCCTTGAAGTTCTTGATGATCCGATGAATGGTTGATTTAGGTGCAATCTTTCTAGCAGCAATATCCTTGCCTGTGAAGCCCTTTTTGTGCAAAGCAATGATGACGGCACGTGTTTCCTTGCAGGTAGCCATGGTTAACAGAGGAAGAACAATGATTTCAAGCACCACCCTCCTTTTAAAGCTTCCAGTCTGTTATTCTAACTCAATTAACATGACAGAGTGATCTCCAGCCTTGTCCTCGTCAACACTCTCACCTGTGTTAACGAGAGTAATCACTGACATGATGGCAGCTGGTCCTTTTGTGGCAGGGCTGAAATGCAGTGGAAATGTTTTTTGGGGGATTAAGTTCATTTTCATGGCAAAGAGGGACTTTGCAATTAATTGCAATTTATCTGATCACTCTTCATGACATTCTGGAGTATATGCAAATTGCCATCATCAAAACTGAGGCAGCAGACTTTGTGAAAATTATTATTTGTGTCATTCTCAAAACTTTTGACCACGACTGTACTTGTTTCGGGGCGGAGCTCATTAGAATAATAACCAGCATGCTTTGCAAGTGTTTGTTTTTTTACAATTACATTTTGGTCATTTAGCAGACGCTCTTATCCAGAGTGACTTACAGTCAGTGTATTCACCTAAGGTAGACAAACAACAACATATCACAGTCATAGCAAGAAAAACAACATGTCACCGTTACTCAGAATGTTATTGTAGATGAAGTGTTATTTTTTTCTTTTTTCTGTGTATTGGGCTACTTTGAACATCATCATTGACAGATTTAAAGCTTTTGAAAAAGCTTACATAAGTGCATGTGATCGATGGGAGCAATCATCAATATTTTGTTGCGATTTACATTTGGCTCCTCTTTCCTATTAAGAGGTGTGAAAAAGTAATTTTGTGAAATAATGCTTACATAATTGATGTACAACAGTTGAAATTTGTCCATAGAATCAATGACCGAAAAATTCATATTTTCAATTTTCAATGTCTGTAAATTAGATATTTTCAACATAAGGAAAATATGTATTTTTACCTTTCATTCAGCACGTAAGATGCACCTGATTTCAATGTCCAGAAAAGACACACTACCCGTGAAAAGTTTGGACACACATTTACATTTAAACTTTAGTCATTTAGCAGACGCTCTTATCCAGAGCGACTTACAGTTAGTGAATGCATACATGTTTTTTTGTTTGTTTTGTTTCATACTGGCCCCCCGTGGGAAACGAACCCACATCCCTGCCGGCCAAACCCTCCCCTACCTTGGACAACGCTGGATCAAGGGTCTTTCTTTCTTTTTACATTGTAGAAAAGTAGTGAAGACATCAAAACTATGAAATAACACATTTGGAACCATGTAGTAACCAGAAAGGAGTGTAACAAATCAAAATATATTTTATATTTGCGATTCTTCAAATAGCCACCCTTTGCCTTGATGACAGCTTTGCACACCCTTGGCATTCTCTCAACCAGCTTCATGAGGTATCACCTGGAATGCATTTCAATTAACAGGTGTGCCTTCTTAAAAGTTAATTTGATTTGTTTAACACTCTTCTGGTTACTACATGATTCCACATGTGTTATTTCATAGTTTTGAAGTCTTCTCTAATATTCTACAATGTAGAAAATAGTACAAATAAAGAAAAACCCTTGAATGAGTAGGTGTGTCCAAATTTTTGACTGGTACTGTATGTTCATCGTAAGGAAAATAAGTATTTTCAATGTCCGGAAAATACGTGTTTTCATCGTCAGTATAAGACGTATTTTCGACCTCTGAAAAATAGATATTTTAACCTTACTCAGACAACAACAAAAGTAGCCCAATTAGCGGGAGGGATGGGGGCATCTTCTTGTCGCGCGCGGTGCTCAGGTTTATAAGGTCTGTCAGTCAAAACCTATACAGTGCTGTTAAATGGAGAACCTGAGCTCTGACGTAATGTATAGCATGTTACTGTACAGCCACTGTGTCACGACTTCCGCCGAGGCTGCCTCCCCTCCTTGTTCGGGCAGGTTTCGGCGTTCGTCGTCACCGGCTTACTAGCTACTGCCGATCCCATTCTCATCACTCCACTTGTCATGTCTTGTCTTGTCAATCACACACACCTGGTGCTCATTCCCCTAATTAGTATGTGTATAAGTGTTCCCTCTGTTCCCCTTGTCTTTGTGAGTGATTGTTTATTGTGAGAGCGAGTAGCTCGGTTGAGCTACTCTTCTGTTTGTACTTGCCAAGGTGGAATATTTTCCTTTGTATTAGTTTCGTTTTCACGCTGGGAGCGTTTGATTTATGTAAACGGAATAAACTCTGGACTTCTGTGTTTTACCTCCTGCGCCTGACTCCTTCATTCACACCTCATCACACACTGCTTTCCAATTTAGGCACTTATCAATGACAAAATCAGACATTTTCAAGCCGTATACGGGATGACGGGCTGTGAGTGGAAAGGGCTACTGAACTAAACAAACAGGACCCTACATAAGCCATATCCGCAACTGACCACAATTCTAGCTTATGTCAAGACAAGATAAACTACAAAAGTTGTGTAAATGCTGTGAGCTGATAGCAGGTGCTTTGGCTCTTGTGAAGTGATCTTTGGCCTCAGTGAGGTTTGTCGGCTTGTGTTCCTTTGAACCCCAGTCAGTCCTGTAATGCTCTGCCCTGTATTCACAGTACTATCCCTCTGTCCTTCTAGTACAGCACAGTCCCAGACAACACAGAGTTCTACACACAGTCAAACATTATCTCTGGTGCTCACAAACCTGATCAGGTATTACAAGGACCTGCAGAACCTTCGACTTCACAGTAAACAATGACGTAACTGACATCAGACTTCACATGCAATGTACAGACTTCACTTCAGGTGGGTACATATAATTAACTCTTACACATACACTCTCAGAAAAGAAAGCGCTCCCTAGAACCATAAAATGTTCTTCAATTGTCCCCATAGGAAACCCTCTGAAAATAACTATATTAGGCTCCAAGAGGAACCCTTAAACTAATAAGAGGTTCTACGTGGAACCCTTTCACCACTAAACGGTTCTAGGTAGAACCATTTTCACCACCAAAGGGTTCTAACTGGAAACAAAAAGGGTTCTCCTACGGGGATAAATGAAGAACCCTTTTTTTTAAAGAGTGTAGTAAGACGATTAAGATAGAGTAGAATGGAGGTGAAAAGTAGGAGGTGCAGGAAAGGATGGAGAAGATGAATACGTTGGGAGGCAACACAGGAGCATAGGGGAAACCTGACCATGTACTGCATATTGCAGAGTGGGTGGGGGACTTCACCTGACCATGTATTTTGCACACAGAGTGGGTTTAGGGTTTTGTGGGTTGAGAGGACACACGTGTGCTCATGTGAGTACAGTCATCAATAAGGTACATCCTCAGCGTCTCACCCTCCCCCCCCCTTCCCTCAACCTCTTTCTTTCCTCCCCATGCTTCTCTCAACATTCTCTTCTTAAACCACATCCTCTTCCCAATATGGCTAATTTGTTTTTGTGCCAGAGTGACACCGACGTCACACTCACATTCACAAATCCAGTAGAACAACAAAGCCCTTAAATGTCTCCCTGCTTCACAATGCAACCCATCAGCAAGTGGGTCAGATTTGATTAAATGACATATTAAAGTCTGAAGCCACATCCTTGGTGAAAGACAGGCAGAGCAGAGAAAGAGAGAGACTGGGTGGGGGTATAGAGAGAGAGATTAGAGGTATTGTCACTAAAGGCAATACAAATGTAAGTCATTTGATCACCAATGTCGGCCTGTGACGCATGTAGTTTTGAGTGTTTTCTATTTTTCATTTTTTTTGCCTCCCCTCTGTTTTCTTCTCTGACTGACCAAGGCCGGAAGAATCTAAATGGAATCTATTAATAGACAATGATATGACTTTGACAAACATATGGTGTGCTCCAAACCCACTAAGGTAAATACAATACACCTGGTTCATTAATCCCCTCTGTCAATATCACACAGGCACGCACACACGCGCGCACACATGCATGTTTGGCTAAACTTAATGGCATAAACGGTCAGCTGTCAGAAGATGGTCAGTTCCCATACTTGACCAAACACATATAATTATTGACTAAACACATATCATTATTCAGACGTGGAAACTCTCCTCACACGTGTTTTCAGCGTTTGACTAAGGAGTGCACATACTGGCATGGCCTGTTCCAAAAAGAGGGAAATTAAAACCTGTTCCAAAAAGAGGGAAATTAAAAGTAGAGTTGAATTATTCAAGTCTTAATCTTACCTTCTGTAGCATTGACAAAAGGCCATCTTTGTTTTTCTGAAGCTTCAATGGATGAAGAAGAAACTGAATTTAGTACAATTGGAATGACATGAAAATAATGTATAACAAAAGGTCCTTATCTATGTCCAAAATGATCCCTCACCCTCTTCTTGTAGTAGATCCTCCACTTGTGGTATTCTCTGATCACTACCTCGATCCTACGCTTCCAGTAGCTGCCTTCTAGAACTATAGCCTTACAAGAGAAAACAAAAAACATAGGAGTTAATATTAGTTGATGTTAAATGGGTATGTCCTATTCCCTACATAGTGCATAGTTTTCATCGTCCGTATAAGACGTATTTTCGACCTCTGAAAAATAGGTATTTTAACCTTACTCAGACAACAACAAAAGTAGCCCAATTAGCGGGAGGGATGGGGGCATCTTTTTGTTGCGCGCGGTGCTCAGGTTTATAAGGTCTGTCAGTCAAAACCTATACAGTGCTGTTAAATGGAGAACCTGAGCTCTGACGTAATGTATAGCATGTTACTGTACAGCCACTGTGTCACGACTTCCGCCGAGGCTGCCTCCCCTCCTTGTTCGGGCAGGTTTCGGCGTTCGTCGTCACCGGCTTACTAGCTACTGCCGATCCCATTCGCATCACTCCACTTGTCTTGTCTTGTCAATCACACACACCTGGTGCTCATTCCCCTAATTAGTATGTGTATAAGTGTTCCCTCTGTTCCCCTTGTCTTTGTGAGTGATTGTTTATTGTGAGAGCGAGTAGCTCGGTTAATATTAGTTGATGTTAAATGGGTAAGTCCTATTCCCTACATAGTGCACTACTTTTGACGAGAGCCTTATGGGCCCTGCTCAAAAGCAGTGCACTATATCGGCTACTTCCTCACTAGGCCTTGGGGGTCAAAGGTCACCTACTTCAGGTTTGCGATGGGCGTCGGCCTCGGAGCCCTCCAGGGGGGTGACGAACCCACACACAGGGTTCTTCCTCTTCTCCACGTCTGTACCACGGGACGGGCGAGAAACAACTAATCATTCAATCATGGCTTGGATTAATGGTTCAATTCTCTCAATAAATCAGTCAATTCTATTTGTTTTTTTGTGTGTTTTCTTTCCAAATGTGGCTTCAGCATTATGTACATAAAGTAATGGCACACTCATTAGTATGTTATGGCATAGGAAGCTGTACACTGCATCGTGTTAAAATTAATTTAGCCCACATTGTACAGTAGTTTTTGTAGGAGGCATCCCACTCAAGCTATTCTCTTTGTTGTGTGACAGTACTGTAGTAACAAGTCCATGTATCAGTTCTGTTGGACAAAGCTCTCCCTGTCTGTTATCAGATTAAACAACCGTGGGACATGCAAGCTGCTCAGAGTGAAAGAATGGAGTGAGATGAGAGAGAGGATGAATGGAATTACATTTTAATCATTTAGCAGACACTCTTATCCAGAGCAACTTACAGTAGCAAGTGCATACATTTTTGTACTTTTTCGTAGTGGTCCCCCGGTGGGAATCAAACCCACAACCTTGGCATTGCAAGCGCCATGTTCTACCAACTGAGCTACACAGGAATGAGAGGATAGGAGAGGAGAGAAGTGAGAGGAAAAGTGAACTTACACTGGATGAACCAGGCTCTCCAGATCCCATTATTCAGACGGATTTTGTCTCTCCAGAGCAGCCGCAGGCCTTTGAAAGACTTCCACTTCGGAGAGACTATTTTACCACTGAAAAGACATAACATAATCCTTATAATCACACAAAATAAAGGAATTTAGACATTATAAAGGCTCATATACATGCTTATAACAAGTAACAAAGCATTATACCTCTAAGCTTTAAGTAACATTTTACCGTCAATGTAATTCGTGTCCCACTACAAGATATTCTATTTATTAGGAAGGAATGGTTATGTTATGACCACCTTGGGCAAAGTTTCCTTCCCTCCCATTTACAAAGAGAGACAGAGAGACAAGCAATTGACAGAGTTAATGATTGTCAAAAACACAAAGACAAGATTACAAGCAGAGGATAAATATTAGAGATACAGAAACTTGATGCTCTATTCTATTCTATTCTATTCTCCACATATCATCCAGCATTGACAGAAGATGTCCAACTAAAAAAATCTACAATATATGAAAGGACCAGTCCTCTGCCTCATATTTAAAAACAAGAGCAATGAAACTTTTTTTTTTAATGCTGCCTCTTTCTTTGACATTATCATTTCCACACAGCCCTGATGGCACCCAATCAGAGGAGCCTATCCACCAGAACACTGACAGGGTCTGTGTCTAAAATGGCACCCTCTTCCCTAAATAATGTTCTACTTTTGGTGCACTATATAGGGAATAGGATGCCACTGAGGTAAAAAAAATCAGGCTGTTTTCGACCCTGTGTCTTTCCAGTGTCAGACTGAGACAGTCAGCATATCAGATGGTGAGAAGGGGCCACTTAATGGCTGGTGCTTATTGGGTTGCTAGGAAGCCAGGTGAATCATTTCCTAGCGCTGGATGCTGGATGATGTCAAATGACTAAAGTGAAAACCCACGTTCAGCAAAACAGCAGAGGAGGCACATTAACCAGGTACAAATTGACTTCATGAAGCTAATGGGTTAAATAAACCATGGCATTCACCCATCTAGAGGGTGACTTATAAATGTTCTCTGTAAAATATTGTTTTATCAAGGTACCTGACATAAGCGATGCTGTTAACAGCTTACAAAAAAAAGCTAACACTAAGATGTCTCTGAGAAACTGTTTGAAAAAGCAATGTTCATTAGCTCCATCAGTGGACATTCAAAATAAATAACAATTCCTGTGCTAATAGTGTGTATCCTTTCAGATTCAGTGCTGCATTTGACAAGAGCTATATTTTGTTTAAACTGATATAGGACACATTAATTGATTGATTATGCTTGAAGATTGATTGATTGGTTATGCTAGTACACTTGAAGACCAATTGTTGAATCCTTAGCATGATTAAATATTCCTAGTTTACTTCCTCAATCAAAGTAAGGTCTGTCGCTGAATATAGTCTAGTAAACACCTGAAACATGGTTTTAGTAGCAGTCTTTAGGGCTGCAGAATTTTTCTTGGCTCTGGTTGTGTGTGTTTTATTCATGGAGCAACAATCAGATTGTAAAAGCTAGATTGGAGTAGTTGGAAGAAGAGACTTCCTCTCTCTGCCAAGGATTGTTGATGGCATGGCATGACACACACACACACACACACACACACAAACACTGACGACATTGTTCGGGCAGTTCTAGAGGCCATGACACACTGGCAATTTTTTAAAGCAATATTGCTAAGCAATGTTGGTGGCAACAGACACTGGAGCAATGAGTAACATGGACATAAATAATAGATTTCATATGAAGCATAGATCAATTTAAAACGTAATTTCCCCATTTATTTACTCATCTCCTATTGCTTGTTATTGCCAGTTGACTGCCACAGCTGTACTGAAATTAATCAGCTAAGAAACAAGCAATAAAGAGGTGCCAGTCAAGTCAATGGCAATGCAGACATAAAGATAACTAAATTTAGCAAACATCTAACGTCATAATCATAAGATAGTAAGATGTGAATGGTTTTAAGCTAACTAGCGAACTAGTTAAACATACAAAACGGAAAGCTAAATGTAAATGGCTATAGCTAGCTAACAATCTACGAGGCTAGCTAGCTAACAATCTACGAGGTTAGCTAGCTAGCTAATTTAACCAGTTTGTCCCATTGACTTTGCATGAGCTCCGGTTAGCATGCTAACCGATTAGCATGCACCCAACCATGGATATTTTCATCAGTTAAACATGACAAACTGTACACAGTATGTACAGTGCATTCGGAAAGTATTCAGATCCCTTTACATTTTCCACATTTTGTTACATTACAGCCTTATTCTAAAATTGATTAAATTGTTTTTTACCCCTCATCAATCTACACACAATACCCCATAATGACAAAGCCAAATCAGGTTTTTAGAAATGTTTGCTAATTTATTAAATATAAAAAACTGAAATATTACATTTACATAAGTATTCAAACCTTTTACTCAGTACTTTGTTGAAGCACCTTTGCCAGCAATTACAGCCTCAAGTCTTCTTGGGTATGACGCTACAAGCTTGTTACACCTATATTTGGGGAGTTTGTCCCATTCTTCTCTGCAGATCCTCTCAAGCTCTGTCAGGTTGGATTGGGAGCGTCGCTGCACAGCTATTTTTAGGTATCTCCAGATATGTTAGATTGGGTTCAAGTCTGGGCTCTGGCTGGGCCACTCAAGGACATTCAGAGACTTGTCCCGAAGCCAGTCCTGCGTTGTCTTGGCTGTGTGCTTAGGGTCATTGTCCTGTTGGAAGGTGAACCTTCGCCCCAGTCTGAGGTCCTGAGTGCTCTGGAGCAGGTTTTCATCAAGGATCTCTCTGTACTTTGCTCCGTTCATCTTTCCCTCGATCCTGACTAGTCTCCCAGTCCCTGCCACTGAAAAACATCCCCACAGCATTGATGCTGCCACTACCATGCTTCACCTTAGGGATGGTGCCACCATGCTTCACCATAGGGATGGTGCCAGGTTTCCTCCAGGTGTGACGCTTGGCATTCAGGCCAAAGAGTTCAATCTTCGTTTCATCAGACCAGAGAATATTGTTTCTCATGGTCTGAGAGTCTTTAGGTGCCTTTTGGCAAACTCCAAGCGGACTGTCATGTGCCTTTTACTGAGAAGTGGCTTCCGTCTGGCCAATTTACCACAGGTGGACTCCAATCAAGTTGTAGAAACATCTCAAGGATGATCAATGGAAACAGGATGCACCTGAGCTCAATTTCGACTCTTAGCAAAGGTTCTGATTACTAAAAACCTGTTTTCGCTTTGTCATTATGGGGTATTGTGTGTAGATTGATGAGGATGATTATTTTTAAAATCCATTTTAGAATAAGGCTGTAACGTAACAAAATGTGGAAAAAGTCAAGGTGTCTGAATACTTTCCGAATGCACTGTATGTATTAACATATGATGATCATATATTGTAGTGAGAAAATATTTTAGAATGGCAGACTGATCACATGACCAATATCTGTGCTCTGATTGGAGGATTTGTAAAAAGCTGCCCACTAGGTAGCGCTGCAGATCAAAATTCCCCAGATAATAATATGATACATGGCAATTTTTTTAGGCAACAAATTGCGGCCAATTGAATTGCGGTTATGGCTAGAAGGGATCCAACTTTTGTCAAAGATGATATTTTTTGCATTTTTGCTAACCCTAACCTTTTCTTAACCTAAACCTAATTCTCCTGACCTGCTACCTTAAGAATGCTGCGTAAATTATCCTAACCTGCTCCGAAATTCAAATCTGATGTTAATTTGACAAAAGCTGGATCCCTTCTAGCCATGACCCAATACAATTTTGTTGAGCAATGTTGCCAGCAATGGTTGCTGCAACTATATTTACATTGAAAATTAGCAACTTTTTATTCTCTGGGGACTCTTGACCAGCAGCTCCACCTAGTTGGCAATTTGTAGGAATCCTCCAATCAGAGCACAGATATTGGTAACGTGATCAGTCTGCTCTTCCAAAAGATTTAGAAAAACATGGCGACCGTTTTTGAGCTGAAGTGAGAGAAAATCAACTCACATGTTGGAATGAAATGTTGGCCATTTACATCCAAAATGTTGCTCGTTTTATATAGTTTTTTTATATATATATTTAACTAGCTGGCTAGCTTGATGAATACCGTTTGCACTTCCTAGCTTAGAATTGTGAAGTAAAACGTTTTCTAAATCTATTTACCCTTATGTCTTTGTTGTCATTGACTTGACTGGCAGTAGGTTGAGTGGATGCCCTGAGCAGGGGCAACACCTCTTTGTTGCTTGTTTGTTAGCTGATAAAATCCAGTACATATGTGGCTGTCAACAAAAAGGAAAGGGAAAGGGCTGTAGGAGATTCGTAAATAAATGGTGAAATTGAGTTTTAAGTTGATATATGCCTAATATGTAATCTATTATTAATGTCCATGTTGCTCATTGCTCATCATTGCTCCAGTGTCTCATACATTTACGTCATACCCAACTCCATTGCCAGCAACATTGCATGGCAATATTGGCCCCGAAAATTGACAGTGTATCATAAAACTATTTTGTCAAGTATTCTTGTCTCATTCCTTCCTTTATCATTCCTGATGATGGTGAAAATATTTTGTGGACATTTGTGAGTCGCTATCTGTCCATTACTCAGCCAAGAACAGTTGCTTTCTCAATTGAAGGTGTGCAACAATGTTGGACACTGTACATACTGTATACTGTCTATCAACCAGCGGTTGTTAAATCATTTTGATAACAAATATTTGTGATGTAACTGATTCACAGAAAGGGCAGTGCTAATAATAATGTATAGACTAATCAGCAGTGAAATCTCCTGCAGCATGCCAAAGTCCCTGTTTGTTGGTATCAGCTTGTATTCTTCATTACAAAAGGAAAAACACTGAATGTAGGGTAAGGGGATAGAGGTGAGCTAGCAGGCACAGGGTCTTTGTGGTAACTGTCTCTTATCCTTTCCCTTAGTTACACTGTAATCCTCCATAACATACAGGCTGCCAACTCAAACCAAAGTCCATTTCTCTGTCAAGAGCTTCAAAACAGTTTCGCAAGTAGTCTACAGCCTGTTCTGAAACCCTTCACCCAACCACACATGCATGCACACACAGTACACACACAGCTTTTGAGTTTATGTCATTTCTATTTAAACCTAATCATTCTCTATACATACAGTATCAATCAAATGTTTTATGAAAGTGTAATAATATTAGGCATATAAGGAGACTTGTGATACTAGCTATTACAGTAAGGCCAGACAATATTTTGCCGAAGTGATGCAAGAAAAACGTTTTAAATTGGCGGTCCAGTAATGTGCCTAATTTTCATGCAAGTGTGGACATGAATAAACCTTTGACAACTTCCCTTGTGGAAATGTTGAAACCTTTGACAACTAGTAAACAATACAATAATCAATAATGATGTATTTAAATGTATGAAAATGTATGCACTCACTAACTGTAAGTCGCTCTGGATAAGAGCGTCTGCTAAATGACTAAAATGTAAATGTATTTACCTGTAGGCCAGTGACATACACTCAAATAACCGGGTCAGCGTTGGGTCGATGCTTAGGCTCCCAGAACTTAGCGGACCGAATCTGTATGTCTGACACCAAGTCCTGTTCACGGTATCAAAATCATATCGCACGGTTGCTCCGCTTTTCCGTCTCCGCGGGGTGCAGTCGCTGTGCGGGGAGGACACCATGAAGTGTCCGCTATGGATGACCTGCGCGCGGAGAAAAGAGCCAGCAACAGCCGGTCCAGTCCCGGTGTTCGGCGCATGATCTTCCTCTTGGTCCGAATCTGATTCCAAGTCGTTGAGCTGGTTCTGCTTTCCTTGTCCTTGTCCCTGAGACAATTCTGGGGACATTCTTTCTGCCATTGCCATTCCAGTATAGAATTGAACTTGTTCCGCGCTGCAATGAACTTTTCCCCCGGTTTTGGACTGAGGTAAAATTCGTTTTATATTGGATATTCGGTGGAATTGGGGTTTCTCTTGTCAATAGCTATTGAACCAAGCATGCCATGACTATGAAGATGGTATATTCTGAATCAGGGGTGGATGGACAAAAATCCCATTTTTTAAAATTATGATTATTAAAATATATATATATATAATAATAATATTTAGGCTTTCAATCTTCTATAGCTCTTACACAAAGTGTGCCATACGCTTTTTTATTTATCTTATTTTTTTATATATAATAATATGAAATATAAGTCAGGGGAGGATGGACACAAATCCCAATTTTTTTAATGATGATTATTTAAAAATATATATAATAATATTTCGGCTTTCAATCTTCAACACCTCTTATACAAAGCATGCCATTACTATGAAAATTATACTGTATATTCTGAATTGGGGGAGGATGGACAAAAATCCAGGGCTTTTATTTGTTAAAAATTTCATTATTACTATTATTATAATTTTTTGCTTTCAATAATAGCTCTTACACAAAGTGTGCCATGACTTTTTTATTTATTTTATATAATAACAAGATGTCGGCTTTCAATTTCTATAGCTCTTACACAAAATGTGCCATGACTATGAAAAGGATATATTCTGAGTTAGGGGAGGATGGACAAAAATCCAATTTTTTTGGGGGGGGTTGGGGGGGGATTTCACATTGTTTTTGTTTGAGCTTTTCAATCTTCTATAGCGTGCCATCCAGCCACTTGAAAAGTTTCTTCCTGTGGCCCTCACCAACTGGCCATCTGACCCTAGAGACTAAAGGACTATGCACTCTATGCTGCACACCACATCAAGCCATCTCTGAACTGTACACAAAATAACTGCACTATACTGCATTGTCCTTTGTCCATCTCTCTGCATTTAGATATATTCATACTGATACTGTAAATTTGTACATCCACTGTATATTAACAGTATACCCACTGTACATTTGTATATCTGCTCATTCCCGTATAGCTCTATGCTTGCTCTACCTAGTTGTATATAATGTATGTAAACTTTGTTTAAACTCAATTGTCTGTATGTCTCTACATATTGTCTATCACTAGCAGTAAGTTTGGACACACCTACTCATTCAAGGGTTTTTCTTTATTTTTACTATTTTCTACATTGTAGAATAATAGTGAAGACATCAAAACTATGAAATAACACATATGGAATCATGTAGTAACCAAAAAAGTGTTACACAAATCAAAATATATTTTATATTTGAGATTCTTAAAATAGCCACCCTTTGCCTTGATGTCAGCTTTGCACACTCTTGGCATTCTCTCAACCAGCTTCACCTGGAATTCTTTTCCAACAGTCTTGAAGGAGTTCCCACATATGCTGAGCACTTGTTGCTGCTTTACCTTCACTCTGCCGTCCGACTCATCCCAAACCATCTCAATTGGGTTGAGGTCGGGGGATTGTGAATGCCAGGTCATCTGATGCAGCACTCCATCACTCTCCTTCTTGGTACAATAGCCCTTACACAGCCTGGAGGTGTGTTGGGTCATTGTCCTGTTGAAAAACAAATGATAGTCCCACTAAGCCCAAACTAGATGGGATGGCGTATCACTGCAGAATGCTGTGGTAGCCATGCTGGTTAAGTGTGCCTTTAATTCTAAATAAATCACAGACAGTGTCACCAGCTATGCACCCCCACACCATAACACCTCCTCTTCCATGCTTTACGGTGGGAAATACACATGTGGAGATTATCCGTTCACCCACACCACGTCTCACAAAGACACGGCAGTTGGAACAAAAAAATCTCAAATTTGGACTCCAGACCAAAGGACAAATTTCCACCGGTCTAATGTCCATTGCTCGTGTTTCTTGGCCCAAGCAGGTCTCTTCTTTTTATTGGTGTCCTTTAGTAGTGGTTTCTTTGCAGCAATTCAACCATGAAGGCCTGATTCACACAGGCTCCTCTGAACTGTTGATGTTGAGATGTGTCTGTTACTTGAACTCCGCAAAGCATTTATTTGGGCTGCAATTTCTGAGGCTGGTAACTCTATTGAACTTATCCTCTGCAGCAGAAGTAACTCTGGTTCTTCCATTCCTATGGCGGTCCTCATGAGAGCCCCTACCTTGTGATTCCTCATGAAGCTGGTTGAGAGAATGCCAAGAGTGTGCAAAGCTGTCATCAAGGCAAAGGCTGGCTATTTGAAGAATCTGAAATATAAAATATATTCCGATATGTTTAACACTTTTTTTGCTACTACATGATTCCATATGTGTTATTTCATAGTTTTGATGTCTTCACTATTATTCTACAATGTAAAAAATAGTAAAAAAATAAAGAAAACCCCTTGAATGAGTAGGTGTGTCCAAACTTTTGACTGATAGTGTATAACGAAATGTAAAAAGAATAGCTGTGGATTGTTGTCCATCCTCCCCCAATTCAGAATATAGCATTTTCATTGTCATGGCATGATTGGTTCAATAGCTATTGGTGAGAGAAAACAGAATAACACAGAATATCCAATATAAAACTAATTTTATCTCGGTCAACTTTGGTCCAATTCTTATTTGGCCAGTCACTGTGGCATTTGAGTAAGTGCAGCACATGCCGAAGTTGACAGATGTAACCTGGAACGCATGGGATACATCCAATCCAACACTGGCCCCTCTAGTCTCTAGTGTGGCACAAAATCAGATGTGTTGTCCCATGCCATGGGAATGTCCTGTTATGAGGCCCCGGGTCAGCTGGGAACCAGCTGAAAGGAGGCCACTCTTTCTTACAACACCTTATCTGAAACAGTGGATGATAAGTTCACTAGGCTATGTGCTTGTTATTATGTAAGGGGAGACCTATGTCCTAGACCAACCAATGGGACTAGGCCTACATAAGGGGCATGCCTAGAAGTGATAGCAGTAACTATCAATACTAGAAAGTCCCATATTCCACCACTTACTTCTTCTACAGTGCCCATGTGAAGTGCCTATGGACATTTTGTATTTTGAAGACCAAATTATATGCATATATCATGCCTATGTATACTGTGACAGCAAAAAAGTGCAAGTGGACAATAGACCTACATGTATTTTCTATTCTAGTCCATTACTGCTCCAATTTTTTATTATCAACAATTGATAATTGGAAATTCTTTAAAAATGAATATAGTTTCATAGTTTCAATATGGTATTCAAAAAGTTGCCAATATGATGGCAAATACAGTGAGGGAAAAAAGTATTTGATTCCCTGCTGATTTTGTACGTTTGCCACGGACAAAGAAATGATCAGTCTATAATTTTAATGGTAGGTTTATTTGAACAGTGAGAGACAGAATAACAACAAAAAAATCCAGAAGAACGCATGTCAAAAATGTTATAAATTGATTTGCATTTTAATGAGGGAAATAAGTATTTGACCCCTCTGCAAAACGTGACTTAGTCCTTGGTGGCAAAACCCTTGTTGGCAATCACAGAGGTCAGACGTTTCTTGTAGTTGGCCACCAGGTTTGCACACATCTCAGGAGGGATTTTGTCCCACTCCTCTTTGCAGATCTTCTCCAAGTCATTAAGGTTTCGAGGCTGACGTTTGGCAACTCTAACCTTCAGCTCCCTCCACAGATTTTCTATGGGATTAAAGTCTGGAGACTGGCTAGGCCACTCCAGGACCTTAATGTGCTTCTTCTTGAGCCACTCCTTTGTTGCCTTGGCCGTGTGTTTTGGGTCATTGTCATGCTGGAATACCCATCCACGACCCATTTTCAATGTCCTAGCTGAGGGAAGGAGGTTCTCACCCAAGATTTGACGGTACATGGCCCCGTCCATCGTCCCTTTGATGCGGTGAAGTTGTCCTGTCCCCTTAGCAGAAAAACACCCCCAAAGCATAATGTTTCTACCTCCATGTTTGACGGTGGAGATGGTGTTCTTGGGATCATAGGCAGCATTCCTCCTCCTCCAAACATGGCGAGTTGAGTTGATGCCAAAGAGCTCCATTTTGGTCTCATCTGACCACAACACTTTCACCCAGTTCTCCTCTGAATCATTCAGATGTTCATTGTTCAGTGTTTTTTCCATTTGCGAATAATCGCACCAACTGTTGTCACCTTCTCACCAAGCTGCTTGGCGATGGTCTTGTAGCCCATTCCAGCCTTGTGTAGGTCTACAATCTTGTCCCAGACATCCTTGGAGAGCTCTTTGGTCTTGGCCATGGTGGAGAGTTTGGAATCTGATTGATTGATTGCTTCTGTGGACTCCCTTCAAGAGTGTGCTCCTAATCTCAGCTCGTTACCTGTATAAAGGACACCTGGGAGCCAGAAATCTTAACAGATCACATCAACATGGCTAGTTAACAAGCTAACTTTCAGGGGATGAACTAGATGGCTATATCCAAATATTATTTGATTTGCTTTCCATCGACAGTGGTGATGACAGTAGTCCGACTGACAACTTTACCAGGACGAGGACTTGCCGATGTCAAGCTCTTTCCAAAAGCCCAATCTCTGATGAAGCAAGCTAAATGACACGTTGTTTGCTTAGCTAGCTAGCTACATGCCAAATGGATAGTCTACCCTCACGTATCTGAAAATACATGATCAATTGATATTTATTTATTTAGGGGGTATGATCAATTGATGTTTACTGATCATAAAAAGCATGCAGCTACTTGTTGTAATAACTCGATAGAGCTAAATGTGCACTATTGTTTTGCATGAAATAATCAGAAATGTGTAGTTCTGACTATGCTCTTCAAGAGGTGATGATATTACAACGAAATAGTTAACATTTATTTAACAATCCCTTGATTAAAAACGGCACGTAGTTGTCAATGGTTTTAGCGGAGCTGGGGTCTCCTTGCCCCCCAGCACCCAAATCGTATGTTCTGCACCGTATTGTGATGTTGTATTGAAAATGACCTATATTGAACATTTTAATTTACTGTTCCATATTTTATTTAACTAATATTTGTTGGCTTATTTACAGTGCCTTCAGAAAGTATTCATACCCCTTGATTTATTCCACATTTGTTGTGGAGAGCGGCAGTGAACAGCAATCTTCAAGTCTTTCCAGTGATTTTCTATGGGATTCAAGTCTGGGCTTTGACTGGGCCACTCAAAGACTTTCACATTCTTGTTCTGAAACCATTCCAGGGATGCTTTGGCTGTATGCTTGGGGTCATTGTCCTGTTAGAACGTAAATCAGTCTAAGGTCAATTGCACTCTGAAGCAAGTTCTCATCAAGGATTTGCCTGTATTTGGCTCCATTCATTGTTCCCTTTATCCTTACCAGTCTCCCAGTCCCTGCTGCTGAAAAGCATACCCATTGCATGATGCTGCCACCACCATGCTTCATGGTAGGGATGGTGTTAGACGGGTGATGAGCTGTGCCTGGTTTTCTCCAAACATAGTGCTTTGCATTCAGGCCAAAGAGTTACATTTTTGTCTCATCAGACATCAGATTTTTTGCCTTATGCTCTCAGTCTTTCACGTGCCTTTTTGCAAATTCCAGGCGTGTTGTCATGTGCCTTTTTCTCATGAGTGTCGACTCTCCCATGAAGCCCAGATTGGTGAAGTGCTGTAGAGACTGTTGTCCTCTGGCAGGTTCTCCCATCTCAGCCAAATAACTCTGTAGTTCTGTCAGAGTGGTCATTGGGTTCTTGGTCACCTCCCTGACCAAGGTCCTTCTTGCCCGGTTGGTCAATTTGGTTGGACGGCCAGCTCTAGGCAGAGTCTGGGTAGTTCCATATGTTTTCTATTTCCCAATGATGGAGCCACTGTGCTCTTGGAAACTTTCAACACTCTAGAAATTGTTGTATAGCCCTCTAATCAGCACAACAGTTTTCAGCTGTGCTAACATAATTGCAAAAGTGTTTTCTAATGGTCTATTAGCCTTTTAAAATAATAAACTTGGATTAGTAAACACAAAGTGCCATTGGAACACAGGACTGATGGTTGCTGATAATGGGCCTCTGTACGCCTATGTAGATATTCCACAAAAAATCTGCCGTTTCCAGCTACAATAGCCATTTACATCATTAACAATGTCTACACTGTTTTTCTGATCAATTTGATGTTATTTTAATGGACAAAACAATTGCTTTTCTTTAAAAAACAAGGACATTTCTAAGTGACCCCAAACTTTTGAATGGTAGTGTGTGTGTGTGTGTGTATATATATATATATATATATATATATATATATATATATATATATATATATATATACAGTTGAAGTCAGAAGTTTACATACACTTAGGTTGGAGTCATTAAAACTTGTTTTTCAACCACTCCACAAATGTCTTGTTAACAAACTATAGTTTTGGCAAGTCGGTTAGGACATCTACTTTGTGCATGACACAAGTAATTTTTTCAACAATTGTTTACAGACAGATTATTTCACTTATAATTCACTGTATCACAATTCCAGTGGGTCAGAAGTTTACATACGCTAAGTTGAATGTGCCTTTAAACAGCTTGGAAAATTCCAGAAAATGATGTCATGGCTTTAGAAGCTTCTGATAGGCTAATTGACATGATTTGAGTCAATTGGAGGTGTACCTGTGGATGTATTTCAAGGCCTACCTTCAAACTCAGTGCCTCTTTGCTTGACATCATGGGAAAATCAAAAGAAATGAGCCAAGACATCAGAAAAAAAATTGTAGACCTCCCCAAATCTGGTTCATCCTTGGGAGCAATTTCAAAATGCCTGAAGGTACCACGTTCATCTGTACAAACGATAATACGCAGTATAAACACCATGGGACCATGCAGCCGTCATACCGCTCAGGAAGGAGACGCATTCTGTCTCCTAGAGATGAACGTACTTTGGTGCGAAAAGTGCAAATCAATCCCAGAACAACAGCAAAGGACCTTGTGAAGATGCTGGAGGAAACAGGTACAAAAGTATCTATATCCACAGTAAAACAAGTCCTATATCAACATAACCTGAAAGGCCGCTCAGCAATGAAGAAGACACTGCTCCAAAACCGCCATAAAAAAAGCCAGACTACGGTTTGCAACTGCACATAGGGACAAAGATCGTACTTTTTGGAGAAATGTCCTCTGGTCTGATGAAACAAAAATAGAACTGTTCGGCCATAATGACCATTGTTATGTTTGGAGGAAAAAGGGGAACGCTTGCAAGCCGAAGAACACCATCCCAACCATGAAGCACAGGGGTGGCATCATCATGCTGTGGGGGTGCTTTGCTGCAGGAGGGACTGGTGCACTTCACAAAATAGATGGCATCATGAGGAAGGAAAATTATGTGGATATATTGAAGCAACATCTAAAGACATCAGTCAGGAAGTTAAAGTTTGGTCGCAAATGGGTCTTCCAAATGGACAATGACCCCAAGCATACTTCTAAAGTTGTGGCAAAATGGTTTAAGGACAACAAAGTCAAGGTATTGGAGTGGCCATCACAAAGCCCTGACCTCAATCCTATAGAAAATGTGTGGGCAGAACTGAAAAAGCGTGTGCGAGCAAGGAGGCCTACAAACCTGACTCAGTTACACGAGCTCTGTCAGGAGGAATGGGACAAAATTCACCCAACTTATTGTGGGAAGCTTGTGGAAGGCTACCCGAAACGTTTGACCGAAGTTAAACAATTTAAAGGCAATGCTACCAAATACTAATTGAGTGTATGTAAACTTCTGACCTACTGGGAATGTGATTAAATAAATAAAAGCTGAAATAAATCATTCTCTCCACTATTATTCTGACATTCTTAAAATAAAGTGGTGATTCTAACTGACCTAAGACAGGGAATTTTTACGAGGATTAAATGTCAGGAATTGTGAAAAACTGAGTTTAAATGTATTTGGCTAAGTTGTATGTAAACTTCCGACTTCATCTGTATATGTGTATATATATATAGTCTTTCTAAATCAAATCCAAACAATTGAATTGGCCACAGGTGGACTTCAATCAAGTTGTAGTTACGTCTCAAGGATGATCAAAGGAAATTGGATGCACCTGAGCTCAATCTGGGATATATCTGTATTTAATTTTCAATAATTTGCAAACATTTATAAAACATGTTTTCACTTTGTCATTATGGGGTATTGTGTGTAGATGGGTGAGAAAAACAATATATTTAATCAATTTTGAATTCAGGCTGTAACACAACAAAATATGAAATAAGTCAATGGCTTTTTTTTCAGTTCATGGTGTCAGAATGCACTGCTGTATTAAAGCAATTCAGAACTAACTTGTTGATATGTTCTGTCGTAGATTCAAAACCAGATTAACTCATTGCAGAATGTATCCGTAATCATATTTATTTGACGAGAATGCACCTAGTCACCACATCAAACACCTGAACTGCAACAATTACATTGCTTTAAATAAATCAAAATAGTAAACAATGCATACGCCTTTTAAACATAACATATAAACATCTGCCTTGAAGTACAGATTAAATGATTTATTCATGCCACAAACCTGGGACATCGAAGAGCACCATGTTAACTATTATTACTATCCGAGAGTGCACAGATTCTTCTGCTTTTACATTTTAGGAATTAGACCTGCAGAAATAACACAAAATGTAAAACAGCATAATTGTGATATTTGGTGGGTGAGTTAAACATTGAGAAACAACTGGATGCGTAAGGTAGGTTTAATATAACATACTAGGTCAACTCCAGCAGAATGAGAAACACGGTTAACAGACTCAAAACAAGGAAGCCATGCCTAAACACAGCTATATCAACACCCTTCTTGTCAATGTAACAGGTCCATGTTGCTGCTGTCATTTGTGAGCAGCACATTTGCCGCTGCATTCAGTCTGAACCCCAGAATAAGCAGGATGAGGACAGCATTACACAGCTGAAAAACAAAGGTAGCCTAAACGGTACACATCAACACTAAACGTATTACTCAGTCTAGATGTTATCCAATCAGGAGAAGAACAAGTGATGGAAGCAGCATCGGGAAAATAGGTGAAGGTAGGGTGGGTTTATAGAGATAAGATGGAGAGTTCCAAAATGTTAGAAGTTGAGGGACCATGGGCCATAAAAGGCATAGTGTGGAATAAGGGGTAGCTAAAGGGATGGTTGGCCCAAGTCCAGTCATACTCGGGGTCTCAGCATGTGTCCCTCAACGTCATTGCTTCTCAGTTGCAGCATTCAAATCATGGTCATCGTTTGTCTGTGAATCACAACATTAAAGAAGATAAGTGATCACAGCATTTCCACAAATGAGCCACACACGATACAAATTAAGCATTGATGACAGCATTTTGTTGGCAACATGGTGGTTTACACTATGTCTACTGTGTGTGAATGATGGAAGAGTCTTACCCTAACTCTAGGTCCATTTTAGGGTCACTTAAGCATGCACATCAACCAGTAGTGGGACTATTGGAGACTTGGGAAGCTTGCTCTCAAAATGCTGCTTGACTGTCTTCGTGCCTGCGTCTAAAAAGGTCAAGTACAAAATGGAGGAAGTGGCTTAGATTGAATTCAAAGTTGACAAAAATGATTAACTAAGCAATACGATGCAACAAACTACTACATGTATGAAAGACTGTACCACACAGGCCAGTACAATAGCCTACACATGGAGAGGAACCTATAGGCACATTCAGTACCAACCAATACTACTCACCCGACATACAGAACAAGTGTGGACCAGTACTGCCTTGGCTGTAGGCTTCTGGTCTGCAGCTGCTCCCTTCTTCTTAAAGCCAATATATGCTTGATCCGAAAATGTGGTCGAATGCTCTGTATGGAGGGTGTGATGCAATAGCGAAGCCTCCAGAGGCATGCAGAGGCCAAATTGAGCTCTGTTACGCATCGCTGCGCGCCTCCCAAATTTTGTAACAATGCGGAGGGTTCCTAATAGCTCCGCATTGACATGATTGGTTGACGGTAGGTGGTGGCGGTAGGTCCTGTATAAACACAAACTCACTTCCTTTACAACTTCCTTCACAACAGCTCTACACAACAGCTCTACGCTGCTATGCGAAGCGCAATAAGTATGAATGCCCTGACTTCTGCAGAGGCCGTATCACCATAAATGCTTCACGGCCAATGCAGACGTCAGATTGACCATGCAGCACCTTTTAGCAGCCACTGCCTTGGCATCAGTCAACAAGTTAAACTTCAACCTGAGAGTGGAGCATGCATTATATATCATTACTATCTAAACAAATACCCCCCCCCCCCCCCCTTCCCCTCCCCCCTCCAATTGTACCTATAGTACAGAATAACGACTTAAAAGGGTGGACAGCTCCAGATCTGAATGGCAGGAGTGTGTATAAGCTTTTGTTTCAGCCCAGCTCATACCTGCTTATAAATCATAGCCTATCGCCGTGATTCATTATGTTGATCAACATGTTGATCTAACACCTGACTTGATTAAGTCAGGTGCTAGAGCTGGGCTGGGACAAAACCCTTAACACTCCTGCTCTTCAGGACTTCTTGCAAAGGGAGTGGGCTCACTTACAATTTTGCCTAAGAACACAGCCATGAATAAAGAATGGTACCAACACATCCTCTGACAGCAACTTCTCCCAACCATCCAATAACAGTTTGGTGACGAACAATGCCTTTTCCAGCATGATGGAGCACCTTGCCATAAGGCAAAAGTGATAACTAAGTTGCTCGGAGAACAAAGCATTGACATTTTGGGTCCATGGCCAGGAAACTCCCCAGACCTTAATCCCATTGAGAACTTGTGGTCAATCCTCAAGAGGCGGGTGGACAAACAAAACCCCACAAATTCTAACAAACTCCAAGCATTGATTATTCAAGAATGGGCTGCCATCAGTCAGGATGTGGCCCAGAAGTGAATTGACAGCATGCCAGGGTGGATTGCAGAGGTCTTGAAAAAGAAGGGTCAACACTGCAAATATTGACTCTTTGCATAAACTTAATGTAATTGTCAATAAAAGCCTTTGACACATATGGAATGCTTGTAAATATACTTCAGTATACCATAGTAACATCTGACAAAAATATCTAAAAACACTGAAGCAGCAAACTTTGTGAAGACCAATACTTTTGAACACGACTGTACATAGGGTACCAGTACCGAGTCGATGGTGGAAAAACGATTGGAACCATTTCCGTGTTTGACCGCTGGGTTTTATGGCTCATCTTCTTCTTCTTCTATGGTATATTGGCGATCACACAATTGAATGTGCATCCCGCCACCTACTATGCGGGATGGACTCCCCAAACATTTGGAAGAAGGTACTCTGGTCAGATGAGACTAAAATTGAGTTTTTGGCCATCAAGGAAAACGCAATGTCTGGTGCAAACCCAACAACTCTCATCACCCCGAGAACACCATCCCCACAGTGAAGCATGGTGGTGGCAGCATCATGCTGTGGGGATGTTGTTCATCAGAAACTGGTCAGAGTTGAAGGAATGATGGATGACGCTAAATACAGGGAAATTCTTGAGAGAAACCTGTTTCAGTCTTCCAGAGATTTGAGACTGGGACGGAGGTTCACCTTCCAGCAGGACAATGGCCCTAAGCATACTGCTAAAGCAACACTCGAGTGGTTTAAGGGGAAACATTTAAATGTCTTGGAATGGCCTAGTCAAAGCCCAGACCTCAATCCAATTGAGAATCTGTGGTATGACTTAAAGATTGCTGTACACCAGCGGAACCCATCCAACTTGAAGGAGCTGGAGCAATTTTGCCTTGAAGAATGGGCAAAAATCCCAGTGGCTAGATGTGCCAAGCTAATAGAGACATACCCCAAGAGACTTGCAGCTGTAATTGCTGCTAAAGGTGGCTCTACAAAGTATTGACTTTGGGGGGGTGAATAGTTATGCATGCTCAAGTGTTCTGTTTTTTTGTCTTATTTCTTGTTTGTTTCACAATAGAAAATATTTTGCATCTTTAAAGTGGTAGGCATGTTGTGTAAATCAAATGATATAAACCCCTCAAAATAATCAATTTTAATTCCAGGGGGGGGGGGGGGGGGTGAATACTTTCGCAAGCCACTGTAGATCTTTACCAGTACAGAGGGATAAACCAACAAGTGATATATGTTTCAGTAAGATTGGATTTTTGGCATTTATAGCAATGGTTATCAACTGTACTGCAGGGATGGAACGTAAGTCGCAGAAAATAGAGATTGTGGTGGCAGCTGCAGAGAGGTACAGTGGCTTGCGAAGGTATTCACCCCCCTTGGCATTTTTCCTATTTTCTTGCCTTACAACCTGGAATTAAAATGGATTTTGGGGGGGTTTGTATCATTTGATTAAACAACATGCCTACCACTTTGAAGATGCAAAATATTTTCTATTGTGAAACAAACAGGAAATAAGACAAAAAAACAGAACTTGAGCGTGCACAACTATTCACCCCCCCAAAGTCAATACTTTGTAGAGCCACTTTTTGCAGCAATTACAGCTGCAAGTCTCTTGGGGTATGTCTCTATAAGCTTGGCACATCTAGCCACTGGGATTTTTGGCCATTCTTCCAGGCAAAACTGCTCCAGCTCCTTCAAGTTGGATGGGTTCTGCTGGTGTACAGCAATCTTTAAGTTATACCACAGATTCTCAATTGGATTGAGGTCTGGGCTTTGACTAGGCCATTCCAAGACATTAAATGTTGCCCCTTAAACCACTCAAGTGTTGCTTTAGCAGTATGCTTAGGGTCATAGTCCTGCTGGAAGGTGAACCTCCGTCCCAGTCTCAAATCTCTGGAAGACTGAAACAGGTTTCCCTCAATAATTTCCCTGTATTTAGCGCCATCCATCATTCCTTCAACTCTGACCAGTTTCCCAGTCCCTGCCGATGAAAAACATCCTCACAGCATGATGCTGCCACCACCATGCTTCACTGTGGGGATGGTGTTCTCGGGGTGATGAGAGGTCTTGGGTTTGCGCCAGACATAGCGTTTTCCTTGATGGCCAAAAAGCTTAATTTTAGTCTCATCTGACCAGAGTACCTTCTTCCATATGTTTGGGGAGTCTCCCACATGGCTTTTGGCGAACACCAAACGTGTTTGCTTATTCTTTTCTTTAAGCAATGGCTTTTTTCTGGCCTCTCTTCCGTAAAGCCCAGCTCTGTGGAGTGTACGGCTTAAAGTGGTCCTATGGACAGATCTCCGCTGTGGAACTTTGCAGCTCCTTCAGGGTTATCTTTGGTCTCTTTGTTGCCTCTCTGATTAATGCCCTCCTTGCCTGGTCTGTGAGTTTTGGCGGGCGGCCCTCTCTTGGCAGGTTTGTTGTGGTGCCATATTCTTTCCATTTTTAAATAATGGATTTAATGTTGCTCCGTGGGATGTTCAAAGTTTCTGATATTTTTTTTACAACCCAACCCTGCTCTGTACTTCTCCACAACTTTGTGCATGACCTGTTTGGAGAGCTCCTTGGTCTTCATGGTGCCGCTTGCTTGGTGGTGCCCCTTGCTTAGTGGTGTTACAGACTCTGGGGCCTTTCAGAACAGGTGTATATATACTGAGATCATGTGACAGATCATGTGACACTTAGATTGCACACAGGTGGACTTTATTTAACTAATTATGTGACTTCTGAAGGTAATTGGTTGCACCAGATATTATTTAGGGGCCTCATATCAAAGGAGGTGAATACATACAGTGGGGAAAAAAAGTATTTAGTCAGCCACCAATTGTGCAAGTTCTCCCACTTAAAAAGATGAGAGAGGCCTGTAATTTTCATCATAGGTACACGTCAACTATGACAGACAAATTGAGAAAAAAAAATCCAGAAAATCCCATTGTAGGATTTTTAATGAATTTATTTGCAAATTATGGTGGAAAATAAGTATTTGGTCACCTACAAACAAGCAAGATTTCTGGCTCTCACAGACCTGTAACTTCTTCTTTAAGAGGCTCCTCTGTCCTCCACTCGTTACCTGTATTAATGGCACCTGTTTGAACTTGTTATCAGTATAAAAGACACCTGTCCACAACCTCAAACAGTCACACTCCAAACTTCACAATGGCCAAGACCAAAGAGCTGTCAAAGGACACCAAAAACAAAATTGTAGACCTGCACCAGGCTGGGAAGACTGAATCTGCAATAGGTAAGCAGCTTGGTTTGAAGAAATCAACTGGGGGAGCAATTATTAGGAAATGGAAGACATACAAGACCACTGATAATCTCCCTCGATCTGGGGCTCCACGCAAGATTTCACCCCGTGGGGTCAAAATGATCACAAGAACGGTGAGCAAAAATCCCAGAACCACACGGGGGGACCTAGTGAATGACCTGCTGAGAGCTGGGACCAAAGTAACAAAGCCAACCATCAGTAACACACTACGCCGCCAGGGACTCAAATCCTGCAGTGCGAGACGTGTCCCCCTGCTTAAGCCAGTACATGTCCAGGCCCGTCTGAAGTGCATTTGGATGATCCAGAAGAGGATTGGGAGAATGTCATATGGTCAGATGAAACCAAAATATAACTTTTTGGTAAAAACTCAACTCGTCATGTTTGGAGGACAAAGAATGCTGAGTTGCATCCAAAGAACACCATACCTACTGTGAAGCATGGGGTTGGAAACATCATGCTTTGGGGCTGTTTTTCTGCAAAGGGACCAGGACGACTGATCCGTGTAAAGGAAAGAATGAATGGGGCCATGTATCGTGAGATTTTGAGTGAAACCCTCCTTCCATCAGCAAGGGCATTGAAGATGAAACGTGGCTGGGTCTTTCAGCATGACAATGATCCCAAACACACCGCCCGGGCAACGAAGGAGTGGCTTCGTAAGAACCATTTCAAGGTCCTGGAGTGGCCTAGCCAGTCTCCAGATCTCAACCCCATAGAAAATCTTTGGAGGGAGTTGAAAGTCTGTGTTGCCCAGCGACAGCCCCCAAACATCACTGCTCTAGAGGAGATCTGCATGGAAGAATGGGCCAAAATACCAGCAACAGTGTGTGAAAACCTTGTGAAGACTTACAGAAAACGTTTGACATGTGTCATTGCTAACAAAGGGTATATAACAAAGTATTGAGAAACTTTTGTTATTGACCAAATACTTATTTTCCACCATCATATGCCAATAAATTCATTAAAAATCCTACAATGTGATTTTCTGGATTTTTTTTCCTCATTTTGTCTGTCATAGTTGACGTGTACCTATGATGAAAATTACAGGCCTCTCTCATCTTTTTAAGTGGGAGAACTTGCACAATTGGTGGCTGACTAAATACTTTTTTTCCCCACTGTATGCACGCACCACTTTTCAGTTATTTATTTTTTTGAATTTTTTTAAGCACGTTATTTTTTTCATTTCACTTCACCAATTTTGACTATTTTGTTTATGTCCATTGCATGAAATCCAAAAAAATCAATTTAAATTACAGGTTATAATGCAACAAAATAGGAAAAACACCAAGGGGGATGAATACTTTTGCAAGGCACTGTATGTCATGTGTAAGTGTTTCAATCTCTCAGAGATATGCCTTTGCCCCTAACTCACTAATATGCTCAGATTTTGTCATAGTTTAGACTGTAAACCACTCTGACTGTGTGACTGTATTCTTTTTTAATTTCAGAAACAACCTGACTGTGAACAGCCATTTTACCACCTATCCCTGTGGGCTTTACATCAACACAAGGGTTTGTATTATCTCTCATGTAATACACCATTAAAGTAACTTTCCAGTGAAAATCTAACTTTCAAAAGTTAATATTCTGTTAACTCATAACCAAATAATGTTGTTGACTTGACCTATACTCTTATTTGTGGCCAAAACATCAATTGGAGAGAAAAAACACTTTAAAAAAAACCCACCTCAAACTTCTATCTCAAACAGACGGTTTCAAAAATGCCTGCTGTTTCCTATGGAGTACAATGTTGTACTCCTGAGGAGGATGAGCTGGCCAATCAGCAGTCTACTCGCATTAATAATTTTTTTTATTTACCTGGAGCTAACCTTGCAGATAGCACTACTGGGTGATCTGAAAAGTCATAGTCAATCGATCAATAATATAATAATACTTTTAGCAAAAATGTGTATTTTCAATTTACAATCTGTAGAAACAATGAGATTAGAAGGGTTCAGAACTTTTGTGAAACATCACAGTACAGTTGAGAAATATATGGCAAATAGAAATCCAATATGGATGGTGTTAAGAGATAGATGGGAGGTGTTGAATGGAGCTGAAGGATGGGACTAATAACAACTAACAACTAATAACAACAAGATAACTAATGTAAAGCATACTGTGTCCATAATAAGTATATAGGTTATAGGTTGAGAGCTTTTGTGAAAGAGCCCAGTTAGAAAGATATGGCATATAGTAGCAAACCGGATGGACATCATGAAAATGATCGGAGAGGTTGAGGGTACAGGAAGTTCAGGAGTAAAAACAAACAAAATAAAATTATTGTAAAATTGACTGTCCATAAAATGTATATAGTATGTATGAGCTGGAAGTAGAGGCCTAAGTGTTGTTGTTCACTAGTTTACACCAATTAGGGAAGGGGTGGTGGGGTTGGAAAGTAATAAAGGGAAATATATATTTTTAAAGGATATGTATATACAGTTGAAGTCGGAAGTTTACATACACCTTAGCCAAATACATTTAAACTCAGTTTTTCACAATTCCTGACATTTAATCCTAGTACAAATTCCCTGTCTTAGGTAAGTTAGGATCACCACTTTATTTTAAGAATGTGAAATATCAGAATAATAGTAGAGAGTGATTTATTTCAGCATTTATTTCTTTCATCACATTCTCAGTGGGTCAGAAGTTTACATACACTCAATTAGTATTTGGTAACATTGCCTTTAAATTGTTTAACTTGGGTCAAACGTTTCGGGTAGCCTTCCACAAGCTTCCCACAATATATTGGGTGAATTTTGGCCCATTCCTCCTGACAGAGCTGGTGTAACTGAATCAGGTTTGTAGGCCTCCTTGCTCGCACACGCTTTTTCAATTCTGCCCACATATTTTATATACGATTGAGGTCAGGGCTTTGTGATGGCCACTCCAATACCTTGACTTTGTTGTCCTTAAGCCATTTTGCCACAACTTTGGAAGTATGCTTGGGCTCATTGTCCATTTGGAAGACCCATTTGCGACCAAGCTTTAACTTCCTGACTGATGTCTTAAGATGTTGCTTCAATATTATCCACATCATTTTCCTTCCTTATGATGCCATCTATTATGTGAAATGCACCAGTAGCATGATGCTGCCACCCCCGTGCTTCACGGTTGGGATGGTGTTCTTCGGCCTGCAAGCCTGCCCCTTTTTCCTCCAAACATAACGATGGTCATTATGGCCAAATAATGGTTGCAGTTGCAAACCGTAGTCTATCTTTTTTATGGCGGTTTTGGAGCAGTGGCTGCTTCCTTGCTGAGCGGCCTTTCAGGTTATGTCGATATAGGACTCGTTTTACTGTGGATATAGATACTTTTGTACCTGTTTCCTCCAGCATCTTCACAAGGTCCTTTGCTGTTGTTCTGGGATTGATTTGCACTTTTCGCACCAAAGTACATTCATCTCTAGGAGACAGAACGCGTGCCTCCTTCCTGAGCGGTATGACGGCTGCGTGGTCCCATGGTGTTTATACTTGCGTACTATTGATTGTACAGATGAACGTAGTACCTTCAGGTGTTTAAAATTGCTCCCAAGGATGAACCAGACTTGTGGAGGTCTACCATTTTTTTTCTGAGGTCTTGGCTGATTTCTTTAGATTTTCCCATGATGTCAAGCAAAGAGGCACTGAGTTTGAAGGTGGGCGTTGAAATACATCCACAGATACACCTCCAATTGACTCAAATGATGTCAATTAGCCTATCAGAAGCTTCTAAAGCCATGACATCATTTTCTGGAATTTTCCAAGCTGTTTAAAGGCACAGTCAACTTCGTGTATGTAAACTTCTGACCCACTGGAATTGTGATACAGTGAATTATAAGTGAAATAATCTGTCTGTAAACAATTGTTGGAAAAATTACTTGTGTCATGCACAAAGTAGATGTCCTAACTGACTTGCCAAAACTATAGTTTGTTAACAAGACATTTGTGGAGTGGTTGAAAAACAAGTTTTAATGACTCCAACCTAAGTGTATGTAAACTTCTGACTTCAACTGTATATATATATATATATATATATATATATATATATATATATATATATGTATATATATATATATATATACACAGTGGGGAGAACAAGTATTTGATACACTGCCGATTTTGCAGGTTTTCCTACTTACAAAGCATGTAGAGGTCTGTAATTCGTATCATATCATAGGCTCTCACAGACCTGTTAGTTTTTATTTAAGAAGCCCTCCTGTTCTCCACTCATTACCTGTATTAACTGCACCTGTTTGAACTTGTTACCTGTATAAAAGACATCTGTCCACACACTCAATCAAACAGACTCCAACCTCTCCACAATGGCCAAGACCAGAGAGCTGTGTAAGGACATCAGGGATAAAATTGTAGACCTGCACAAGGCTGGGATGGGCTACAGGACAATAGGCAAGCATCTTGGTGAGAAGGCAACAACTGTTGGCGCAATTATTAGAAAATGGAAGAAGTTCAAGATGACGGTCAATCACCCTCGGTCTGGGGCTCCATGCAAGATCTCACCTCGTGGGGCATCAATGATCATGAGGAAGGTGAGGGATCAGCCCAGAACTACATGGCAGGACCTGGTCAATGACCTGAAGAGAGCTGGGACCACAGTCTCAAAGAAAACCATTAGTAACACACTACGCCGTCATGGATTAAAACCCTGCAGCGCACGCAAGGTCCCCCTGCTCAAGCCAGCGTATGTCCAGGCCCGTCTGAAGTTTGCCAATGACCATCTGGATGATCCAGAGGAGGAATGGGAGAAGGTCATGTGGTCTGATGAGACAAAAATAGAGCTTTTTGGTCTAAACTCCACTCGCCGTGTTTGGAGGAAGAAGAAGGATGAGTACAACCCCAAGAACACCATCCCAACCGTGAAGCATGGAGGTGGAAACATCATTCTTTGGGGATGCTTTTCTGCAAAGGGGACAGGATGACTGCACCGTATTGAGGGGAGGATGGATGGGGCCATGTATCGCGAGATCTTGGCCAACAACCTCCTTCCCTCAGTAAGAGCATTGAAGATGGGTCGTGGCTGGGTCTTCCAGCATGACAACGACCCGAAACACACAGCCAGGGTAACTAAGGAGTGGCTCCGTAAGAAGCATCTCAAGGTCCTGGAGTGGCCTAGCCAGTCTCCAGACCTGAACCCAATAGAAAATCTTTGGAGGGAGCTGAAAGTCCGTATTGCCCAGCGACAGCCCCGAAACCTGAAGGATCTGGAGAAGGTCTGTATGGAGGAGTGGGCCAAAATCCCTGCTGCAGTGTGTGCAAACCTGGTCAAGACCTACAGGAAACGTATGATCTCTGTAATTGCAAACAAAGGTTTCTGTACCAAATATTAAGTTCTGCTTTTCTGATGTATCAAATACTTATGTCATGCAATAAAATGCAAATGAATTACTTAAAAATCATACAATGTGATTTTCTGGATTTTTGTTTTAGATTCCGTCTCTCACAGTTGAAGTGTACCTATGATAGAAATTACAGACCTCTACATGCTTTGTAAGTAGGAAAACCTGCAAAATCGGCAGTGTATCCAATACTTGTTCTCCCCTCTGTATATATATGTACTCCTGAGGAGGATTTGCTGGCCAATAAGCAGTCTACTCGCATGAATATTTTTTATGACCGGTATAAGCCCACACCATTCTGTTGTTGGGGTACGCCCACACAATTCAAACACAGAAAAGCAGTTTTTGAAAAACTGAATTACAATTTTTGGAAGGAAAACAATTTCACTCATATTGTAAGTAATTATAGGACATATTTCATAGAAATCTTGAAACACTGGACAGTTACTTTAAAATTGACCAACCCCCCAAACCAAGATGCCCTTTTTACACTGAATAGAAATATAAACGCAACATGCAACAATTACAGTTCATATAAGGAAATCAGTCAATTGAAAAAAATGAATTAGGCCCTAATCTATGGATTTCACATAACTGGAATACAGATATGCATCTGTTGGTCACAGATACCTTTAAAAATAAGGTATGGGCCTGGATCAGAAAACCAGTCAGGATCTGGTGTGACCACCATTTGCCTCATGCAGTGCGACACATCTCATTCACAGAGTTGATCAGGCTGTTGATTGTGGCCTGTGGAATGTTGTCCCACTCCTCTTCAATGGCTGTTCGAAGTTGCTGGATATTGGCGGGAACTGGCACACGCTGTTGTCCACGCTGATCCAGAGCATCCCAAACATGCTCAATGGGTGACATGTCTGGTGAGTATGCAGACCATGGAAGAACTTGGACACTTTCAGCTTCCAGGAATTGTTTACAGATCCTTGTGACATGGGGCTGTGCATTATCATGCTGAAACATGAGGTGATGGCGGCGAATGAATGGCACGACAATGTGCCTCAGGATCTCGTCACGGTATCTCTGTGCATTCAAATTGCCATCGATAAAATGCTATTGTGTTCGTTGTCTGTAGCTTATGCCTGCCCATACCTTAACCCCATTGCCACCATGGGGCACTCTGTTCACAATGTTGACATCAGTAAACCACTCACCCACACAACGCCATACACGCCGTCTGCCCGGTACGGTTGAAACCGGGATTCATCTGTGAAGAGCACACTTCTCCAGCGTGCCAATGGCCATCAACGGTGAGCATTTGCCCACAGAAGTCAGTTACGACGCTGAACTGCAGTCAGGCCAAGACCCTTGTGAGGACGACGAGCACACAGATGAGCTTCCCTGAGACGGTTTCTGACAGTTTGTGCAGAAATTCTTTGGTTGTGCAAACCCACAGTTTCATCAGCTGTCCGGGTGGTTGGTCTCAGATGATCATGCAGGTGAAGAAGCCGACTGTGGAGGTCCTGGGCTGGCGTGTTTATGTGTGGTCTGAGGTTGTGAGGGCGGTTGGACGTTGTAAAATGACGTTGGAGGCGGTTATGGTAGAGAAATAAACAATAAATTATCTGGCAACAGCTCTGGTGGACATTCCTGCGGTCAGCATGCCAATTGCACGTTCCCTCAAAATTGAGACATCTGTGGCATTGTGTTGTGTGACAAAACGGCACATTTTAGAGTGGCCTTTCATTGTGCCCAGCACAAGCTGCACCTGTGTAATGATCATGCTGTTTAATCAGCTTCTTGACATGCCACCTGTCAGGTGAATGGATTATCTTTGCAAAGGAGAAAGGCGCACTAAAAGGGATGTAAATACATTTGTGCACAAAATCTGAAAGGAATAAGCTTTTTGTACATATCGAAAATTTCTGGGATCTTTTATTTCAGCTCATGAAACATGGGACCAACACGTTTCATGTTGCGTTTATATTTTTGTTCAGTATAGTTGGGCATTTTCTATGTTGTCCTGACCCCTGATATTCCTCATGATCATTTTAAGTAAGCCACTTTTTTCTTTACTATGATAACGGCTGACCCCAGAGTTGCTGCAGTGTCTATTGGAGAGGAGGGTAACAACACATGGAGGACTGTCACCAAATCCCCGTCTTCTCCATGGTCTCCAATACAGATGGCTCGCCTAACCTCATGATAAGCCGCAAGGTACCTGACTGACTGGGTTGAACACTTGAATGCATCCCAAATGGCACCATATTCCCTATATAGTACACTACTTTTGACCAGAGCCCTGTGGGCCCTGAATGGATATTTTCTTTCCTATGAGCCTTGGTCAAAAGCAGTGTACTATAAAGGGAATGGGGTACCATTTGGGACACAGGAAGACTTTGTTTATCATACTTAATTATGTTTGGGACATTAGCCAGGCCATAATACGACACTTACCAAGTATCACTACTGAGCTCCCTCTACTTACCGTCCTTGCCTTGGCAACAATGTTGAGCCTCACTTACCATGTTAAACATTCCTAATGTATTCATCTGATAAAACCGTCATAAATATTAAGTATTAAGGGGTCCTTCATTAGAACTGGAAGTTGCACTGATTTATAGAATTGTTAATTTAAGGTGTCAAAGCAATTACTCTTTTCTTCAATGGTTATGTATTGACTATCATATAATTGAATGCAAAGTACAGTGACTATGTGGACACTGAATGTATCTTCATTCTGATTTCAGGCTTGTGACTACTTGTCCATAGTTCTGTGAAGAATGTGTACTGTCTGATTTGAATCATCCTGTCAGTGGGAGTATTGTTGTTCTGCACTTCTAGTGTATTTTTATTCTGTGAAATAAACTTGATTTATACTGCAATATTGGGTTTGTTAAGTTTGTTCTGAATGGTACTCAGAGCTAGTGTGAACATGTCTAAAAGACAGTTGATCTTTGTATGCGTCTACTTAGAGGGCACAATGAAGTGCAAAAAGTACTTTATGGCAGAGCAATGCGCTAGATGGCATGCCATAGCGCTCTGTTGTTCATGACCACTGGTAGCTCCTGTTCTGAGTCGTGTCTCAGTAGATGTTTTCTGTGGTCTTTACCCATGAGTACCCACAGTATGAGTCTGCCACAGGAGGTTGGTGGCACCTTAATTGGGAAGGACACGCTCATGGTAATGGCTGTAATGGAATGAGTGAAATGGTATCACATTGTTTCCATGTTTGATTCCATTCCATTCGCTCTGTTCCAGCCATTGACCTGTCCTCCCCTCAGCAGCCTATGCAGGCAGCAAGCTCAGAATGTCCAAAACCATGAACAGTACAAAGTACAAGTGAAAACAAGTCCTTTGATATGATTACTGGATTAATTTCCCACTGAGGCATTTTCCAGGTTATATAGATGTTGAATAGGATGGCTGAGCTTGCATCAGAAAACATGCAGTCATTGACTTATGTTGGCCTCCTGGCATAAGGGAACTGTACCAACTCAATTTATAACCAGTTATTTTACTCCTTTTTTTAAATGTCAGTTGACCATGCTTGGATGTTATCTGAAATAAAATCATGCTGAACCACTCATGAAACATTTTATTTTGTCATACAGTGACATTCTTCCATAATGTTGACAAATGACACTGACAGCCTTCATATATTAACGTTATTTTCAGACATAGAAGCATTTACAACACTGACACATTTGCAGGAAAGCAGTAGTTCAATATTAAATTATTGTTCAAAGCGGCAGAAACTTCACATACAACAGTCTCAATGATAACTGACGTGCCCAAACTGGGCAATGACTTCAATCACTGCCTATACTTTCCCTCAAAATTAAACACTTTCCATTTGTTTGCATTTTCAATCTAGAGGGGGATGGTGTCTTACTGAAATTAGTTTGGCTTGTTGAATCTATTTATACTTAGCTTGTTGAATCTATTCTATCTATACATTAACTGCATTTCACAAAACCACTGAGGTCCTCCAGGAACTTGATGTATTCGTGATGTTCCATGGCAGTGCTCAGCTTGATCAGTTCATCAGCAAACGTGTTGTCAACCCCCCGGTCAGCCAGGAAGTCCATGAGATGGTCATACAGGGCCTGAGGTAAACCACAAAGGAAAGGCCAGTGAGAACTTCAAAAATTAAACCGCAACCATGTGATAACCTGTGACTCCTTTAGTGTGATACGCAATATAAGCCAGTCACCTTAACTGTCGAGGGAGTAGGTTTGCGGTGTCTAGAGACTAATACGCTTAATAATTCCTGGTTATAACTCATGTTGCTTTCTAAAAAGTGTCACAATTCTATCAAGGCTACATTAAGACCAATATTTAATATTGTAGGCAGTCAAAGTCATCATTGACACTCAGAAGTATCTGTAATGATATTTACATTTGCAGACAGATGGACCAAGATTCAGGACTTACCCAGTCCAGAGAGTCTGTGTTGAGTGTGTAGGCGGTCTCCTTCCACTCTACATCTCCCTCAGGCTGGAAGCTGACCTCACGGATGGCAAAAATATCACTCTCCTCTTCCCCTTCACCATGGCTTGCCTGGAAAATTAATTTAGCCTAACATTGTCAGATATATTGCTTATTAACTAAATGTGGTAAGAAACAAAGCAATAAAGCCTTAAGTATTCACCAACTGAGGGGGCATGCTTCCCAATTATGTTGATAAAGATGTCTTCTGTTTGAACTTGGTCTGGACTATACATGAAGCCAATGATGATACACTTGTAGGATAACTTACCTCATCTTCAGGATAATGGCAGTCAAACACCAAGGAATGTTTTGCCGCCTGTTTCGTCACCTCGACAACGAAGTTAGGTGATGACACAATATCTGGCTTTAAGGAAACAAAATACACATGGTTCAAAACCTAAACAATGTAACAGTGCAACACGTTCAGTGCAGTGCGTGTCCATTTTGGAAAAGACAGTACAAAGAGGTTTACCTCATTCTCTGCAGACTTCTGTGCCTGTGCTTGTTCAGCCTCCTCTTCAAAGTTAGGGGGAATACTGTTGTTGACGTTGAATGTGATGGTCACTCTGTAAAAGGACAAAGGGTCAGACAATGTAGAGCAGCTTATACAAAATGTAGTTCAAATTACTTTCAAATAATGTTAACCGAGTTAATTTTGTGCAGTTATGGATTTATTAATACAACATCTAGGTTAACACTTAATGTGGTCAAATAAAATGTCTGCAGTGATTGTATCGGTACCGGTAATTTACTAATCTACTTGGTGTAGCAGGCAGGCATAAACTAATATTGAGATGGTCTTACTTTTCTCCAGAAATTGTCCTGATGAGTTTGGCTTCTGTGCCGTTTTGCTGTAGCTCCCACCCTCCAGACATCTTGGGAAGAGTATTGCTTTTCTGGATCTTCTTCTCTTCTTTGATTTCATCCGAAAGGAAATCTGCAAAGGCTTTGTCTCCTGAAACCGAGCAATTATATTGGATCTTAGAACAGAAGACAAGTCAGTATTAGCTACATGCTAGTCATATATACTGACCCATAGATTATGATAATCAACCCTTACACATTACACCCACGTTCCATTTCCATGGTCACATGTGCATTGAATGACACAAAGATAGCTAGCCAGCTAACATCACATTCAATAGTTACTGATCGTTTCGTCATCAGCTTTGCCTTTTGCACTGCTGTAGAACAAGCAGTCTTGCCTGATAAACAATAAACTAACTATGAATATGACTAGCTACGGATAGATGTACACACGAATGTTCCACACATTGGGTGAAACGCATTGGTGACATTTATGTTGCCAATTTCGTCCAACCTGTCAGCTACATGACAACGGTTACATAAGTTGTCCATGTTTTGCATTCAGGTCGCAGCTATTCCTCCATTGCTTTACATACAGCTAGTTAATTATGTTCAACAAGTCCAAGTTGAGGAGGCATATTTAGCAGGTTAGGAGAACATTTTCACTAACCCTAACCCCTTTCCTAACCTTATCCTAATTATACTAACCTGCTGCGTAAATATAGCTGTATAGAAGTGGCGTGTTTTTAGGGAATGTCATATTTAGCAATATAGCCAACGTTAGCTAGCGTACTCACAAGAGTAGCTACTTAATTTAGCTAGTTATTACCTTCTGTATGTAGTGATCCACAGCCACACGACACAGGAATCAATCCTTTTGAACTGAAGAGTTTTGGTCTGTATCCCGATGCTGCCCCGTTTTGGCTCATCATCCAGAGAGACCGGGTGAAAGGTCGGACTGTTCCCGAGTTTGGAGAACATAATGTCGATCTCGTAAGAGGCTGGAGAGCTCGGGCCGAAAACATTGTGGTTGTTGAAATTCGAACTGCAGTACTCACCGCTTGGGAAAGAGACTTTAGCATGGTTATAGTTTGGTAAATTTGACTAGCTAAGAAAATACAAAGGTTTGATAAGCCCCGAGTTTCAGTTACCCGTTACAGACAGATTACTGCCTGAGAAAACACGTGTGGAAAGACCACTGATTAAAGATGGGAAGGACACCTTGAACTCCTCAAACTTTGAACCGGAAGTGATCACAAGGTCCAGCCCACTGAGGTTTTGCAACGTTTTTTGAAATATTTATTTAACAGAGCGGAATTGGAAGAGAGAAGCCTAACTCGACGGAAAATATGTCTCCCTCCAGTAGGTGGCAGTTTTTTGTTGTTTCGCCCACAAAGCAAGTTTTTGTATGGAGGTCAATGAGTGTCGAATTTGGTCAACAAAACAATGTATGGCTTATTTTATACGTGAGGTTTATTTGATCCAAAATAAGTTTCGTAATGCTTAAGTTGTTACGAGTGTACTGATATAAGTAGGACACGTGACATCCCAGCAACTTTGAGAAAAAAGTATCGAGATGGCTATGCATATTCATAGCTGAGGCTAGTAGCATAGCATCTCTCTCCATTGAATACAGGTAATTGACGTCAACAACCCTCATCGAATATTTAAAATAGGATTACAATAATTAGATGTATCCACCAATCCAAAGAAAGGAAAGGCAGGAGCTGACAGCCCACCTTGCCGCTTTGCCCATCGTTAGGGTGGAGAGGAAGGAATACCGGGGATAGGATAAAGTAATCCTTCTACCCGCCCTTACCCCACCCACCAAAAAATAAAAAAATATTCTAAAGTGGTTATCCCACTGGCTATAAGATGAATGCACCAATTTGTAAGTCGCTCTGGATAAGAGCGTCTGCTAAATGACGTTAATGTAAATGTAATCCATAATCTTTGGTATTAAAGATGCGCTATGCAGAAATCGTACCGCCATTTCCTGGTAGTTACAATTCTAATAGTTCTCCTAATATCAGTTTATTTGACAAAACAAGCAAGATAATCATTGTACCATCTAAACCACTGTGAAATATTTGTTCCATAACCAAAAATATTGTATTTTCAGTTGTTTGAAGCCGGTGTAAAAATGAAATGTAAGAACGGGAAGCATAGAAGTAGGCGCATAGAGCAGATCTACCGCTTCTTAGACTTGCTTTCAATGAGAATGCCAGATCTAAATTTGTAACTGTGAATTTGGTCAGGTTGCACACAAAAAATACATATCACAGCTTTAATAGTCAATGCATATATTGACTTCAGAAAGTATTCATACCCTCTGACCTACTCCACATTTGTTGTGTTACAGCTTGAATTCAAAATTGATTAAATTACTTTTTTTCCCCACACCCATCTACACACAATAGCCCATAATGACAAAGTGAAAACTTTTTTGGGGGACATTTTTATAAAGGTATTGAAAATGAAATACATAAGTATTCACACCCCTTTGTCGGTGATTACAGGTTTGAGTAATTGCCATATCTATGTCTGTATCAGCTTTGCACATCTGGATTTGGGGATTTTCTCCCATTCTTCCTTGCAGATTTTCTCAAACTCTGTTAAATTAGATGGAGAGCGGCGGTAAACTGAAATCTTCAAGTCTTTCCACAGATTATCATCATTATTTTATTTTTGTGAATTTTACCCCCTTTTTCTCCCCAATTTCGATCTTGTCTCAGCGCTGCAACTCCCCAACAGGCTCAGGAGGTAAAGGTTGAGTCATGCATCCTCCGAAACATGACCCGCCAAACCGCGCTTCTTAACACCCGCCCGCTTAACCCAGAAGCCAGCTGCACCAATGTGTCGGAGGAAACACTGACGACCGAGGTCAACCTGCAGGTGCCCAGCCCACCACAAGGAGTCGCTAGAGCACGATAAGCCAAGTAAAGCCCCCCCGACCAAACCCTCCCTTAACCCTCCCCTAACTCAGGTGCATCTAATTTCAAAGGAAATTGGATGCACCTGAGCTCAATTTGGAATATCATAGCAAAGGGGTGTGAATACTTATGTAAATGAGATTCTGTGTTCTGATGACACAAAAATCTAAATCTTTGGCCTGAATGCAAAGCGCTATGTCTGGAGAAAACCAAGCACAGCTCATCACCAGTCTAACATCATCACTACCGTGAAGCATGGTGGTGGCAGCATCATGCTATGGGGATGCTTTTCAGCGGCAGGGACTGGGAGACTGGTAAGGATAGAGGGAACAATGAATGGAGCCAAATACAGGCAAATCCTTGATGAGAACTTGCTTCAGAGTGCAAACGACCTTAGACTGGGGTGAAGATTTACGTTCCAACAGGACAATGACCCCAAGCATACAGCCAAAGCAACGCTAGAATGGCTACAGAACAAGAATATGAAAATCATTGAGTAGCCCAGCCAAATCCAAATGTGCAAAGCTGATACAGACATAGATATACAGACATGGATATAACGATTACTCAAAGCTGTAAAAGGTGCTTCTACAGTACCGGTCAAAGGTTTTAGACCACCTACTTATTCAAAGATGTGTCTTTATTTTTTTACTATTTTCTACATTGTAGAACAATAGTGAATACATCAAAACTATGAAATAACACATTTGGAATCATGTAGTAAGCAAAAAAGTGTTAAACAAATCAAAATATATTTTATATTTGAGATTCTTCAAATAGCCACCCTTTGCCTTGATGACAGCTTTGCACACTCTTGGCATTCTCTCAACCAGCTTCACCTGGAATGCTTTTCCAACAGTCTTGAAGGAGTTCCCACATATGCTGAGCACTTGTTGGCTGCTTTTCCTTCACTCTGCGGTACGACTCATCCCAAACCATCTCAATTGGGTTGAGGTCGGGGGATTGTGGAGGCCAGGTCATCTGATGCAGCACTCCATCACTCTCCTTCTTGGTCAAACTCCCCTTACACAGCCTGGAGGTGTGTTGGGTCATTGTCCTGTTGAAAAACAAATGATAGTCCCACTAAGGCCAAACCAGATGGGATGGCCTATCGCTGCAGAATGCTGTGGTAGCCATGCTGGTTAAGTGTGCCTTGAATTTTAAATAAATCACAGACAGTGTCACCAGCAAAGCACCCCCACACCCTAACACCTCCTCCTCCGTGCTTTACGGTGGGAAATACACATGCGGAGATCATCCGTTCACCCACACCGTGTCTCACAAAGACACGGCAGTTGGAACCAAAAAGTCTCTAATTTGGACTCCAGACCAAAGGACACATTTCCATTGCTTGTGTTTCTTGGCCCAAGCAAGTCTCTTCTTATTGGTGTCCTTTAGTAGTGGTTTCTTTGCAGCAATTCGACCATGAAGGCCTGATTCACAGTCTCCTCTGAACAGTTGATGTTGAAATGTGTCTGTTACTTGAACGCTGCGAAGCATTTATTTGGGCTGCAATTTCTGAGGCTGGTAACTCTAACGAACTTATCCTCTGCAGCAGAGGTGAATCTGGGTCTTCCTTTCCTGTGGTGGTCCTCATGAGAGCCAGTTTCATCACAGCGCTTGATGGTTTTTGCGACTGCACTTCAATAAATGTTCAAAGTTCTTGAAATGTTCCGTATTGACTGACTTTCATGTCTTAAAGTAATGATGGACTGTCGTTTCTCTTTGCTTATTTGAGCTGTTCTTGCCATAGTATGGACTTGGTATTTTACCAAATAGGGCTATCTTCTGTATACCCCCCCCCCCCCGTTAATTGAAATGCATTCCAGGTGACTACCTCATGAAGAAGCTGGTTGAGAGAATGCCAAGAGTGTGCAAAGCTGTCATCAAGGCAAAGGGTGGCTATTTCAAGAATCTCAAATATAACATATATTTTTATTTGTTTAACACTTTTTTGCTTACTACATGATTCCATATGTGTTACTAAATAGTTGATGTCTTCACTATTATTCTACAATGTAGAAAATAGTAAAAATAAAGAAAAACCCTTTTATGAGTAGGTGTTCTAAAACCTTTGACCGGTAGTGTACAATGACTCAGGGGAGTGAATACTTATGTAAATGAGAGATTTCTGCATTTTATTTTCAATACATTTGCAAAAATGTCTAAAAACATGTTGTTACTTTGTCATTATGGGGTATTGTGTTTAGATGGGTGTGAAAAAAATCTAATTTAATCAATTTTGAATTCAGGCTGTCAGGGATCAGCCATTATTGACAGCAACCCTGGAGCAATTACTGCAACTCGCTGTTGGCTGGGCTCCCTGCCTGTGCCATTAAACCCCTACAACTCATCCAGAATGCAGCAGCCTGTCTGGTGTTCAACCTTCCCAAGTTCTCTCACGTCACCCCCCTCCTCCGCACACTCCACTGGCTTCCAGTTGAAGCTCGCATCTGCTACAAGACCATGGTGCTTGCCTACGGAGCTGTGAGGGGAACGGCACCTCCGTACCTTCAGGCTCTGATCAGTCCCTACACCCAAACGAGGGCATTGCGTTCATCCACCTCTGGCCTGCTGGCCCCCCTACCTCTGCGGAAGCACAGTTCCCGCTCAGCCCAGTCAAAACTGTTCGCTGCTCTGGCACCCCAATGGTGGAACAAGCTCCCTCACGACGCCAGGACAGCGGAGTCACTCATCACCTTCCGGAGACACTTGAAACCCCACCTCTTTAAGGAATACCTGGGATAGGATAAAGTAATAATTCTACCCCGCCCTTACCCCACCCCACCCCCACAAAAAATAAATAAACATATTGTAAAGTGGTTATCCCACTGGCTATAAGGTGAATGTACCAATTTGTAAGTCGCTCTGGATAAGAGCGTCTGCTAAATGACGTAAATGTAAATGGTTAAGTGCCTTGCTCAAGGGCACAGACAGATCTTTCACCTAGTTGGCTAAGGGATTCAAACCAGTGACCTTTTGGTTACTGGCCCAGTGCTCTTAACCACTAGGCTTCCTGCCACCTCAAATGATAAACATAATACAGAATATTAGAAGATACTGTACCGTCATACTGTGTCTTCACTTAATCATGCAGTTGAAAAGAGATTCGTTGTTGCAAATAAAACAAAATAATTGAGGAAAAGGTTTTTACTAGAAATACTAGTGGATATAATAACCAGTGTATATCATATAAAGTCACCCTGTCATCTGTTATAATAATCTTCTGACCTTCAACACAGGTCAGGTTGTTAACCATCCAATAAAACAATGCCTCTAAATGCAAATATTCTGAAAACAATGACTTTCCAATCAAATATATTGACATTGGTCATCCATTAAACCGATCACACTCATTGAAACAACCATTCTTGATTGGGGAAATTATTTATCAGCAGATGATCAAATTCTCCATACGAAATCTTCAGCAATCACATATCTTAGATGCACTTCACAATCTAAATTTGGCATTCATTTAGAGTCTACATTTTAGACAATGGTATTTCAGTATTAGGTGAAGGTGAAGAATGGCATGTCCATTACACAACAGACACCCTGTTTAATTCCTGCCCACCTCACACAGCCTCAATCCTTCAGTTGCTCTGGACTATACACAAGAATGGAAGAGAACTGATACATTCCATTCCAATCCATCCACAACGTTTGCCAATGTATCAAAAACCTGAGTGTTCAAACCAATCTCTACTATCTCCATGCATAGTATTATCTATTTACGAGTAGAACTACCGGACATGGTTTAACAGGGAATTGTGCACAGTGCTCCAAATTTAACAGGCTAAATGAAGTGACCAACCTCACAATAAACTTTGACCAGAGATCAATGCATCTTCCTTTGGAGCTGCCAGTTAATGTACATTACAGCAGCAGCAAACCATGCATCAGGTAATAAAGAGTGACTGAAGTTGAAACAGCAGATATTTGCGAATTAAAGACATTCAATTCACTCCTTCTACACCACCTCAACTGACAGACGCCATATCGTATTAACCCAGCCACACATACACACAAAAACCTATGCAAAGTGGCTCCTCTATGCAAAAGCAACAGCTGCTTATCATATGTCTAATTAAATACTGTGATATAATATCTAAATATTTCAATATGTCAGCAGAAAATATGTACATGTGGCGTTGATGGTATATACAAGTAACTGCCAAAATAAAGGAAACACCAACATAGTGTCTTAATAGGGCATTGGGCGACCACGAGCCGCCAGAACAGCTTCAATGTACCTTGGCATAGATTTTACAAGTGTCTGGAACTCGGTTGGAGGGATGCGACACCATTCTTCCATGCGAAATTCCATCATTTAGTGTTTTGTTGATTGTGGTGGAAAACGAGATCTCAGGCGCTGCTCCAGAATCTCCCATAAGTGTTCAATTGGGTTGAGATCTGGTGACACGTGCGCACACCCACACACACGCTCGCTCATTTGGGACCCCTCTTTCAAAGTCACTGAAATCCCTTCTTCTAGCCATGGTACCCAAAATAATGGGCAACTGGGCATTTCTATACATGACCGACCCTAAGCATGATGTGATGTTAATTGCTTAATTAAGAGTTAGTGATATCCGGAATCTTTGGGATGTCCCTACTCTAAACCATTTTCAATTTCAACTTCAATGGGATAAGGACGGACCAAGGATCCCGGATAGAAAGGACCCTTAATTAACTCAGGAACCACTCCTGTGTAGAAGGACCTGCTTTCAATATACTTTGTACCCCTCATTTACTCAAGTGTTTCCTTTATTTTGTCAGTTACCTGTATGTCCTGTTTTTTAAGCAAGTGACAAAGAGCCAATAAGTTAGACCAGGTGCCAATATTTAAATATATACAGCTAATTTAAGTCAGTTGTTAAATATATTTGTTTGAAGAAATAACCGTGCCATCCTACTTCTGTGAGTTAATCTATGCTGCTAAGAAACAGGCAAATATTTATAATGAGTGTTTGAACTCAATCATGATGAGACCTCATTTCTGGTTGTGTAGCAAATATGTGGCAACAGGCAATGATTAGGCAATAGCTAGAATAGAGAAAAAAAATTAAGAAAGAATGTCAGCTTGTAACTACATTTGCAGGAGCTTTAGTTTGTAACTTCAGTCACAGACGGGTTAGCTGACGTCACGCTTCAATGGGGAAGAAGGCCATGTGTTGTGATTCTGGATGGCAAGAGAGCTATAAAAAGTGACAATAAGCTGCCATGTGGGGAATCGTATGGGGCTAGTTTCAGCTAGTTTTATCTTGTTCTTGATACCATGTCTTGTTTTGACTGATGTCATGTCTATGCAAATATGATTCAAATTCACTAGCTAGCTAACCAACGACTGTGACAATGTATTTGAGAGACAACGCGTGCTCATTGTGCAAATGTATTTATGTTTTCAATAAACATTGGAGACTAACTATAGTTTACATGTCAACAATCTAAGGCAACCCCGTCTGTTTTGCCCCATTTTGTTGCTAAACAACCAATCCACCTATATGCCAGAGGAATCTAGCTCTTTTGTCGTTCAGCAGACGTCTACTCTAATAAAACATGCTGCTTGTCCATGAAGAGGTAGAAGAAATCACTCAGAAGAACCCTAACCCAGACCCCTCTCTCTTTCAGACCTGTCCAAATGCTAAATGTTCTGCCTTGGACTGGAACACAAGGAGTGCTGAAGAGTCTTTCTATGCTGTGAATCTTTGTGTAAACAAAAACTAGCGATTCAGCAAACAGGAAAGGGTAGAATGTCAATCTTCTTCGCACCATGCTTCCATCCAGTTGTATTGTCACTGGGTTGGGGGTGAGGGGGGAACAGGTGTGTCACTGGTAAGCTAGGTTTGGCTCTACCGTAGTCTCTTGTCACTCCAGAGTTCTGTCCAATCAGAGGCTAGCTCTTGGTGGGGCGGAGCTTCCGGCGGAAGTACTCAGGTGCGGCCTCAACCAGCCAATCAGCATCCACCAGACACAGGTCTCTCATGTAGCACTTGGAGGTGTGCAGGAGCTCATTGAAGACCACGTAGGCGGGCTTGGCCTGGAAGAGGACAGAGGAGGGGTGGATGGCTACAGGCTGGTGGGTGTCCAGGGCCATGTAGCTGCCATCTGGCTGCAACTCTGCAGCGTTTACAAACAGACCGTGGGCCAGACAGCGACGCACGCTCCCCGTGTCCGACCCACACGACTCCAGCTTCATGCTCAGCTGGAACACAGAGGAGAGAATGAGATGGGCATTGTATGAAAAGAGCTAGATCATATGTATATACACAATGGATTTGTTCAGGTGAAAGATATCAATGTATGAGTTCATCAGCAAGACCTTAAAAGTTTAAACATTGCAGCAAACACATTTGGAAGCATACATTGCAGTGTGCAGATTCCCCTCTTTTGCTGATGAACAGCAATTTTGAGAGAACTGGTTACTTGTGGTGTTATGGATTTGTTTCGGTACCTTGAGGCAGATATCTCGTAGCTGTGCACGGACCTCTCCAACCATGCTCATGTTCCTGCTGTTGACAAAGTTCTCCCGACACCACTCCTACAACACGGAACACACATCAGAGCCTGTGCTGAATCTACACCATCTATAAATGATAACACTGCACAAAGAACATAGGGGCCGGTTTCTCAGACCCAGATTAAGACTACTTCTGGGCTAAAAACAATGCTCAATAGAGAACCTCTATTGAAACTGCATTTATGCCTGGGAATTTAACTCTATACAGTGCATTCGGAAAGTATTCAGACCCCTTCCCCTTTTCCACATTTTGTTACATTGCAGCCTTATTATAAAATTGATTAAATTAAAATGTCAATCTACACACAATACCCCATAATGACAACGTGAACAGGTTTATAGACATTTTTGCCAATTTATGAAAAAATAAAAACTGAAATACCTTATTTACATAAGTATTCAGACCCTTTGCTACGAGAGACAAAATTAAGCTCAGGTGCATCCTGTTTCCATTGATCATCCTTGAGATGTTTCTACAACTTGATTGGAGTCCACCTGTGGAAAATTCAATTGATTGGACATGATTTGGAAAGGCACACACCTGTCTATATAAAGTTCCCACAGTTGACAGTGCATGTCAGAGCAAAAACCAAGCCATGAGGTCGAAGGAATTGTCTGTAGAGCTCCGAGACAGGATTGTGTCGAGGCACAGATCTGGGGAAGAGTACCAAAAAATGTCTGCAGCATTGAAGGTCACCAAGAACACAGTGGCCTCCATCATTCTTAAAATGGAAGAAGTTTGGAACCACCAAGACTCTTCCTAGAGCTGGCCGCCCGGCCAAACTGAGCAATCGGGGGAGAAGGGCCTTGGTCAGGGAGGTGACCAAGAACCTGATGGTCACTCTGACAGAGCTCCAGAGTTCCTCTGTGGAGATGGAAGAACCTTCCAGAAGGACAACCATCTCTGCAGCATTCCACCAATCAGGCCTTTATGGTAGAGTGGCCAGACGGAAGCCACTCCTCAGTAAAAGGCACATGACAGCCCGCTTGGAGTTTGCCAAAAGGCACCTAAAGACTCTCAGACCATGAGAAAAAAGATTCTCTGATCTGATGAAACCAAGATTGAGTTCTTTGGCCTGAATGCCAAGCGTCACGTCTAGAGGAAACCTGGCACCATCCCTACGGTGAAGCATGGTGGTGGCAGCATCATGCTGCGGGGATGTTTTTCAGCGGCAGGGATTGGGAGACTAGTCAGGATCGAGGGAAAGATGAACGGAGCAAAGTATAGAGATCGTTGATGAAAACCTGCTCCAGAGCGCTCAGGACCTCAGACTGGGCCGAAGGTTCACCTTCCAACAGGACAACGACCCCAAGCACAAACGCAAGACAACGCAGGAGTGGCTTCGGGACAGACAAGTCTTTGAATGTCCTTGATTGGCCCAGCCAGAGCCCGGCCTTGAACCTGATTGAACAGCTCTGTAGAGACCTGAAAATAGCTGTGCAGCGACGCTCCCCATCCAACCTGACAGAGCTTGAGAGGATGTGCAGAGAAGAATGGGAGAAACTCCAAATACAGGTGTGCCAAGCTTGTAGCGTCATACCCAAGAAGACTCAAGGCTAAAAACGCTGCCAAAGGTGCTTCAACAAAGTACTGAGTAAAAGGTCTGAATACTTATGTAAATGTGATATTTCCGTTTTTTATTTTGAATACATTTTCAAAAGAAATTAGACGTGTTTGTGCTTTGTCATTATGGGGTACTTTGTGTAGATTGACGAGGGGAAAAAAACTATTCAAATCCATTTAAGAATAAGGCTGTAATGTAACAAAATGTGGAAAAAGTCAAGGGGTCTGAATACTTTCCGAATGCACTGTATGTCCAGAGGTACTGTATACAGCTGATCCTAGATTGTATAGAGACTCCCACAGGCTTCTTCTTCCTAGAGTGATCCACTGACCTTGTTGGCGTTCACTTTCTTGAAGGCTCTGTAGATGTTGAGCAGGGTCAAGTGATCTCCCTCGCTGGTGGTGAACTTCTTGCGTGCGGCAAGACACTCCTCTCGGCGTGCGGGGGGGTTGTAGAGCACCGTGTCCACCGACAGCAGAGACACGATGGTCAGCACCTCCTCAGAACACTGGAAGTCTGGCGACAGCAGGATGGTCTGTAGACGAGAGAGAGAGAGAGATACAGCGAGGGAGAACGTGTTAACACATTATTTATTGTTGCTCATGGATCAATACAAACAACCTCCAATAAAAAGGCCCCTTTCCTGTGTGTCTGTGTCTTACCTTGGCATAGCGTGGCTCCAGGGGGAAGCTGGCCATCTTCTTGCCCAGAGGAGTGAGGGTGACCTGCTCATCTTTCCTCTCCACAGCCCCTAGCAGATGCAGCTGCTCCACCGCCGTACGCATCGCCTCTGAACAGTCATATTAACATTACGTTACTACAGCCTACTCTGAACTGTCACATCACACCCACAACATTACGTTATTACAACCAACTCTGACCAAACACGTCGACCACATGACACTATTACAACAAGATGAATGCAATAACTAAATGTACGTCGCTCTGGATAACAGTCTGCTAAATGACTAAAATGTAAATGTAATTACAGTTGTACAACTAACTCCTATATGAGTCTACATATCAGTGGATTCATTGAATACCCATTTTAATGGATTACAACACTTCTGAAGACGTTAACATCACAGTGAACACACAGCAGACCTGAGACCGGAGGACAGACTGCTTACCAGGAGAAGGCTTAGACATGAAGTCAAAGTTCATCACGTCAGGAATCCCCAGAGCCAGAAGCTGCAGCATGACACTGGCCAGGTTACACCTACAGAGGAGAACACAGGAGCAGAACAGTTACCCCTGCAGAGGAGAGAACAGAGGAGCAGAACACTCACTCATAATGACTTAGAGATGTAACAACTTATGCTGCAGCAAGAACTGGGTGGTGTTCATTAGGGCAATGAAAACGAGCGTTTCTTATTAGACATGTTAAGGTACCTCACCATTTCGTGCCTACTGAAAATGACCCTGTTCTCTTTTAACCGGTGAACAGTGACAGTAACTAGATTTGCTTCGGCTTCTCATTTGCTCTATACACACACCTGTCCACCTAATCTAAGCCATGGTGGTCCTACCCACCTCTGTATCTCAGGCACGGTCATGGGGATGAGGTTGTCAAACTCGTCCTCGGTGTAGAGACGGTAGACAGAGCCTGAGTCCTCTCTGCCAGCCCTGCCCGCCCTCTGCCACGCCTGGGCTTTAGATACGCGCTGTACTGCTAACACCTCCAGACCACTCTCTGGGGGCAGACAGAAACACATTACAAATAATGAGTAACACAACTAAAATAAGTCTGTAGACTTTATTATATATGTTTTTATCTTCAATGATTTTTAAACGTGTAATTTTGTTTTATCATAGTTGAAAAATCATATTTCGAAAATATTGAATTTTATTTGATAATTCGAGTTAATTCATGTATGTATTCACACTCACACCAGGGCCACAGACCTGAGTGACACGCAAGTAGAGAAACAGAATTTAAAAAGCATTGTGTACAGTCAGTGAGGAATCTCACCTGGGTTGAAGCGTTTCGCTTTCACCATGCCTGTATCAATTACGTATTTGATCCCCGAGATGGTGATCGACGTCTCAGCAATGTTGGTTGAGAGAATTACTTTCCTACAACCCTGGCAAAACAATACAGTTGCTTGAGGAGACCATGTATCACATGTATACAGTGCCTTCAGAAAGTATTCATACCCCTTTACTTATTTCCACATTGTTGTTATAGCCTGAATTCAAAATTAAAACATAACTCCACTTTGACATGAGGTATTTTTATTTTTTTAATTTATTTTTATTTAACCTTTATTTAACCAGGTAAGCCAGTTGAGAACAAGTTCTCATTTATAACTGCGACCTGGCCAAGATAAAGCAAAGCAGTGCGATAAAAACAACACAGAGTTACACATGGGATAAAACAAAAACCTACAGTCAATAACACAATAGAAAATCTATATACAGTGTGTGCAAATGTAGTAAGTTATGGAGGTAAGGCAATAAATAGGCCATAGTGCAAAATAATTACAATTTAGTATTAACACTGGAGTGATAGATGTGCAGAAGATGATGTGCAAATAGAGATACTGGGGTGCAAATGAGCAAAATAAATAACAATATGGGGATGAGGTAGTTGGGTGGGCTAATTACAGATGGGCTGTGTACAGGTGCAGTGATCGGTAAGCTGCTCTGACAACTGACACCTAAAGTTAGTGAGGGAGATAAGTGTCTCCAGCTTCAGATATTTTTGCAGTTCGTTCCAGTCATTGGCAGCAGAGAACTGGAAGGAATGGCGGCCAAAGGAGGTGTTGGCTTTGGGGATGACCAGTGAGATATACCTGCTGGAGCGCATACTACGGGTGGGTGTTGCTATGGTGACCAATGAGCTAAGATAAGGCGAGGATTTGCCTAGAAGTGATTTATAGATGACCTGGAGCCAGTGGGTTTGGCGACGAATATGTAGTGAGGGCCAGCCAACGAGAGCGTACAGGTCACAATGGTGGGTAGTATATGGGGCTTTGGTGACAAAATGGATGGCACTGTGATAGACTACATCCAAAATCCGGAGTAGAGTGTTGGAAGCTATTTTGTAAATGACATTGCCGAAGTCAAGGATTGGTAGGATAGTCTGTTTTACGAGGGCATGTTTGGCAGCATGAGTGAAGGAGGCTTTGTTGCGAAATAGGAAGCCGATTCTAGATTTAACTTTGGATTGGAGATGCATAATGTGAGTCTGGAAGGAGAGTTTACGGTCTAACCAGACACCTAGGTATTTGTAGTTGTCCACATATTCTAAGTCAGACCCGCCGAGAGTAATGATTCTAGTCGGGCGGGCGGGTGCAAGCAGCGTTCAATTGAAGAGCATGCATTTAGTTTTACTAGCGTTTAAGAGCAGTTGGAAGCCACGGAAGGAGTGTTGTATGGCATTGAAGCTTGTTTGGAGGTTTGTTAACACAGTGTCCAGTGAAGGGCCAGATGTATACAAAATGGTGTTGTCTGCGTAGAGGTGGATCTGAGAGTCACCAGCAGCAAGAGCGACATCATTGATATACACAAAGAATAGAGTCGGCCCAGATTTGAACCCTGTGGCACCCCCATAGAGAATGCCAGAGGTCCAGACAACAGGCCCTCCGATTTGACACATTGAACTCTATCTGAGAAGTAGTTGGTGAACCAGGCGAGGCAGTCATTTGGTGAACCAGGCGAGGCAGTCATTTGAGAAACCAAGGCTATTTAGTCTGCCAATAAGAATGCGGTGATTGACAGAGTCAAAAGCCTTTGCCAGGTTGGTATTGTGTGTAGGCCATTGAAACAACATCTCAATTTAATCAATTTTAAATTCAGGCTGTAACGCAACAAAATGTGGAAAAAGTCAAGGGGTGTGAATACTTTCTGAAGGCACTGTAGATGACAGCAGGACATGGAGGGGCATGTAGGTGTAGCCTACCTTAGGTGCGGGCTGGAAGACCCTGAGCTGCTGAGCAGGGGGCAGGGAGGCGTACAGGGGGATGACGGTCATGGGACCACAGCCGTCAGGGAGGTGCTTGGCGATGTCACGGCAGGTACGGGCCAGCGCCTCTATCTCCTCCTGACCCGTCATGAACACCAGGATGTCATGTGACGCAGGGGCTTCCTGTTTAGAATGGACGCATCACAACCACATCCTGTCTGTTATCAAATGCTGATTTGGAATCATGTCTCTAACTTGTTTACAGAAAGGTATGATTCATGTTAGTTATAAGGTTGAGTAGTGATAGGAGTAGTAGCCTGGTTAACAAAGACTGAACTAGTGAGTGCAGCGTTCAGTCTGGTTTAACCAGGCCAGGTGTCTGGGCCATCTTTAACTGAATCAACTCTTTCTACATGAGACGTTTCTCTTCAGCTAAAGCACTGTGTCCACCCAGCAACCAGGCCAGCCAGAGCACACCTACGTACCTGATGGATCTGGAAGACTGAGACCAGTGCAGCCTGCAGATAGTCAGACTGGGGCTGCTTGGTGTAGTAGACCTGGATGGGGTGCTGCCTGCCCTCCAGGTACAGCACAGGAGACTTGTTGAAGTACTGAGAGAAGAGGTCCACATCCATGGTGGCTGACATCACGATCACCTAGAATGGTACGTTGAAGAGACAATATATCAGATGTATTTATAAAGTGCTTTTACAGTAAGAACAAGACTTCAAGCCACCAGTCTTAAGGTGGTCTTGGCAGAGTATTGTTGACATTGTACATCTGTACTTTGGGTGCTTTGAAGAAGAATGGAACATCAGCCGGGGGGGTGGGGTGAGGGCACACACACACACTTATGTTAATAAACACAACCAGCCTATGACAAACATTTTCTATGTAGCCTAACGTTAGTGACCTAGCCTGAAATTCAAAGTGATATGTTCTGTTTCACCATTGTTTCAGATCATATCAGTTTGGATTCCAGGCTACTGAGTCTAGTAGTGACCTACCTTGAGGGGGATCTTGTTCTGTTCTCTACGTTTGCGCTGGGCAGCCTTCACCACTCCAAACAACACGTCAGTGTGCACCGTGCGCTCGTGAGCCTCATCCAGCACCACCACAGTGTAGCGCAGCAGTAATGGGTCTCCTATGGCCTCCCGCAGGAGCATACCGTCTGTCATGAACTTTAGCTTTGTCTCTGAGGAGGTGACATCCTCGAATCGCACCGTGTAGCCAACCTGAAGAGCATGATTGAATTTCCTGTTAGGCCTATCTTGATTGTTTGGTAATGGTAACAGTCCATTCCCATATATGCAGCCCTGCTGCTGCCCCTCGACCATTGATGATGATCTAGGCTGCGAGGGAAAGTACGCTAACCACATCACTGCTATTTGATGCGTGTTCAAAATGTGTCTGTTTTTTTTACCATAGAGTTTGACCACTGATTGTAATGTAAAAGGTTGTTTTTATGTACCAGCTTCCCCAGTTGAGTTCTCTTCTCCTCTGCCACCCTCGATGCCAGGGAGATAGCTGCCACTCGGCGGGGCTGTGTGACTGCAACTATGCCCTGTCGCCCGATGCCAGCTTCATACAAGTACTGAGGGATCTGGGTGGTCTTCCCAGAACCAGTCTCACCTGAGGGACAGGGCATCGCAAGACAATGGTTTGTCAGCTAGGTAGCTAACGTTCTAATAGTTGAAGGCAAAATCTACAGTATTTGCAACCACATGAACAAGAAAGTCAACGTTGTTAAATCAGGTGAACAGGTGAGTCCTGGGGTGTAGTCACTAGGAACCAAACAGAATCAAACTGAATGAAACAGGGAGAGCTTGGTGATTCAGTGGGTTGAAATATGAGACAAAATATATTTTTAAAGTCAGTATTAAACTGACTTTAAAACGCGGGTCTCTATGTTTGGCTGGCAATCAAGATGTGTTTGCTCATAACCTAAGGCATGTGCACAAGACGGAAGTACATGCACGTGATGCATGCATATTAACCAAAGTTTTGCAGGTGTTTACATGGTTTTGTGCGTGTGCCAGGTGATAGAAATTTCAACGACAGACCCGTGAGAGGAGTCTAGCTGCAGACATCTTCTCTCAGGCCAATCTCTCAGTTCTGTTTACGTTACGGCGAGGGAAGTAGCTAGCTAGCTAGTTAGGACATCGGTACACAGTGTCCCTCGCCCCACCTGCCGAGCACTGTTTTCTTGCAGTTCTGTTAACGTTACATCTGCTATTCAACGTATCAACAGATTACACATACATTTTAAGAGAAAACATTGCAAATAGATTATACTACAATGATGGCATAACCTAAACCAGGGGTGTCAAACATACAGCCTGTGGGACCCCCCCCCCCCCCTCCAATCTGGCCAGCGGGTGATTGTAGCAACAAAAAAAATAGTAATATGTTTAGTAAAAAAGTTGAGGGGGGGACGCTGGAACAAACTCAATATACTTTAAAATGACTAAAACCAAATCGAAATGGTGTAGAAATTATAAGGGACCTATATTCATACAGTTTCTAGACGGTCCAGCTCGCTAAGAATCACTAGACAGTAAGGGAGCATTGAAAATTCCAAAAATGATGGATAGAGGACTATTTTTAGCAAATTTGAAAGGCAAGGAAATATAACCAATTTTCAGTGCGGCCTTCCGGACCTCGTTGAAGAATGCCACCCCCGGGGCAAAATGAGTTCGACACCCATGGCCTAAACGAAAAAATTCCTTTTGACACACATTTTAAATCTCAAGAGACAATCTGGGGAAATCCAGAATATCAAAAGTGTCAGTTAAACACAAACATTAAGATCCCCGCTACAAAGCCTACAAGCTGTAAAACTACAGTAACATTAATTTTCATTCAACACCGAAAACTCGTCTCACCAGCAGGTGGCAGTATAGTCATATCATTGAGGGGCCTGGTGTTGGAGATGGGCCTGAGAGATAAAGGGCCTGAGCGATGATGTCTAAATTCGTTCCACTAGTAGGTGGCAATATATAGAGTGGCCTGAGAGATGATGGGCCTGCCACCAGAAAACGATCTAGCACGTTGGGGGCGATGAAACAAAGCGAAGTGGGCGAGGGGACCGTTGGGGCGACGCCAGCATTTGCGAGGGAGCGGGACCAAAGTTGGGGATAGCTGAACTCTTGTCAAGTACGCTGTGACATCGCGTTGCTATTGACCAATCGAAGCTCACTATAGTTTCCAGCCCCTTTTGGATTCAATAATGTCTATCTGCATACTGCGGTTGCTACATGCTGTGCCCACTACGCTTCACTTACTACATGCCGCGCCCACGGCCATTGAGGCTGCTAGCACTGTCTCTGGTCCACACTTCAGCACAGTAGGTGGTGGTAATGCACCAATGTCGGATGCCAACCACCGAAAAACCCTACCGAAGAAGGAGGCTGCTAGCTAGGGGCAACGGTACAGTGTCCCCCACCTACCAAGCACTGTTTTCCCACAGTTCTGTTAACGTTACGGCGAGGGAAGTACACTATATATACAAAAGTATGTGGACACCCCTTCATATTAGTGGATTCGGCTATTTCAGCAACACCCGTTGATGACATGTGTATAGTTGGTCAAATGTCTGCCCTGCTAGAGCTGCCCAGGTCAACGGTAAGTGCTGTTATTGTGATGTGGAAACATCTAGGAGCAACAACGGCTCAGCCGCGAAGTGGTAGGCCACACAAGCTCACAGAATGGGACTGCGGAGTGCTGAAGCACACTCGGTTGCAACACTCACTACCGAGTTCCAAATTAACGCTGGAAGCAACGTCAGCACAATAACTGTTCGTCAGGAGCTTCATAAAATGGGTTTCCATGGCCGAGCACAAGCCTAAGATCACCATGCGCAATGCCAAGTATCGGCTGGAGTGGTGTAAAGCTCGCCGCCATTGGACTGTGGAAATACATTCTCTGGAGTGATGAATCACCGCTCAAGGACATGTGTTCTGCTACAAAGATGTCTGAGGTTGCTGACTGGAGACAAGTTGCAAAACAACTAACACCTGACAACAGTGAAGCGCCATGGGGCTGGGACCAGCCTGAGCGCCAGCGATAGGCTGGGTAAGTTTAAACCACGCCTAGCCTATATTCTGACAGGCCCAGCAGGGAGCGGGAACTATCTCTGTCAGAGTATTTAAAGAAGAACTTATAACAAAAGCTCAGTTCTCTGTCTGCCCTGCGTGGTATTTCAGTGAGCCCGTATACGAACTCTCATACTTACCATTTAAACATTTGCATTAATAAAATACTAGTCTATTTTAGAAGACGTGTATTGACCTCTTTTTGTTCCTATACCAGATTTGAATTGACGCAACTTAACACTAGCTAGCAGCCTCACAATGGCAGTGGGCGCGGCATGTAGTAACGCAGTCTGCAGACAGAGCATTTTCACTGGATTGGCTGTTGATACCTAGCACTACCTAGCCTGCTTGCTAGCACCGACAGGAGGGCGAAGCTAGCGTGGCTATCCAATTAGTGGATCACTGCTGTGAGAGATGTCTGGAGTTAGACTATTGGTACAGGCGCTCTAGAAAGTCAGGTAAATAATATTTTTCTGTAGATATTTTGTCTCAAATTTCGACCCACACAGACAACCGGTAGAGTAAATTCAAATGTAATTTTATTCAACATTCTGGCTTGTAAGGAAACTTTCCACGTTTTTGCAGTGCTTTGTTTCAGACTGTATACCAACAATTGGTATCACAGTCTGATTTCTTAGGCAAAGGCATGGAGAGCATACAATTTGGAACTATGATGTCAGTCTACGGTAATTACATCCTTGCTATGATTTGATCTTTGCCGCTAATAAATAGGCAAAAAATCTAATCAAAGACCTGAGTCTGGAAAGCGGCTATGTTCATGTTTTGCACGCGTTTAGCTATGAACACTGAGAAGGGTGCAATTGCGGCCTGCAATTCGGGGCGTTCCTGCATCTGCAGGAACCCCACTTTATTATTCTATTGGTCAATTTTTAAGCTAGGGACAGGCGGGAGCGCTCCAGTCCAGTTGGTGGCGTTAATGCACAATAACGTTGGGTGCCAGCCGCCGAGAAACCCCACAGAAGAAGGGGCGGGGGTGTCAACGCCGGTAGCTAGCTAGCCATACACCGGTAGACAGTGTCCTTCGTCCCTGCCTGTCGGGCACGGTTTTCCCACAGTTCTGTTAACGACGGCGAGGGCAGGTGTTCGGCAGGAGGGAGCGAAGGACACTGTGCTTGCTTAGCCAGCTAGTCCGGTACACAGCAGGCGCTAGCGACAGTGTGCTAGCTAGCTAACTAGCAAACGGTGTCCCTAACTAGCAAGCTAGCTAGTTAACACACGGTGTCGCCCCAGCCTCCTGTGCTAGCCCCCGTGTGTTGAGAAAGGTTTTCTCCGGCACATGCTGGGATGGCCCGAATTGGAGGCTGCAGTTGCACACTATTGTGAACATTTACAATATCACCTGTGCTGTGTAACATTTTAGTCATTTAGCAGACGCTCTTATCCAGAGCGATTTACAGTTAATACATTCATCTTAAGATAGCTAGGTGGGACAACCACATATCAAAGGCATAGTAAGTACACTTTTCCTCAATAAAGTAGTTATAAACAAAGTCGAAGTTAAGGGAGGGGAGGGGGGGGGGGTCAAGTGGAAGTGTTGGTTCAGGAAAGTTTTTCTGGCGGGAGGGGTCGAGGTGAGGGGGATTATTGACTAGGTTGAGCCAACTTACCTATCAAGACAGCATTATGAAGCTGTCTAAGTTGGTTAATGAGTTGAGACTTCGCCTGGTAAATAGGAAGATTTTTCCTTTGCACGTCTATTGGTACCGATGCATTTCCCTTTCTAGGTAGCAGCATCCCAGGCTTCTTGTCGAGACGGAAAAAAGGAGACCCCGGCTTAAATTTCTTCGCCGGAGGATGATCGGGGTTGTGGGGCATGGTCTAGAAACACGCTATACAAAATAAACTTTCAGGCTTATTCTCAAAGCTTGTCCAAAAGGAAATTAAATTTAGCAAATACAGCCGAGCTACACAGATGTTGTTTACCTCATCGACACAGCTAAATCCTTCACACGTGGTACATTCCGTCGCAGGAGTTTGACGTCATTGGACCCTCTAACGGCGCCAGTGTACAATGACAATCGAGGCCTACACCTATCCTCCACGGCAGCCTTGCGTCAAATCAGCCTCATTACGCGCGCGAGATGGCGCTGCCGAGCAAGCTGAAACATCATTACGCAAGCAAACGCTGACTCGAGAGCGCAGAGGATGGGTATAGAACTGTATGCAAATTAACATGGTTCAAACGTGTTAAAAAATACATTTTAAAGCATCAAATTGTCCACCAATAATAGTCACGTCTTTGTCAAGTTTCACTTTCAATGTCTTGGCACCTTTGGGTTTCAATTTGTATTTTTTCTCGATTGGATTTTCAGTTGGGCGGGCTTAGAGGCGTGTCTAGAAACTTTAGATTGGTCACTTATGGCAGAGAGGAAGAGTAAGAGAGGTCCAACTCGGCGGAAATTCTGTCTCCTCCAGCAGGTGGCGTTTTTTCGTTGTTTCACCCACCAAGCAAGACATTTTTGTATGGTCAATGAGAGTGTCGAATATGGTCAACAAAAAATGAATGGCTTATTTGCTACGTGAGGTTTATAGCCTTTTGGACCTAGACTTGGCGCTCTGGTACCGCTTGCCGTGCGGTAGCAGAGAGAACAGTCTATGACTAGGGTGGCTGGAGTCTTTGATAATTTTTAGGGCCTTCCTCTGACACCGCCTGGTATAGAGGCCCTGGATGGCAGGAAGCTTGGCCCCAGTGATGTACTGGGCCGTACGCACTACCCTCTGTAGTGCCTTGCGATCGGAGGCCGAGCAGTTGCTATACCAGGCGGTGATGCAACCGGTCAGGATGCTCTCGATGGTGCAGCTGTATAACTTTTTGAGGATCTGAGGACCCATGCCAAATGTTTTCAGTCTCCTGAGGAGGAATAGGCTTTGTCGTGCCCTCTTCACGACTGTCTTGGTGTGTTTGGACCATGATAGTTTGTTGGTGATGTGGACACCAAGGAACATGAAGCTCTCAACCTGTTCCACTACAGCCCGTCGATGAGAATGGGGGCGTGCTCAGTCCTCTTTTTTTCCCCTGTAGTCCACAATCATCTCCTTTGTCTTGATCACGTTGCGGGAGAGGTTGTTATCCTGGCACCACACGGCCAGGTCTCTGACCTCCTCCCTATAGGCTGTATCATCGTTGTCGGTGATCAGGCCTCCCGCTGTTGTGTCATCGGCAAACTTAATGATGGTGTTGGAGTCGTGCCTGGCCATGCAGTCATGCGTGAACAGGGAGTACAGGAGGGGACTGAGCACACACCCCTGAGGGGCCCCCGTGTTGAGGATCAGCGTGGCAGATGTGTTGTTACCTACCCTTACCACCTGGGGGCGGCCCGTCAGGAAGTCCAGGATCCAGTTGCAGAGGGAATTGTTTAGTCCCAGGGTCCTTAGCTTAGTGATGAGCTTTGAGGGCACTATGGTGTTGAACGCTGAGCTGTAGTCAATGAATAGCATTCTCACGTAGGTGTTCCTCTTGTACAGGTGGGAAAGGGCGGTGTGGAGTGCAATAGAGATTGCATCATCTGTGGATCTGTTGGGGCAGTATGCAAATTGGAGTGGGTCTAGGGTTTCTGGGATACTGGTGTTGATGAGAGCCATGACCAGCCTTTCAAAGCACTTCATGGCTACAGACGTGAGTGCTATGGGTCGGTAGTCATTTAGGCAGGTTATCTTAGTGTTCTTGGGCACAGGGACTATGGTGGTCTGTTTGAAACATGTTGGTATTACAGACTCAGTCAGGGACAAGTTGAAAATGTCAGTGAAGACACTTGCCAGTTGGTCAGCGCATGCTCAGAGTACACGTCCTGGTAATCCATCTGGCCCTGCGGCCTTGTTAATGTTGACCTGCTTAAAAGTCTTAATCACATCGGCTACAGAGAGCGTGATCACATAGTAATCCGGAACAGCTGATGCTCTCATGCATGCTTCAGTGTTGCTTGCCTCGAAGCGAGCATAGAAGTGATTTATCTCGTCTGGTAGGCTTGTGTCACTGGGCAGCTCGCGGCTGTGCTTCCCTTTGTAGTCTGAAATAGTTTTCAAGCCCTGCCACATCCCACGAGCGTCAGAGCCGGTGTAGTACGATTCAATCGTATTGTTTTAATATTTTATATATATATATTTTTTCAAATCCTTTTTTCAAATATATTTCCCTTTATTACTTTCCAACCCCACCACCCCTTCCCTAGTGGAGTAAACTAGTGAACTACAATGCTTAGGCCTCTACTTCCAGCTTATACATACTATATACATTTTATGGACACAGTCAATTTTACAATAATTATATTTTGTTTGTTTTTACTCCTGAACTTCCTGTACCCTCAACCTCTCCAATCATTTTCATGATGTCCATCCGGTTTGCTTCTATATGCCCATATCTTTCTAACTGTGCTCTTTCACAAAGCTCTCAACCTATAACCTATATACTTATTATGGACACAGTATGCTTACATTATTAGTTATCTTGTTGTTGTTAGTTGTTAGTTCCATCCTTCAACTCCATTCAACACCACCCATCTATCTCTTAACACCATCCATATTGAATTTCTATTTGCCATATATTTTTCAACTGTACTGTGATGTTTTACAAAAGTTCTGAACCTTTCAATCTTAGTCCTGTATTGACTCTTTGCCTGTTTGATGGTTTGTCGGAGGGCATAGCGAGATTTCTTATAAGCGTCCAGAAAAGTTTGTAGGCAGTGTGCACATGGCCTGTCTTCTCTTGAGAGTCAGGTCTGCCTACGGCGGCCTCTCTCAATAGCAAGGCTATGCTCACTGAGTCTGTACATAGTCAAAGCGTTCCTTAATTTTGGGTCAGTCACAGTGGTCAGGTATTCTGCCACTGCGCACTCTCTGTTTAGGGCCAAATAGCATTCTAGTTTGCTCTGTTTTTTTGTTAATTCTTTCCAATGTTTCAAGTAATTATCTTTTTGTTTTCTCATGATTTGGTTGGGTCTAATTGTGTTGCTGTCCTGGGGCTCTGTGGGATCTGTTTGTGTTTGTGAACAGAGCCCCAGGACCAGCTTGCTTAGGGGACTCTTCACCAGGTTAATATCTCTGTAGGTGATGGCTTTGTTATGGAAGGTTTGGTGGTTGTAGAATTTTACAGCTCTTTTCTGGATTTTGATAATTGGCGGGAATCGGCCTAATTCTGCTCTGCATGCATTATTTGGTGTTTTACGTTGTACACAGGATATTTTTGCAGAATTCTGCATGCAGAGTCTCAATTTGGTGTTTCTCCCTTTTTGTGAATTCTTGGTTGGTGAGCGGACCAACCAAGAATGGGTTCTATAACTGATCATTTTGAGGGCATAGAAAGGCCGTTCTTGCCTTGTCTCTCAGATCGTTCACAGCTTTGTGGAAATTACCAGTGGAGCTGATGTTTAAGCCGACATCTCTCACCATTGAATACAGGTGGTTGACGTCAACAACCGTCATCAAATATTTAAAAAATTAGATGTATCCACCAATCCAAAGAAAGGATAGGCGGGAGGAGGTAGACAGCCCACCTTGCTGCTTTGTGGACAACAACTCCCATTGTTAGGGTGGAGAGATGTATCTTGTCAGTGCCTTACGATGGCACCGGAGAAGATGGCTGCCGTTTTACAGCCCTCTAACCAATTCTACTATTATGTGTGTTTTTTGGCGTTATTTGTAATTTATTCTGTACATAATGTTTCTGCCACCGTCTGTTATGACCAAAAATAGCTTCTGGATATCAGGACAGCGATTACTCACCTCGTATTGGACGAAGATTTTTTCTTCAACGAGTCGGATGCGAAGGATATCCTACAGACACCCGACAAGGCCCAAATCCCCGTCATTCGCATGAGAAAGAGACAGAGATATCGTGGACGTAGGTCGGGGTGCCTTGTAAGGATCCGACGCCGAGCGAGTAAACTGCCTCTTCCATCAATCCTATTAGCCAATGTTCAATCATTTGAAAATAAGGTAGACGACCTAAGATTACGGTTATCTTACCAACGGGACATTAAAAACTGTAATATCTTATGTTTCACCGAGTCGTGGCTGAACGACGACATTGATAACATACAGCTGGCGGGATATACGCTACATCGTCAGGATAGAACGGCTGACTCCGGTAAGACAAGGGGTGGCGGTCTGTGTATACAGTGAGGGAAAAAAGTATTTGATCCCCTGCTGATTTTGTACGTTTGCCCACTGACAAAGACATGATCAGTCTATAATTTTAATGGTAGGTTTATTTGAACAGTGAGAGACAGAATAACAACAACAAAAATCCAGAAAAATGCATGTCAAAAATGTTATAAATTGATTTGCATTTTAATGAGGGAAATAAGTATTTGACCCCCTCTCAATCAGAAAGATTTCTGGCTCCCAGGTGTCTTTTATACAGGTAACGAGCTGAGATTAGGAGCACACTCTTAAAGGGAGTGCTCCTAATCTCAGTTTGTTACCTGTGTAAAAGACACCTGTCCACAGAAGCAATCAATCAATCAGATTCCAAACTCTCCACCATGGCCAAGACCAAAGAGCTCTCCAAGGATGTCAGGGACAAGATTGTAGACCTACACAAGGCTGGAATGGGGGGGTTAGAAGGATTACTGTTATACTATTCCAGGTATTCCTTAAAGAGGTAGGGTTTCCTTAAAGAGGTAGGGTTTCCTTAAAGAGGTAGGGTTTCCTTAAAGAGGTAGGGTTTCCTTAAAGAGGTAATGCTTATCCAGAGGCAGAGGCAGCGCTCCTAGTGGCCGGGGACTTTAATGCAGGGAAACTTAAATCAGTTTTACCTAATTTCTACCAGCATGTTAAATGCATGTTACACACAATATCCCATAATAACAAAGTGAAAACATGTTTGTTGTTTACACGGTTATCAAAACGTCATGAAAAACAGCCCTTATTTTAAGTGTTTCTAAAATCCCCTATGGGAAAAATTAATGGTGGAAAAACGATCGGAACCATTTCCTTATTTGACCGCTAGGTTTTATAGGTATTATTATGACTCATACTGTGGTACTCTATTGTCCTGCTGAAAGGTGAATTTGTCTCCCAGTGTCTGTTGGAAAGCGGACTGAACCAGGTTTTCTTCTAGGATTTTGCCTGTGCTTAGCTGTATTCCTATTTTTATCCTAAAAAGCTCCTTAGTCCTTGCCGATGACAAGCATACCCATGAAATGATGCCGCCACCACCATGCTTTAAAATATGAAGAGTGGTACTCAGTGATGTGTTGTGTTGGATTTGCCCCGCACCTTGTATTCAGGACATAACGTTTTTTTCTTTGCCCCATTTTCTTGCTGTTTTACTTTAGTGCCTTATTGTAAACAGGATGCATGTTTTGGAATATTTTTATTCTGTACAGGCTTCCTTCTTTTCACTCTGTCATTTAGGTTAGTATTGTAGAGTAACTACAATGTTGTTGATCCATCTTCAGTTTTCTCCTATCATAGCCATCATAACTGTTTTAAAGTCACCATTGGCCTCATGGTGAAATCTGTGAGCGGTTTCCTTCCTCTCTGGCAACTGAGTTAGGAAGGACACCTGTATCTTCGTGTTGACTGGGTATATTGATTACCCATCCAAAGTGTAATTAATGACTTCACCTTGCTCAAAGGGATGTTTAATGTCTGCTTTTTTTTTTACCCATTTACCAACAGGTGCCCTTCCTTGCGAGGCATTGGAAAACCTCCCTGGTCTTTGTGATTGAATCTGTGTTTGAAAATTACTGCTCGACTGAGGGACCTTACAGATAATTGTATGTGTGGGGTACAGAGATGAGGTAGTCATACAAAAATCATGTTAAACACTATTCCAATGATTAATATAATGACTCCATTGTTGGGAATAACATGTGGGTACACACATAATAATGGCATAACAATGATAACATTGAAAGAAAGGAAGGACTAGTGCGCTAGTTAAGAGAAAGTGCAGGAATTATGCAAGTATGCTTGCTCTAGCACAGCTAGGAGATCTAAAAAAAAAAGTACCTTATAGTTGAAGACTCTTCTTTGAGTCATAAAAGTGCATTGAAATTGCTTAGGAACTGTGCACACTTTGGATAGGTGTGTGGCCACTTGGAGACACCAGTTAGTCCTCTCACTCAAACCGTTGTAATTTTTTTGTCTTATGTTACACCTACCCCACATTTTCCAGGAATAGTCTAGTCATGTTACTGAATGTATCCAGAGTATTTTCAGATTTTGTTTTAAACAAATGCAGCAGAAATTACAGTAAAAGTAAAATGAAAATACAATCAACTGTGTAATGTTTGGATTCAGTCTTGTGTCAGGTGAACTGTTGTGTCCTCACCTTTGGTCTAATCATTTTCCCATGATCTCTAAACTGTTCCCTTTCAATTGCTACCATGGTTATGCATATGCTTTTCATATATCTTCTGTAAGAACCATTTACATTTAGCCATAACCATGTAGGCCAATTCCCACGAGTGTAAAGGGTTCAAATCCATGCAGCTCCAATTTTTATGCAAGTGACATCAATGCATGATTTATGCAAAAGTCTCAGTTGTGTCTAGGTGTTTAACAGTGTGTGTGTGAGGGAACTAACTGAGTCGATGAGTGTGTATGGGGACTGGACATCACTGAGTGCAGAGTAGAGGGGATACACCAACAGTGTAGTCCATCCCTTCCTCGAAACACTGGTCTGGGGAGCACCAAATATCTAAGGAGGTGAGAGAGAGGGATGCCACAAAACACTGCACTAAATCACACACAAGAAACGTGTGCAAACTAAACACAGGGCTGTAATACAGGGTGTATACAGACAGAGTAGACTCATATACACAAAACGTATATATATCCTACACTACATACACACTTGCATATACAGACCCATTACTCACTCTCACGCGGAACAAACATACACAGAGAGAGAGAGAGACCAGGTATGTGTTTACCGTGATCCAGGGTGGAGGAATGTCATCTGGTTGTCGTCATCAGGCATGGTGTTGGCACAGCGGCTGTTTGTTGAGATCACACTGGGACGCATCACTGTCATCAACACTTCTGCCCACTGGTCCGGTAACTACGCCAACACAACTGGTACATAGACATTGGAGTTTGATACCCCTGGTCAGGACTCCACTGAGGAAGGCGGAGGGACATATACAGTACCAGTCAATAGTTTTGACACACCTACTCATTCAAGTGTTTTTATTTTTACTATTTTCTACTTTGTAGAATAATTGTGAAGACATCAACACTATGAAATAAAACATGTGGAATCATGTAGTAACCAAAAAAGTGCTAAACAAATCAAAATATATTTTATATTTGAGATTCTTCAAAGTAGCCACCCTTTTCCTTGTTGACAGCTTTGCGCACTCTTGACTGAGGGACCTTACAGATAATTGTATGTGTGGGGTACAGAGATGAGGTAGTCATACAAAAATCATGTTAAACACTATTCCATGCAACTTATTTTGTGACTTGTTAAGCCCATTTTTACTCCTGAACTTATTTAGGTTTGCCATAACAAAAGGGTTGAATACTTATTGACTCAAGACATTTCAGCATTTCATTTTTTATTAATTTATAAGAAATTCAAAAAACATAATTCCACATTGACATTATGGGGTATTGCGTATAGGCAAGTAACACAAAATCTCAATTGTATTCATTTTAAATTCAGGCTGTAACACAACAAAATGTGGAAAAAGGCAAGGGGTGTGAATACTTTCTGAAGCCAATGTAGCTAATATAATGACTCCATTGTTGGGAATAACATGTGGGTACACACATAATAATGGCATAACAATGATAACATTGAAAGAAAGGAAGGACTAGTGCGCTAGTTAAGAGAAAGTGCAGGAATTGAGATTAAGGCAGGATCCAATATTATTATTGGTGTATACTTCGGTATTTATTAAGCCCAAGGGCACACAAACACACAGCATATGGGGATTTTGAATTATATGGAGACACGAAGGGGAGAACCTGCTACATTAACAGTACATAACCAGTGCCAAATAATGTCAATTGAAATTAATGTGATTAACCAGTTAAACTCATGTTATGGTACATACAGCATTCAAAGGAGGACTGAGGACAAAGTAACGGCATGCATTCACCAAACATTTAACTGAGTAAAACAGATTTGTTTTATAGTAATTGTCTGATTGGGAACTACCATTGTCTATGAAATTACTGTGTCAAATTATTTCAATTTGGCATTGGAAGTTTTATTGAGGACAGGCAGTAATACAGGAGTCAAATCGTATAGGAAGTCTCATCAGATCAAATGTTATCAGCAAGCCAGAGCCATCTGTGGAAAGAGCACAAATAAAACAAATATATATGTGCAAACAGATAACAAATGTATCATTCAACATAAGATTCCACCTAAAACATTGACATGAGCTCTGTCCCAATTTATTTCAGCTCAACTCCTCACTTTCTCTCTACTCGCATTTTCTCAAAATTAATTGGACATCATTGGCTCTCCGATCCATTGGTCTCTCCTCCGATGGGGAGGAGGCACGGAAATAGGATGCAAGGAATCGAGGAAAGATAAAATGGCACAGAGCTGTTGCATTTTTTGCCTCAATATGGAATGACAGATGTCACTATGTGGGATTGAGCAGAGGTGTACAATCCATGCCATTTGTCAGTATTATTGAGCCATAAGAAACATTCCTTAGATCTTTAGCTAAGAAACACATAAATGAGCATACAAGTATGTTTAAAGATGTTAAAGCAGTCATACATGACTTTTGGGAGTGCGGTGTCATACCTTTAGCTCCCTGGTGCAGCAGAGCTGACACGCTAAAACTGAGGTTGCGGCAGATGTCTGTGGAGGGGGTCTTGACCACGCTCTGGCTGTTCTCCAGACAGCTGTAATGCTAGAACGTGTCCCAGGCAGGCACAGTTGGTGGCCACGTCACCTCCCTCAGAACCAGTGAAGATCTCCAGTTTCTTACAGTGTGGCATCAGCACAATCTATAGAGAGGACAAAAATATACAGAAGATGGAATTAGATTTAGTATGTAGTCGAAGGGCTGAATCCCAACGTAGCCCTTTACACTCGTACCCATATACGGGTTGAAAATGGCAGATTTGGGCACTAATAAGCACCTACATTGGAATGTAGTGGGTGTACAGTAACATGCTATACATGACATCAGAATTCTGGCTCTGCATTTCACAGCGCTGTATGGATTGACTGACAGCCGTTTGAACTTGAGCACCGCGCGCGACAAGAAGTTGCCCCCATCCCTCCCGGTAATTGGGCAACTTTAGCACATTTTTCAAAGTCTGAGTAAGGGAAACACTGCACACGCACCTGAATTCAGTCATGACTCCTTTCTATGCATCAAATTTACGATCTGTTTCTCTGAATTGCCTTGTGAAAGCCTAACACTGTAAAATCATATTTTATAACTTAGCTAGTCTTGTTGGCAATAGAAAAAGCTTCAAATCATGCCCACCTGACCCAGATTGAGATTTATAATGGACCGTTTTTGGATTGTGTAAACAACAACAGTAACTAAACGACTACAAGTGTGCTTGCTCTAGCATATTTGAGATTCTTCAAAGTAGCCATCCTTTTCCTTGATGACAGCTTTGCGCATTCTTGGCATTCTCTCAACCAGCTTCATGAGGAATGCTTTTCTAACAGTCTTGAAGGAGTTCCCACATATGCTGAGCACTTGTTGGTTGCTTTTCCTACACTCTGCGGTCCAACTCATCCCAAACCAATTGGGTTGAGGTCGGGTGATTGTGGAGGCCAGGTCATCTGATAAAGCACTCCATCACTCTCCTTCTTGGTCAAACTCCCCTTACACAGCTTGGAGGTGAGTTTTGGGTCATTGTCCTGTTGAAAAACAAATGATAGTCCCACTAAGCGCAAACCAGATGGGATGGCGTATCGCTGCAGAATGCTGTGGTGGCCATGCTGGTTAAGGGTGCCTTGAATTCTAAATAAATCACTGACAGTCTCCCCAGCAAAGCACCCCCACACCATCACACCTCCTCCTCCATGCTTCACAGTGGGAACCACACATGCAGAGATCAGACGTTCACCTACTCTGCGTCTCACAAAGACATGGAAATTGGAACCAGAAATCTCAAATGTGGACTAATCAGACCAAAGGACAGATTTCCACCTGTCTAATGTCCATTGCTCGTGTTTCTTGGCCCAAGCAAGTCTCTTCTTCTTATTGGTGTCCTTTAGTAGTGGTTTCTTTGCAGCAATTCGACCATGAAGGCCTGATTCACAGTCTCCTCTGAACAGTTGATGTTGAGATATGTTTGTTACTTGAACGCTGCGAAGCATTTATTTGGGCTGCAATCTGAGGTGCAGATACTGTAACTCTAATGAACTTATCCTCTGCAGCAGAGGTAACTCTGGGTCTTCCTTTCCTGTGGCGGTCCTCATGAGAGCCAGTTTCATCATAGCGCTTGATGGTTTTTGCGACTGCACTTGAAGAAACTTTCAAAATTCTTGAAATTATCCGGATTGACTGACCTTCATGTCTTAAAGTAATGACAAACTGTCTTTTCTCTTTGCTTATTTGAGCTGTTCTTGCCATAATATGGACTTGGTCTTTTACCAAATAGGGCTATCTTCGGTATACCACCCCTACCTTGTCACAACACAACTGATTGGCTTAAACACGTTAAGTAGGAAAGGAATTCCACAAATTAACTTTTAAGAAGGCACACCTGTTAATAGAAATGCATTCCAGACTACCTCATGAAGCTGGTTGAGATAATGCCAAGAGTGTGCAAAGCTGTCATCAAGGCAAAGGGGTGGCTACTTTGAAGAATCTCAAATATAAAATATATTTGGATTTGTTTAACACTTTTTTGGTTACTACATGATTCCATATGTGTTATTTAATAGTTTTGATGTCTTCACTATTATTCTACAATGTAGAAAATAGTAAAAATAAAGAAAAACACTGGAATGAGTAGGTGTGTCAAAACCTTTGACTGGTACTGTATGTGCTGAGTTGTGTAAGGCATTGCTACGCCATCTTGAGGATCCAAGATGGCGTAGCAGTGCGTTCGTGTACTCTGTAGTGTGTCCATGTAAATAGGCAGTTTTTTTTTGTCTCTTTCATATATATTTCTCAATCACACTTTTCATCCTTCAACTAAATATACTTTCCTGCAACCCGCCTCACCCAATGTGGAACGGATTCTATTATTTATTTTACCTTTTTATCCAGAACCTCCAGTTGAAACTAGCCAGCTAACTAGCTACTTGCTATTAGCCACCGTTAGCAGTTTTCACCATTGTCCGTGGCCTGCACTACCTACCAGCCAGCTCTAGCCTGGACTATTATCGGCCAGTCTGCACAGCGCGCTATCGACCAAGAATATATCAGATTTTCTGCCGGAATCACTGAATCACTGGACCTTAACACCGGATCATCACAACTAGCTAGCTGCAACTGAATGGATGTTGTTGGCTAATCACCACCGCCCCCGAATCAAGCATCAGTTAGCCTTGAGCTAGCCTCGAGCCAGGCCCATCTCCCGGCTATCTACCTCTCTGTCAACCAGACGGGACCTCCTAGTGTCGACAGGGAGCCCCGCCGATCCATCACGACTGGTCTGCCGATGTAATCGTCTGATGTGGTTTCAACAGGCTTCCCGTTGCGACGACCACGAAGATCCATCTGCTAGCCCCGGCCCGCTAGCTCATGCAATCAACAGCCGTGCTTCCTGCTAGCCTGTGCTGTAGCAGCCATTCGAACTGCTCCCGGTCTCACCTATTGCTGTTCACTGGACCTTATGATCACTCAGCTGAACAGCTGATGCCTGCTGGACTGTTCCTTTACACGGTACCCCCATCCTGTTTATCTGTTTAGCCTCAGCCCAAACTTTCGTCGCCATTACCAGTTGTTGTCTTAGCTCTCTCGAATAACACCTGTGATTGCTTTATGTCTCTCTCCCATGTCAATATGCCTTGCCTATTGCTGTTCCGGTTAGTTCTTATTATACAATTACACTGTAGAGCCCCCAGTCCCGCTCAACCAGCCTCAGAGAGCTCCTTTGTCCCACCCCACATACACGCAGAGACCTGCTCAATCGGTGCCTCCAGTGATGCTATCTCTTTCATCGTTACCCAACGCTTAGGTTTACCTCCACTGTACTCATATCCTTCCATATCCTTGTCTGTACATAATGCCCTGAATCAATTCTACAACGCCTGGAAATCTGCCCCTTTTTATTCTCTGTACCCAACGCACTAGAAGACCAGATCTTAAAGCCTTTAGCCGTATCCTTATTCTACTCGTCCTCTGTTCCTCTGGTGATGTAGAGGTTAACCCAGGCCCTGTAGCCCCCAGTATCACTCCTACTCCCCAGGCGCTATCATTTGTTGACTTCTGTAACCATAAAAGCCTTGGTTTCTTGCATGTTAACATCAGAAGCCTTCTCCCTAAGTTTGAGTTACTCACTGCGTTAGCACACTGTGCCAACCCTGATGTTCTAGCAGTGTCTGAATCCTAACTTAGGAAGACCACCAAAAATTCTGAAATGTCCATCCCCAACTACAACATTTCCCGTCTAGATAGAACTGCCAAAGGGGGCGGAGTTGCAATCTACTGTAGAGATAGCCTGCAGAGCTCTATCATACTATCCAGGTCTGTGCCCAAACAGTTTGAGCTTCTACTTCTAAAAATCCACCTCTCCAGAAATAAGTCTGTCACTGTTGCCGCTTGCTACAGACCTCCCTCAGCCCCTAGCTGTGCCCTGGACACCATATGTGAATTGCTTGGTGACCTAAACTGGGATATGCTTAACACCCCGGCCGTCCTACAATCTAAACTAGATGCCCTCAATCTCACACAAATTATCAAGGAACCTACCAGGTACAACCCTAAATCTGTAAACATGGGTACCCTCATAGATATCACCCTGACTAATTTACCCTCTAAATACACCTCCGCTGTCTTCAACCAGGATCTCAGCGATCACTGCCTCATTGCCTGCGTCCATAATGGGTCCGCGGTCAAACGACCACCCCAAATCACTGTCAAACGCGCCCTAAAACACTTCAGCGAGCAGGCCTTTCTAATTGACCTGGCCCGGGTATCCTGGATGGATATTGACCTCATTCCATCAGTAGAGGATGCCTGGTTGTTCTTTAAAAGTGCTTTCCTCTCCATCTTAAATAAGCATGCCCCGTTCAAAAAATGCAGAACTAAGAACAGATATAGCCCCTGGTTCACCCCAGACTTGACTGCCCTTGACCAGCACAAAAACATCCTGTGGCGTACTGCATTAGCATCTAACAGCCCCCACGATATGCAACTTTTCAGGGAAGTCAGGAACCAATATACACAAGGAGTTAGGAAAGCAAAGGCTAGCTTTTTCAAACAGAAATGTGCATCCTGTAGCACTAATTCCAAAAAGTTTTGGGACACTGTAAAGTCCATGGAGAATAAGAGCACCTCCTCCCAGCTGCCCACTGCACTGAGGCTAGGAAACACTGTCACCACCGATAAATCTACGATAATCGAGAATTTCAATAAGCATTCTGCTACGGCTGGCCATGCTTTCCACCTGGCTACCCCTACCCCGGTCACAAGCTCTACCCCCCCCCCCCGCTTCTCCTTCACCCAAATTCAGATAGCTGATGTTCTGAAAGAGCTGCAAAATCTGGACCCCTACAAATCAGCTGGGCTAGACAATTTGGACCCTTTCTTTCTAAAATTCGCAGCCGAAATTGTAGCAACCCCTATTACTAGCCTGTTCAACCTCTCTTTCGTATCATCTGAGATCCCCAGAGATTGGAAAGCTGCCACGGTCATCCCCCTCTTCAAAGGGGGTGACACTCTAGATCCAAACTGTTACAGACCTATATCCATCCTGCCCTGCCTTTCGAAAGTATTTGAAAGCCAAGTTAACAAACAGATCACCGTCCATTTCGAATCCCACCGTACCTTCTCCGCTATATAATCTGGTTTTGGAGCTGGTCATGGGTGCACCTCAGCCACTCTAAAGGTCCTAAATGATATTATAACCGCGATCGATAAAAGACAGTACTGTGCAGCCGTCTTCATCGACCTGGCCAAGGCTTTCGACTCTGTCAATCACTGCATTCTTATTGGCAGACTAAATAGCCTTGGTTTCTCAAATGACTGCCTCGCCTGGTTCACCAACTACTTCTCAGATAGAGTTCAATGTGTCAAATCGGAGGGCCTGTTGTCTGGACCTCTGGCAGTCTCTATGGGGGTGCCACAGGGTTCAAATCTCGGGCCGACTCTATTCTCTGTGTATATCAATGATGTCGCTCTTGCTGCTGGTGACTCTCAGATCCACCTCTACGCAGACGACACCATTTTGTATACATCTGGCCCTTCATTGGACACTGTGTTAACAAACCTCCAAAAGAGCTTCAATGCCATACAACACTCCTTCCGTAGCCTCCAACTGCTCTTAAACACTAGGAAAACTAAATGCATGCTCTTCAATCGAACGCTGCTTGCACCCACCTGCCCGACTAGAATCACTACTCTTGGCGGTCTGACTTAGAATATGTGGGACAACTACAAATACCTAGGTGTCTGGTTAGACCGTAAACTCTCCTTCCAGAGTCACATTAAGCATCTCCAATCCAAAGTTAAATCTAGAATCGGCTTCCTATTTCGCAACAAAGCCTCCTTCACTCATGCTGCCAAACATGCCCTCGTAAAACGGACTATCCTACCGATCCTTGACTTCAGCAATGTCATTTACAAAATAGCCTCCAACACTCTACTCAGCAAATTGGATGTAGTCTATCACAGTGCCATCCATTTTGTCACCAAAGCCCCATATACTACCCACCATTGTGACCTGTACGCTCTCGTTGGCTGGCCCTCACTACATATTCGTCGCCAAACCCACTGGCTCCAGGTCATCTATAAATCACTGCTAGGCAAATCCCCGCCTTATCTTAGCTCATTGGTCACCATAGCAACACCCACCCGTAGTCTGCGCTCCAGCAGGTATATCTCACTGGTCATCCCCAAAGCCAACACCTCCTTTGGCCGCCATTCCTTCCAGTTCTCTGCTGCTAATGACTGGAACGAACTGCAAATATCTCTGAAGCTGGAGACTCTTATCTCCCTCACTAACTTTAAGCATCAGTTGTCAGAGCAGTTTACCAATCACTGCACCTGTACACAGCCCATCTGTAATTAGCCCACCCAACTAACACATCCCCATATTGTTATTTATTTTGCTCATTTGCACCCCAGTATCTCTATTTGCACATCTTCTTCTGCACATCTATAACTCCAGTGTTAATACTAAATTGTAATTATTTTGCACTATGGCCTATTTATTGCCTTACCTCCATAACTTACTGCATTTGCACACACTGTATATAGATTTTCTATTGTGTTATTGACTTTATGTTTTGTTTACCCCATATGTAACTCTGTGTTGTTGTTTTTATCGCACTGCTTTGCTTGATCTTGGCCAGGTCGCAGTTGTAAATGAGAACTTGTTCTCAACTGGCTTACCTGGTTAAATAAAGGTGAAAAATGGGGTTCAAATGGTTCGCAAATGTGCTTCAAATGAGAAGGTTGTGGCTCCTGTTGATACTTAAACATCATGGAGAACACACACACACAGACACACACACAAGATGATTTCAGGCTTTTTCAAGTTGTTCAGGCTTTTTCATCACAGCTCTATTCAGTTGTAGACAGCAGAGGAGACGTGAACTACTCAATGAACCGTATTCAACCATATTGAATTACGGTTAAATAAAGGTGAAAATAAATAAATAAATAAACAAGATGAGTTAGGGAACACCCATGACCCCAAAAGCCTTAGAAGAATGTTACGTTGAGGTCAAAGGTGACTCACAGGTCCAACCTTGGCGTCCTCTGCCTCGTAGATGTAGTGGTCCAGGTCGATGAAGTAGAAGCCTGACTCCACAATGTCAGACATATGTTCTTTACACACATACAGACGCATCACCTGAGAACAACTGCAGTGAGAAAGTAAAAATAGGAAATGTCAAGATATGTCATAGACTGGAGTTCAACTGGAATTGAAAAGTTTTAACATCTTAGTGTTGCATTCAAGATAACAGTCCCTTTAAAGACTGCTGCTGTATCAAAAGAGGCAACTATGGATAACCATTTAGCCAAATAAGTGATGACATACTATGTGGGACTGAGGTGAGCTGTACCAATCTACGCCACTTGTCAGTCAGTATGGCTCAGTATTGAACAGCCTGCTGTCATTTCATGCCCAACCCTTGTCATAGAGAGCTATCCTCCTATAGGTTTTCACTTCCTCCCTTACCTAACCTACTTGTACACATTCAGTATAGAGTCATCCTCTTTATAGAACCATCTTTCTAACCAAATAGACAGCAGTTGGTCAAAGTCAATAAGATGTTGGCCTCCCGAGTATGCAGTTAGCAGTTTACAATATTGGCTATTTAGTTCGGAGTTTGATCTCTCTTGGCTCCCCCTCACCCCATCTCATTCAAGGGCTTCTTTTCCAGTGAGGGCCATCCCTGTCTGTTCTCACCCAGCCTCTCCCTCCTCCGGCACTCCCCCCCAGTCATGCTGGTCTTTCAAGTCCTCCTTCCATACTAACCCCTCGTTAACTAAGCTAGCTACAGTTGAAGTCTGAAGTTCACATACACTTAGGTTGGAGTCATTAAAACTTGTTTTTCAACCACTCCAAAAATGTCTTGTTAACAAACTATAGTTTTGGCAAGTCGGTTAGGACATCTACTTTGTGCATGACACAAGTAATTTTTCCAACAATTGTTTACAGATAGATTATTTCACTTATAATTCACTGTATCACAATTCCAGTGGGTCAGAAGTTTACATACACTAAGTTGACTGTGCCTTTAAACAGCTTGGAAAATTCCAGAAAATGATGTCATGGCTTTAGAAGCTTCTGATAGGCTAATTGACATCATTTGAGTCAATTGGAGGTGTACCTGTGGATGTATTTCAAGGCCTACCTTCAAACTCAGTGCCTCTTTGCTTGACATCATGGGAAAATCTAAATAAATCAGCCAAGACCTCAGAAAATTTTTTGTGGACCTCCACAAGTCTGGTTCATCCTTGGGAGCAATTTCCAAACGCCTGAAGGTACCACGTTCATCTGTACAAACAATAGTACGCATGTATAAACACCATGGGACCACGCAGCCGTCATACCGCTCAGGAAGGAGACGCGTTCTGTGTCCTAGAGATGAACATACCTTGGTGCGAAATGTGCAAATCAATCCCAGAACAACAGCAAAGGACCTTGTGAAGATGCTGGAGGAAACAGGTACAAAAGTATCTATATCCACAGTAAAACGAGTCCTATATCGACATAACCTGAAAGGCCGCTCAGCAAGGAAGAAGCCACTGCTCCAAAACCCCAATAAAAAAGCCACACTAACAAACAAAAATAGAACTGTTTGGCCATAATGACCATCGTTATGTGTGGAGGAAAAAGGGGAAGGCTTGCAAGCCAAAGAACACCATCCCAACCGTGAAGCATGGGGGTGGCAGCATCATGCTGTGGTGGTGCTTTGCTGCAGGAGGGACTGGTGCACTTAACAAAATAGATGGCATCATTTGGAAGGAAAATTATGTAGATATATTGAAGCAACATCTCAAGACATCAGTCAGGAAGTTAAAGCTTGGTCGCAAATGGGTCTTCCAAATGGACAATGACGCCAAGCATACTTCCAAAGTTGTGGCAGAATGGCTTAAGGACAACAAAGTGAAGGTATTGGAGTGGCAAAGCCCTGACCTCAATCCTATAGAACATTTGTGGGCAGAACTGAAAAAGCGTGTGCGAGCAAGGAGGCCTACAAACCTGACTCAGTTACACCAGCTTTGTCAGGAGGAATGGGCCAAAAGTTACCCAACTTATTGTGGGAAGCTTGTGGAAGGCTTACTGAAACTTTGACCCAAGTTAAACAATTTAAAGGCAATGCTACCAAATACTAATTGAGTGTATGTAAACGTCTGACCCACTGGTAATGTGATGAAATAAATAAAAGCTGAAATAAATACTATTATTCTGACATTTAACATTCTTAAAATAAAGTGGTGATCCTAACTGACCTAAAACAATTTTTACTAGGATTAAATGTCAAGAATTGTGAAAAACTGAGTTTAAATGTATTTGGCTAGGTGTATGTACACTTCCGATTCAACTGTAGCTAACCCACTGGGCAAATACTGGTTGAATCAACGTTGTATCCACTTAATTTCAATTAAATTACGCTGAACCAACATGGAATATACGTTGAATTGACGTCTGTGCCCAGTGGGAATGCTCTTGGTTAAACCAAAGATACTGGTTACTTTTATATGTGGTTAAACGCAGTGTTTATTTTGGCACAATTTTTTAAATTTAGTCGATATAAAATAGTCACATTTTTTATCATTTGAATAATGATTTAGTCTAGTTATTGTCATGACAAACAGTGGGCCATTTTAGTCAACTAAATGCCCTTTCATTTTAGTCACATCACATTTGTATCGCCTCATTAACCTATAGTAAACATAAATCACTGACTTCCATGTGCACAAACATACATAGCCTTGTCTTACCAACAGATTGTTCTGCATAACATCCTATTCTCTTCCCAACAGCAAATATATGACAAACATATATAAGAATAACATTATATTATATAAGAATTATCTGCCATGTAAATTCCTAATTCAGCCTACATTGATACGGCATATTACATACAAAACAAACAGACACTCACAAGCGCACAGAGAGAGAGAGTAGCACAATCACCAGATGGATTTGCAAAGTAGTATGGGTTGCACCTCCATCACTCAGTTGCATCATTGCCATTGTTATCAACGTTCCGCAGCCACATTAGGCCTTTTCACACTGCATTGTTCTTAGCCCCATGCGATCTTAGCCCCATGCTAGACTAGCCCTGGACTAGTTTAGCCTGTGTTTACACAAGCATTTGTTAACCCTGTGCTAAGCTTGAGCCCTGGGCTAAGGATTCACACTTGCATTCCAAAGCCCTGGGCTAACAAACAAACACAACATGCGACCAATATCCTATCTCTGACGCGACCAATGTTATAAACAATAAACATTTATTAGCACATTATTTCCTAGCAGTTGATTTCCAACAGTGGTTTGTATAAACCTTTCTGTCTGCCTGTCTGACCTCAGAAACAATGTTTCACTTTTGAAATTCAATCTCGCCCCTGTACAGAGAATGCTGTGCACGAGACATCAACTTTTCTGGTCCAGGCGAAATCATGCAACAATATTATTATCATGGATATGTCCAATTAAACGTCAATAGAAAAACTATGAAAACATTTTGCGTTTGCTGCCCTTCCAGCTGTAGAGTTTGTAGCTTTAGCTGGCTAAGTGAGAAGACGCTAGCCAGCCTGCATAGCAAAATAAATTACTAGGCATAGCAACCAATACTTTCGCGTGGATGAAAGTATTTTGGTTTTTGTCCTCAGAAGGTAGTATGAAATACTGTGAATTTACTTTTCAAAATGATGCAGAACGCATTACAGGCATCACAAGCATACAGTGCATTCGGAAAGTATTCAGACCCCTTGACTTTTTCCACATTTTGTTACGTTACAGCCTTATTCTAAAATGGAATAAAACATATATATATCCTCAGCAATCTACACACAATACCGCATAATGACAAACCGAAAACAGTTTTTTAGAAATTTCCAAAGGCACTGTAAATTAAGTGTAAGTGCAGCTTTTGTGATTGGACAATGAGCATTATAGGAGTTTTTAGCCTTGGACTAAGGTGCAGCTTGAACGCGCCTATTGATGTCCAGAAGTAGAACGGGGGCTAATAACTTTGAATGGGAGCTATTGACTGTTTCACCCAGTGATGTAGTCGAGTCACTAAACCTTGAGTCCGAATCGAGTCGAATTCCCCTGTGCTAGGGTCTGAGTCCAAGTCCAATGCTGTCTAGCTCCCGCCTATCCTTTCTTTGGATTGGTGGATACATCTAATTATTTTAATGAATATTCGATGAGGGTTGTTGACGTCAACCGCCATTATTCAATGGAGAGAGATGCTATGCTACTAGCCTCCTGACATGAATATGCATAGCCATCTCGAGACAACTCCGATATAAAGTGTTTTTTCTCAAAGTTGCTGGGATGTCATGTGTCCTACTTATATCAGTACACTTGTAACAACTTAAGCATTACGAAACTTCTATTCGATCAAATAAACCTCACGTAGCAAATTCGACACTCATTGTCCTCCTTACAAAAATTAGTTGCTTGGTGGGCGAAACAACGAACAAACACCACCTGCTGGAGGGAGACAGATTTTCAGCCAAGTTGGCCCTCTCTCTTCCTCTTCCTCTCTGGCTATAGCTACACTACATGACCAAAAGTATGTGGACACCTGCTCGTCGAACATCTCATTCCAAAATCATGGGCATTAATATGGAGTTGGTCTCCTCTTTGCTGCTATAACAGTCTCCACTCTTCTGGGAAGGCTTCACACTAGATGTTGGAACATTGCTGCAGGGACTTGATTCCATTCAGCCACAAGAGCATTGGTGAGGTCGACCACTGATGTTGGGCGATTAGGCCTGGCTCGAGTCGGCGTTCCAATTCATCCCAAAGGTGTTTGATGGGGTTGAGGTCTGGGCTCTGTGCTGGCCAGTCAAGTTCTTCCACACCGATCTCGACAAACCATTTCTGTATGGACCTTGCTTTGTTTACAGGGGCATTGTCATGCTGAAACATCGAGCCCTGACTGTTGCCACAAAGTTGGAAGCCCAGAATTGTCTAGAATGTCATTGTATGCTGTAGCATTAAGATTTCCCTTCACTGGAACTAAGGGGCCTAGCCCAAACCATGAAAAACAGTCCCAGACCATTATTCCTCCTCCATCAAACTTTACAGTTGGCAATATGCATTGGGGCAGATAGCATTCTCCTGGCATCCGCCAAACCCAGATTCGTCCGTCGGACTGCCATATGGTGAAGCGTGATTCCAGATAACGCGTTTCCACTGCTCCAGAGTCCAATGGCGGCGAGCTTTACACCCCTCCAGCCGATGCTTGGCATTGCGCATGGTGATCTTAGGCTTGTATGGGTTTGGGAAATGGGAAATGGGAAATGGGTTTCCATGGCTGCTCGGCCATGGAAACCCATTTCATGAAGCTCCAGTTCTTGTGCTGGCGTTGCTCTCATGAGGACCGCCACAGGAATGGAAGACACAGAGTTACCTCTGCTGCAGAAGATAAGTTCATTAGAGTTACCAGCTTCAGAAATTGCAGCCCAAATAAATGCTTCATAGAGTTCAAGTCACAGACACGTCTCAAGATCAACTGTTCAGAGCAGACTGTGTGAATCAGGCCTTCATGGTCAAATTGCTGCAAAGAAACCACTACTAAAGGACACCAATAATAAGAAGAGACTTGCTTGGGCCAAGAAACATGATCAATGGACATTAGACCGGTGGAAATGTGTCCTTTGGTCTGGAGTCCAAATTTGAGATTTCTGGTTCCAACAGCCGAGGCTTTGTGAGACGCGGTGTGGGTGAATGGATTATCTCTGCATGTTTATTTCCTACCATAAAGCATGGAGATGTGATGGTGTGGGGTGCTTTGCTGGTGACACTGTCTGTGATTTATTTAGAATTCAAGGCACACTTAACCAGCATGGCTACCACAGAATTCTGCAGTGATACGCCATCCCATCTGGTTTGGGCTTAGTGGGACTATCATTTGTTTTTCAACAGGACAATGACCCAACACACCTCCAGGCTGTGTAAGGGGAGTTTGACCAAGAAGGAGAGTGATGGAGTGCTGCATCAAATGACCTGGCCTCCACAATCCCCCGACCTCAACCCAATTGAGATGGTTTGGGATGAATCATACTGCAGAGTGAAGGAAAAGCAGCCAACAAGTGCTCAGCATATGTGGGAACTCCTTCAAGACTGTTGGAAAAGCATTCCAGGAGAAGCTGGTTGAGAGAATGCCAAGAGTGTGCAAAGCTGTCATCAAGGCAAAAGGTGGCTATATGAAGAATCTCAAATATAAAATATATTTTGATTTGTTTAACACGTTTTTGGTTACTACATGATTCCATATGTGTTATTTCATAGTTTTGATGTCTTCACTATTATTCTACAATGTAGAAAATAGTAAAAAATAAAGAAAAACCCTTGAACGAGTAGGTGTGTCCAGACTTTTGACTCGTACTGTAGGCATTTATTTAAAAAGTACTAATATTGACATTTATTAACAAACCTTAAAGAAACTGTTACACAGTATTAGAGTACCCGCTCCAGTATTTCTCCAGTATTTTCAAAAGATTCAGTGGAAGCAGGATCAGGCAGCGTTCATCCAATTACAAGACATGTATTTCCAGATTAATGGTACATGGTTTGCAAATGTTCTTTGAATGATTCCAGCCTAGCCTACTTCTAGTCTCTCACAGTCATAAACTAACACATTGATACACTACCGGCCAAAAGTTTTAGAACACCTACTCATTCAAGGGTTTTCTTTATTTTTACTGCATACCCAAAACCGATTAGTGAAGGTGCTGAAGGCAAAAGGCAAAACTATCAAATGTATTTTTGACTGGGAGTGTGCAGAGACTTTTTCCTTTTTTAAATTCAAATTAGTAACACCTTTGTGTTGTGTTGTTGTGTTGAACTCATCCCTAATCGACATACAAGTAACTGAATTATATTCATTCAACGGTTATATGTTAATCAAATAGATTAACAGAACATTATATTTATTAATCCAATCTAATCTAATTACATGTTATTCAATCTATTATTTATTAAGTAATTGTTGTCTCTTTCTCATACTTTGTGTAGGCTACCCCTACCAAAAATAAAAGATAAAACGGTATGAAACATCTGTAATGGAAAGCGAAAGAAGCAGGCAACACATAGTCCAAGTTCATCTACTTCATTCACATGGCAGAATACAATTTAACTCTGAATTGCGTGAATGAAACAAAATATAGAAAATTAAAAACCCACATGCATTATACATGTATAGGGAACTTTGTAGCCTAAGTTTAAGTCAAGCATATGTCTGTGCTATCTCAGTGCACCACACAGGAAGACAGTGTCAGGGGGAAATGATTGCATGGTGTGAGAAGGATGTCATGTTTATTACGTCTGTGACAGATGTTGAATGATGTGATCAGTAGCGCAGTGAAGAAGTTGTTTTTTGCCTTAAGGACTGTGGACCAGTAACACCTTGGTTTACAGCAAGATTCAATAGTATTTGTTTGTTTTGGAGAGAGGGAAGGACAGAGAGAGCGAAAGAGAGGGAAGGAGAGGGTGTGTTTGAGAGGGAAGGGTGACAGGGAGAAAGACTGACTGTGAGGAGTGTCAGAGAGGGAGAAAGAAAGAGAGAGTGAGAAAGAGAGAGAGAGAGCAAGAGAGAGCGAGAGCGAGAGCGAGAGTCCAACACTGCTAGTGAAACATGTCAGCTGTTGGTTAAGGGAGGCTGAAGAAGAAAAATACATAGGAGAGAGAGAGAGAGAGAGAGAGAGAGAGGCAGGGTCTGGGTGTATGTATGCCAGGATGGAGAGACCCTCCTGTCTCCCGCGGAGCAGCAAGATGAACAGCTACATCACCAACGCCCTCTCTGACTTCTTCTTCAAGTATGAGACCCCCCGACAGGTGCTGGTGCGGAACAGGAGGGTGGGGGTCGTGTGCCGATTGATTCAGCTGGGGGTCCTGGCTTACATCATCGGGTAAGACCCCCCCTCTTTTAAAGGAGGTTATTTAACGGGACACTACATGCATGCAAACTTAGAGTGGAGCGGGGTGAACATGTGAGTTGTGTGTGAGCTTGTCTGTTTCAGCAAGACTAAGAAATTCCTCAACTGCAAAATGCATGACCCAGCTTTCATTATTTACATTACATGGCTTGTTTGTTGAAATGTCTACTGTCAATTAATCAAGAGATATCTGACCAAATTAAGAAGGTGTGATATTTAAAGATGCAGTCTGGGATCTTAAGCACTTACAAATTCAGAACATATTGTACAAATTGGAATCCGTAACATATTATACAAATTGCAAAACAAAAATGTACTAAATAATAATGAAGCGAAAATGCCTTATTAGGCTATACAGTCATTCTACAGTACCTTTTGAATCACTTTTAGAAATATGAGTTTGGCCAGTCTTTGGTTTGAGGATCATGCAGTGAGCTATGCATGTCTAGTTTGTTAATTGAGCCTAGCAGATGCTCTTATATTCCCATGCCTTAATCACAGTCAACAAAAATGTTTTTTGTAACAACAATATCATGGAATAAAATAGAATACATTACAGTTAGGTGCAGATAGGCCTACCTAATGATATGCAACTACTGTGTTAAAAACAAATGGCTGCGGTGCAGGATAGACAGTAGGCAAGGATGGTGAAACAAGGATCTTTACTGGTGGTCCAAAAGCCAGGATACAAAACAACGGACTATTCACGAAAACAAATGAGGAGCACATAGGTCTCCAGAAAAAAAGGCTGACAGCAAACAATACGAAATACTTACTCTGACTGGAATAACACAATACATTTACATTTTAGTCATTTAGCAGACGCTCTTATCCAGAGCGACTTACAGTGCATACATTATTTTATTTTTCATACTGGCCCCCCGTGGGAATTGAACCCACAACCCTGGTGTTGCAAACGCCATGCTCTACCAACTGAGCTACATCCCTGCCATCCATTCCCTCCCCTACCCTGGACGACGCAGGGCCAATTATGCGCCGCCCCATGGGTCTCCCGGTCGCGGCCGGCTATGACAGAGCCTGGATTCAAACCAGGATCTATAGTGGCACAGCTAGCACTGCGATGCAGTGCCTTAGACCACTGCACCACTCGGGATACCACAATGACACAGGGAGAACACTTCTCGAGTACCTGTAACTCCGTCACGTGATCCGACACTGATACGTACTGCTTGACATCAAGGAACTAGCAGAGAAAACTGAGCAAGGGAACACAGGGAAGTGAGGGCATAAATACACAGGTGAATCAGATAGCCACAGGTGACACCAATAGGCAGATAATTAGTCCCGACTGTGAGTGAGGAGGTGCCTATGGTTGTCGGAGGATGACACCTAGTGGGTCGCTCCGGAACTGCGACCCACTCCTGCAACACTTTTATTATAATGGTGATATTTTCACCCTTACCCTTGTATGTGGTGGAATGTGAATCCACAAACTGGCTACTTTGCCATGTAGGCTAATGCTTACAAAACAAAAAACAGTTTCTAAAACCACAAATCTAAATGCTCTGGTCTGTCCTAGGAGTGAGGGTAAACGTTAGGCATGTTCTCTGCTATCCACTTTCTGTTGAAATTATTATTTTATGTATAGGGGAGGGTCACTTATTAATTTTTTCAAGCGTTCAAGGAGGGTCCGGAAAAAATATATTTTAGGGAGGGCCATCCATTTTCATTTCAGAGAGGACCGATTTTCTCCAGGTGACCCTTATTATAAATAACGGAAGGCCACAGTGGTGTAGATTATGGCGATACGGATATCACTTAAATAAGTATGAAAAATGTATGCACTCACTAACTGTAAGTCGCTCTGGATAAGAGCGTCTGCTAAATGACTAAAATGTAAATGTAAAATTTAATAATCTGCAAGGTCAATCCGACGTCTGCAGTGGCCATACAGCATTTATTGCGATGTGGCCTCCGCCTAAGTCAGAGCATTCATACTTCTTGCGCTTCGCAGAAACAGAGCAGAGCTGTTGTGAAGGAAGTTGTCAAGGAAGTGAGTTTGTGTTTATATTGGACCTTCCGCCCCCAGGACCTCCCGCTTTTGACATTATCGATCATAGTCTGCTGCTGGAAAAACGTATGTGTCATGGCTTTACACCCCCTGCTATACTGTGGAGAAAGAGTTACCTGTCTAACAGAACACAGAGGGTGCCTCTCCACCATAATCAAGGTAGAATCAGGAATTCCCCAGGGCAGCTGTCTATGCCCCTTACTTTTTTCAATCTTTACTAACGACATGCCACTGGCTTTGAGTAGTGTGTCTATGTATGTGGATGACTCAACAATATACAAAGAGGGAAAATTGTAATTGGCACAGAACAGGGTAGCAAGGCTGGCCCTTGGATGTACACAGAGAGCAAACATTAATAATATGCATGTTAATCTCTCCTTGTTCAAAGTGGAGGAGAGATTGACTTCATCACTAGTTGTATTTGTGAGAGGTATTGACATGTTGAAAGCACCGAGCTGTCTATTTAAATGACTAGCACACAGCTCAGACACCCATGCATACCTCAAAACACATGCCACCAGAGGTCTCTTCACAGTCCCCAAGTCCAGAACAGACTATGGGAGGCGTGCAGTACTACATAGAGCCATGACTACATGGAACTCTATTCCACATCAGGTAACTGATGCAAGCAGTAGAATCAGATTGAAAAAACAGATAAATAGATAGTCACATAGGACCAATCCTCTCCTTAGCTTGCAGACTTGTAGGTTGACAAATAGTGTGATGAATCAGGCGGATGAATTCTTTGGACTTTCATGTTGTACTTTGTACTTTCTTACTGGAGATGCACCAAAAGACAGACTGTGTCATGTCTCAACAAAACAAATGACTTGTTTACACTTTGTGTGTGTGTGTGTACGTGTGTGTGTGTGTGTACGTGTGTGTACGTGTGTACGTACCTGTGTCTGTGGGTGTTTTGTGTGTCTGTATACATCTTCAGGCATCTGGACTTCAGGAGCTACAGGACATGAACAGGCTGAGGCATATGCTCACACAGATAACAATCAAACATGGGTAAACACAGCTACGCTGCTTTTTCTCAGTGATTTCCCTCCTTGAGATAATACCGGAAAGGCATGTGACATTTCAAAAGTTGATTCTCTGTTGAAAACACATCAGAGAAACTTAAATGCGCTCAGCTTGGCAGATTCAGTCATACCAGAATTATAATACCTCAGACGTTTGATCTTCCTTCACATCCTAAAGACATCCCCCCTACCGTTGGGCCGTTGGGCCCTTGAGCAAGGCCCTTAACCCCACAACATGATCTCCATCCAGAATTATACTACCTCATAAGTATGTTCTTTCTTTACATCCTAAAGACATTCCCCGACCATTGGGCCCTTGAGCAAGGCCCTTAACCCTACAACATGCTCTCCATCTAGGGGCACTGCACTGCAGCTTGACCCTGTGCTTGTCTAAACTGTATGTGTGAAGTGTGATGTGTGCTGTCTGGGGGTGGGGGGTGATTATGAACCTGTCCAGGACTCTCTTAATCAGAGCCCTGCTGGCTTTGGCAGCTCAGAGATAAAAAATAACTTGGCTTTTCAGTACATTTACATTTTAGTCATTTAGCAGAGGCTCTCAAAGGCTCTGCATGGTCAATCCAACATCTGCAGTGGCCGTACAGCATTTACTGAGATACGACATCTGCAGTCAGTGCATTTATACTTTTTGCGCTTCGCTGAGCAGAGCAGAGCTGTTGTGAAGGAAGTTGTAAAGGAGTTTGTGTTTATACAGGACCTCCCGCCCCCACCTACCATCAACCAATCATGTCAATGCGGATCTATACGGAGCTCTCCGCATTGTTACAAGATTTGGGTGACGCATGGCAGCTCAATTTGCCTCTGCATGCCTACGGAGGCTCTGCAACTGCGTCACACAATCCATACGGCGCCTCCGACCACATTTTCGGATCAAGCATAAATCGGCTTCTATCCAGAGCGACTTACAGTAGTGGTTCCCCGTTGGAATCAAACCCACAACCCTGGCATTGCAATTTCCATGCCTTACCAACTGAGCCACACAGGATCAGACAGCCACGGGCCTTAATAGAAGTAGGGAGACTCAAAAGAAATCTATCTGAAAAACACAGTGTGCTCAGCAAGAGCCACAAAGCCAATCACACATCAAAAGATCTGTCGCATGGTCTGTCTGACTTTCTCTCTCTCTCTCTCTCTCTCTCTCTCTCTCTCTCTCTCTCTCTCTCTCTCTCTCTCTCTCTCTCTCTCTCTCTCTCTCTCTCTCTCTCTCTCCTCTCTCTCTCTCTCTTTCTCTCTCTCTCTCTCTCTCTCTCTCTCTCTCTCTCTCTCTCTCTCTCTCTCTCTCTCTCTCTCTCTCTCTCTCTCTCTCTTCTCTCCTCTCTCTCTCTCTCTCTCTCTCAGGCCTTAGGATACAGAACCGATACAGATCTTACTTAGATTGTTCTGGTGGAAAATGCTTTTCCTCATGTCACGCTTTGGTTTCTTCTAATGTGGTCGTTCTTACTGTTCTTTCTATATGGACTTTAATCAGAAACAACAACAACGATGGGATTTGTAGTCATAAGCTTGACGCAGACATCCAGTTGAAGTGTACCAGTTTATTTTTGAAAAGTTTAATTACAGCCAAACTGTGTGTGTGTGTGTGTGTGTACGTGGGTGTGTGTGTGTGTGTGTACGTGGGTGTGTGTGACACTTGTGACTTAAGCTGTAAGGCAGTGGCAGTGGAAGGAGTTGTAGACGTGTGTAACATCCTGTCTCTGGGGCTTGATGCCAGGGGGTTATTGCTTTATATGTCATTTCAGTACTTGTTTAATATGTCATTTTATATTATCCCAGTGTACGTACATATAGCCCTATGACATAATCTACTCTACTGTTAATTCTCTTGCTCACAAGCTGGTGTCCATCATTCTGGAGAAGGTAGGTTGAGACAGACAGACAGACAGACAGACAGTGCTACTATTAAAAGGCTGTCCAAGGAAGTCCCTTACGTATCAGCTACACAGAGATACAATAACAGGCATGTCAGACTCAGCCAAGCTCAATACGAGCAGAAATAGGTTAATAACCTGGGATATAGATAAGGTATATTCACCCATGTGTGCAGATAAATGTACATGTAACGGTATGTAATAATCTCATTGTCACACATTCCACGTATTCCATCCCAACTCTTAACATTCTATGCATTCAGAGCATTCCCCTTGAGTCTGGAAATCTCTGTTAGTGTCCCAAATGGCACCCTATTCCCTACATAGTGCATGGTCATAGGGTTACATTTACATTGTTTACAAACATTGGAGTAAAAAAAAACACGTATATTTTGGGTTCTGATGTGGTACGACAGTTGAACTAAGCTCATGACGAATTTATAAGTTATATTCTTCAAGAATCAATGGGCACATATCATTAATTTATGAGTCGTAAAATAGATGTAGCAACTGCTGATTGCCCCTTTTAATCCTACCTTAATTCAACATCACCTGGTGATAGCCAGCTTGCACTGGGATTACTGTCTTTCTGCCTAATTCTCACTGCTGTGAGAGAGGCCTATACATCAGTCTGTGTGAAGATAGTACAAAAATTACCATAAACCTCATTTTAATCTTTAATTTGAAGCTTTTCTTCAATAATGTGCGTTATAAAGAGGCGACTGTTTATATATTGCTCAGTTTACTAAACTGTCTTTAGTTTACTAAATCACCTCTGTATAACGCACATTGTTGAAGAAAAGTTTCAAATTAAATCCCACCGCAAGATAAGGTTTATGGTATTTTTTGCACACTATGAAAATGTACAAAAATAAGTAATTCTATGCACTATGCATTTCACGAGGATTTTTGCATCACACATTGAAGTGTAAGAGGCCTCCAGTTTTTAAAATGGACTGGATCTTTATACTTACCACCTGGGTCCTGTTTCAGTAATAGTGAAATCAGACCTTTTTTATAGGAGTAGTTCAAACATGCTAATAATGGATCTTTGAGTACATAAAAAAAGGTTTGATATACTTCTACTGGTATGCCATCAAGCCCTGGGGTTTTTCCAGACTGAAAGGATTTAATTGCCTCAAGAACTCCCTCCTCTGTAAGTTGGCCTTCACACAGGTATTTTTGTACAATTGATAATTTGACATTATTATTATTATTATTAGGGCAAAAATCCTTAGAGTTAACAGGAGGAGACTGGAAAGAAAACATATGCTTCAAATATTTTGCATACTTTTTCAAAATATAATTAGGTGAATCATGGATGACTCCGTCATTTGTAACGAGTTTCTGTAAATTATTTTTGGTAGCATTTCTATGATGGAGATTCAAGAAAAAAGTGGTGCATTTTTCACAATTTTCCATCCAGTTTCTTTATTTTTGTAATAGATTACACTTGATCGTTCCAAATCTGTTTTATTGCTATCTACCTGTCCTGTTAGTCCCTCTATTTCCTTTATTAGTCTAATCTCTTTTGACCGAAACTGCTTTGTTTTAAAGATGAGTATTTAATTAATTGGCCTCTAAAGGTACATTTGAAAGTGTCTCATACAATAAGGGGATCTACTGTACCTATGTTCTGAAGGAAAACGTCCGTTATAAATTATTTTTACCAGCTGACACTCGCTGACACTCGTTGCCTCTGATTGGGAGTCACTCAGGCCAACATAGATATACAAAACATAGACTTACACACCCTGGCTCAACATAACATAGTCCCCAGAGCCAGGGCGTGACAGTACCCCCCCCCAAAGGCGCGGACTCCGGCCGCGCCAAACAACCACAACAGGGGAGGGACCGGGTGGGCACTCCGCCTCGGCGGCGGATCCGGCTCCGGACATGACCCAGGCACGGGTTGTGCTGGACTGACGACGCCCACCCCTGGCTTGATGCGTGGAGGAGGAACGGGCCGGACCGGGCTGACGAAGCGCACCACTGACCTGGTGCGGGGAGCTTGGATGGGCCGGACTGGGCTGGCGACGCGCACCACAGACTTGGTGCGGAGAGCAGGAACGGGCCGGACAGGGCTGACGAAACGCACCATAGACTTGGTGCGGAGAGCAGGCACGGGCCGTGCCGGACTGACGACGCACACCACTGGCTTGGTGCGGGAAGCTTGGATGGGCCGGACTGGGCTGGCGACGCGCACCACAGACTTGGTGCGGAGAGCAGGAACGGGCCGTGCCGGACTGACGACGCACACCACTGGCTTGGTGCGGGAAGCTTGGATGGGCCGGACTGGGCTGGCGACGCGCACCACATACTTGGTGCGGAGAGCAGGAACGGGCCGGACTGGGCTGTCGACGCACACCGTAGGTTTGGTGCGGGGAGCAGGAATAGGCCGGACTGGGCTGGCGATGCGCACCACAGACCTGGTGCGGAGAGCAGGAACGGGCAGAGCCGGGCTGACGAGACGCACCACAGACTTGGTGCGGGGAGCAGGAACAGACCGGACCGTACTAGGGACACACACCACTGGCCTTACACCGGGATCTGGAACGGGCCGGACCGGACTGGTAACACACCCCAGTACCTCTCGCCGTGCCTCTACACCTTCCATCCCCTCTTCTACCAGTGGCCCCCGTAACCTGGCGGCCTCCTCTGCAACCCCGCTGGACCGCTCCATAGCGGCCTCCTGCTGCCCCGACGTCGTGAGCCCCCCCCCTAAAAATTTTCTGGGGGTCTCTCCTCCCCGTGGGCCAGGCCTCCATCATTCTCGCCCACCTCTCGCTCCTCTGTCTCCAACCCTCGTCACTCAGCACCTCAATGGGCTTGACCCAGTCGAAGCTGCCACGGAGATCTGCCAGCGCTTTCCCTGGCGATGGCTCCTCGACTCGCTGCTTGGTCCAGTTGAGGTGGTTTCTTCTGTCACGATCGTCTAATGAGGAGGACCAATGCGCAGCGTTGAATGCGTACATATTATTTATTAAACAGATCACACGATCAAAAACAACGAACGAAACGTGAAGTCCTTCGATACACACAAACCAAAAGGAACAAGAAACCACAACACAAAGTGAAAAGACCGATAGTTAAATATGGCTCCCAATCAGAGACAACCAGCTGACACTCGTTGCCTCTGATTGGGAGTCACTCAGGCCAACATAGATATACAAAACATAGACTTACACACCCTGGCTCAACATAACATAGTCCCCAGAGCCAGGGCGTGACACCTATTAATACTTTTTTTTAAACTTTTGATGCCAAGAATGAAACTAGCTTGATTAATAATAATAATATAATAATATAATACTATTGATTAAGCCTCCTCCATGTACAATATATCTCACTAGGTCAGAGTTTGTTAGCCTCCATATATCCACTAGGACTAATGTGTCCATGATATTTGTGATCTCCTTAAGTGCTAGGGGTGATAGTTTGTAGTGTGATTTCCTTTACGGTCCATTGAAGTACTTCAAACCGTGTTATAATCTCCCACCATAATAATAGGATCGTTTGTTGCTTGTGAGCTCAATAGATTGTTATAAATATTTTCCTCACAAAAAAGTGTGGATCATCATTATTTGGACCATATAGATTAATGATCCAAATCTGTTTATCATCCAATAGCATATTCAAAAGGATCCACCTTCCTTGCGGATCTGTTTGGACAGTTTGCACATTTGACTCGAAATGATTATTAATTAATATCATCACCCCTTTTGAATTTCTTTGCCCATGACAGTTCCTTTTCCACACAACTTAATCTATAGACGTCAGTGGTGGTCGGTGCCGTTGATGCGGGAGCATGGCCTTATTTCTATTACAGCATATTGGATGACTGTCATTCATATTCCATTTACCTAGCTCAATGTAACATTGATAGGTTTAGGCTACTACGTGATACTCAAATTTTCCATATAACCATCATGAGGTTGCTCATCATGAGGGAGAGAGATAAAATAAATAAATAGGTATGTTGTAGGCCTCATTGCAGGGTTACTCACAACCAGGTCGTTATCTTGGAGTCTCTGAAGAGCTGGTTGTTAATGGAGAGCTTGTCCAACACCAGGTGCACTTTCTGGCCCTGTGCCCTGTGGTGTTTAAGAATAGGGTAAATAATGCGTCTACTCTCCACGATCTCTCAAGAATATTGTTCATTGATAGAGAAATTGGTTCCGCATAGCCGCGGGAAGTAGGGGTGCTGAGAATGCTGCGGCACCCCCTGAAAAAAATAAAAAATATATATTTTTTCTCACAAAAGTAGTGCACTGGACCTTTAATAGTCCTGTATTAGCGGACGATATAGCCATCTACAGTGCGGGCAAAACTTTTCTTCCAGCACACCCACCCCCCCACCCCCAAACTAGCACAGCACCCCCATATAATATAATAATATAATATGCCATTTAGCAGACGCTTTTATCCAAAGCGACTTACAGTCATGCGTGCATACATTTTTTTGTGTACGGGTGGTCCCGGGGATCGAACCCACTACCTTGGCGTTACAAGCGCCATGCTCTACCAGCTGAGCTACAGAGGACCACCCCATCCCCAAACTACTTCCCGCGGCTATGTCCTTCAGGTTCCCTCCTCTTCCCAGCACTGCCACTTTAATTTTGTAATGGGTTAGCCTGGCAAAAATAGGTCTCGGTCTGTCGGGAACTTTCCTGCCAAAAAGGTGGGCCCTTTGGTAATCCACATTTTCCACCTGTTCCTCCGTCATCAGGTAGTCTTCATTGTGCTCTTCCTCCACCCTGTCACGATCGTCGGATACAGAGGACCAAGGCGCAGCGTGGAAGGTGAACATATTTATTAAATAATGATTACACGAACAAAAATAACAAAATCGATACGTGACGTCCACAGGTGCAAAACACAAACCAACACGGAACAAGATCCCACAAACACTGTGGGAAAACTGGCTGCTTAAGTATGGTTCCCAATCAGAGACAACAAGCAACAGCTGATACACGTTGCCTCTGATTGAGAACCACACTGGCCAACATAGAACTACAAAACTAGAACGAAAAACAAATGAAAACTCACACCCTGGCTCAACATACTAGAGTCCCCAGAGCCAGGGCGTGACAGTACCCCCCCCCAAAGGGGCCGCGCCAACCAAACACCACAGGGGAGGGACCGGGTGGGCACTCCGCCTTGGCGGCGGATCCGGCTCCGGGCATGATTCCCACTCCCTCTCCAACCCCCCAAAGTACCCCTGGTCCGGTCTGACCCTGCTGGCCGGAGCTGGACTGAACACCGGTGGAGCGGATTGCTCTAGCTCCGGCGTGGAGCAGCTGACCGGTGCCGAACCAGGCTGTGCCGGACTGACGACGCACACCACTGGCTTGGTGTGGGCAGCAGGAACAGGCCGAACCGGGCTGACGATGCGCACCATAGGCTTGGTGCGTGGAGCAGGAACAGGCCGAACCGGGCTGACGATGCGCACCATAGGCTTGGTGCGTGGAGCAGGAACAGGCTGGGCCGGGCTGACGATGCGCACCATAGGCTTGGTGCGTGGAGCAGGAACAGGCCGGGCCGGGCTGACGACGCGCACCACAGGCTCGATGCGAGGAACAGGAACATGCCGGACCGTACTGGGGACACACACCACTGGCCCTACGCAGGGATCAGGAACGGGCCGGACCGGACTGGTAACACACCCCAGTACCTCTCGCCGTGCCTCTACACTTTCCCTCTCCTCTGTGACCAGTGGCCCCTTAACCTGGCGGCCTCCTCTGCAAACCCGCTGGACCGCTCTATCGCGGCCTCCTGCTGCCCCGTCGTCCACGGCGTGAGCCCCCCCTAAAAAATGTATGGGGGCCTCTCCTCCCCGTGGGCCAGGCCCAGTCGAGGTTGATGTCCTTTAGCGATACCTCTGGCGCTGGCTCCTGGACACGCTGCTTGGTCCAGTGTTGGTGGGATCTTCTGTCACGATCGTCGGATACAGAGGACCAAGGCGCAGCGTGGAAGGTGAACATATTTATTAAATAATGATTACACGAACAAAAATAACAAAATCGATATATGACGTCCACAGGTGCAAAACACATACCAACACGGAACAAGATCCCACAAACACTGTGGGAAAACTGGCTGCTTAAGTATGGTTCCCAATCAGAGACAACAAGCAACAGCTGATACACGTTGCCTCTGATTGAGAACCACACTGGCCAACATAGAACTACAAAACTAGAACGAAAAACAAATGAAAACTCACACCCTGGCTCAACATACTAGAGTCCCCAGAGCCAGGGCGTGACACACCCCTACTATAACAATATTGTGCCTCATGCTTCTGCATTTGATATCGTTTGTTTGTTATCATCCTGTAGTTTTGTGGCCTGGAGGGTTTCATTTTCTGCCTTTATTTGCTGTATTAAGCTGTTATTAGACTCCACCGATACTTTGAGGGCCTCTATTTCTGCTTTTGCTCCAGGGAGCAAATCCAGCTTTTTCAATTGCTCGTTCATGTTTGCCAAAGGAGCTCTGTCGTGTTTGAAGTATGTTGTTGGGTAACCTTCTTCAGTTTAACCGTCCATTGTGATAAAAAAGTTTGGTCGGCCACAACATCTCTGTCTCGCTGGAGGACAGTACTGCTCTTGCCCGCATTTTCTGTTGACTTAACATGCCATAGGATTTAGCTATAAAATTCTCAAAGTCTGGTATCTCTTTCAGTTTGCTCCCTTCTTTTAATTGATGGCTAAATTACAATTTTAAACAATCAATAATGAGACAGGTTTGGAGCTCAGTACATCACTGCCACCTACCACGTCACGTCTGCTCAATCTGATGATGATGAGACCATTATTAAAAATGACAAATATAAACTTCCCACTGTGCCAATGATAAAAGCTTCAATGTGAATACGTTATACTACTGAAACAAAGTTTAACGTGAGAAGATACATTCAGACCAGCCTTACTGATTGAACTTAACTACATTAGTCATACAACACATCATACATGTATGACACATACTGTACTGTAACCTTGTCATATAGCTGCTGGCATCATGTGAAACGGTTGTCTAGAAATGCTGGCATTACTAGTGGATCTTTGCTCTTGCCTGGGGTTTCATATCTCAGATGCTGAAACCCCTAGTACTGTATGTCTGGTTCCTCTCAAGGTTTCTGACATCCAGAGACTTTTCCCTCACCATTGTGCTTCTGCTTGCTTTTTAGGGTCTAGTCCGGGTAACTGTAAAGCACTTTGTGACAACTGTTGGGGCGTTATATATACATTTGATTGATTTATGGTATCCTCTGTGTCCTCTGCTCCATTCAGTTGGGTGTTTATCTATGAAAAAGGCTACCAGTCGACAGACACGGCCGTGGGTTCTGTCTTTACTAAGATGAAAGGGGTGGGCTACACCAAGGTGGATGGAGAGGAGAGGGTCTGGGACATGGCTGACTACGTCTTCCCTGAACAGGTGGGTCATTGGCTAATGTCTTTCTTGAACAGGTGGCTGAGTGTGGACTAACAGCACTAGTAAGTACTGTATTGAATGAAAAACGTAATTAATGACCTGAAAGGTCACAGATCATTACACCCTCTAGGAACTGAGCCTCACAATACATCTACCAGTGTGCTGTAATAGTAGTGCAATAGTTATGCGTAATAAAGTACTACAGTGAGGTTCATGCAGGGAAGTCAGACAGATGGTGTCTGACAAACTGAAGAAGAAGAAGAAGAAGAAGAAGAAGAAGAAGAAGAAGAAGAAGAAGAAGGAGGAGGAGGAAATGAAGAAGGTGAAGAAGAAGAAGAAGAAGAAGAAGAAGAAGAAGAAGAAGAAGAAGAAGAAGAAGAAGAAGAAGATGATGACCTGTGACATCCTGATATCATTGTCAACAAGCAGGTGTGAGAGTGAAACTGTACCTAACTTTCATGAGTGGTTCCTTTGCACGCTTCCTGATCCTGCACACACATTAGGCAAATACAGAGACAAGCAGGAGAGTCTCTGTAAACACAGTGACATTGTTTGCCTAAGTGTAGTCAGCTCATGTTTACCATGACTAAGCAATGAAGAGATACAAAGAAGACACCACTGTTTACGCTGAGGGGTGTGGCCATGATGGGTCTATTTAATTCAGAACCGGTTTGACTGATGGTCAGTAGTATGGAGATCAATGAACAAACACAGCAAGAAGAAGGTCAAAAACACAAGATTATACATCCTGTGATCTTATATCAGTATCTATTTGCCTATTCAAGGTATCTACAGTTGAAGTCGTACATTTACATACACTTAGGTTGGAGTCATTAAAACTCGTTTTTCAACCACTCCACAACTTTCTTGTTAACAAACTATAGTTTTGGCAAGTTGGTTAGGACATCTACTCTGTGCATGACACAAGTAACTTTTCCAACAATTTTTTACAGACAGATTATTTCACTTATAATTCATTGTATCACAATTCCAGTGGGTCAGAAGTTTACATACACTAAGTTGACGGTGCCTTTAAACAGCTTGGAAAATTCCAGAAAATGATGCCATGGCTTTAGAAGCTTCTGATAGGCTAATTGACATCATTTGAGTCAATTGGAGGTGTACCTGTGGATTTATTTCAAGGCCTACCTTCAAAATCAGTGCCTCTTTGCTTGACATCATGGGGAAATCAAAAGAAATCAGCCAAGACCTCAGAAAAATAATTGTAGACCTCCACAAGTTTGGTTCATCCTTGTGAGCAATTTCCAAACGCCTGAAGGTACCACGTTCATCTGTACAAACAATAGTACGCAAGTATAAACACCATGGGACCACGCAGCCGTCATACCACTCAGGAAGGAGACGCGTTCTGTCTCCTAGAGATGAACGTACTTTGGTGCGAAAAGTGCAAATCAATCCCAGAACAACAGCAAAGGACCTTGTGAAGATGCTGGAGGAAACAGGTACAAAAGTATCTATATCCACAGTAAAACGAGTCCTGTATCGACATAACCTGAAAGGCCACTCACCAAGGAAGAAGACACTGCTCCAAAACGGCCATAAAAAAGCCAGACTACGGTTTGCAACTGCACATGGGGACAAAGATCGTACTTTTTGGAGAAATGTTCTCTGGTCTGATGAAACAAAAATAGAACTGTTTGGCATTAATGACCATCGTTATGTTTGGAGGAAAAAGGTGGGGCTTGCAAGACGAAGAACACCATCCCAACCGTGAAGCACGGGGGTGGCAACATCATGCTGTGGTGGTGCTTTCCTGCAGGAGGGACTGGTACACTTCACAAAATAGATGGCATCATGAGGAAGGAAAATTATGTGGATATATTGAAGCAACATCTCAAGACATCAGTCAGGACGTTAAAGTTTGGTCGCAAATGGGTCTTCGAAATGGACAATGACCCCAAGCATACTTCCAAAGTTGTGGCAAAATGGCTTAAGGACAACAAAGTGAAGGTATTGGAGTGGCCATCACAAAGCCCTGACCTCAATCCTATAGAAAATATGTGGGCAGAACTGAAAAAGCGTGTGCGAGCAAGGAGGCCTACAAACCTAACTCAGTTACACCAGCTCTGTCAGGAGGAATGGGCCAAAATTCACCCAACTTATTGTGGGAAGCTTGTGGAAGGCTACCCGAAACATTTGACCCAAGTTAAACAATTTAAAGGCAATGCTACAAAATACTAATTGAGTGTATGTACACTTCTGACCCACTGGGAATGTGATGAAAGAAATTAAAGCTGAAATAAATAATTCTCTCTACTATTATTCTGACATTTCACATTCTTAAAATATAGTGGTGATCCTAACTGACTTAAAACAGAGCATTTTTACTAGGATTAAATTTCAGGAGTTTAAATGTATTTGGCTAAGGTGTATGTAAACTTCCGACTTCAACTGTACCTGAAGATTACCTTGTCTGTTATCATAATATATGGTATCTGTTAACTTATTCAAGGTATTTACCTGAGTCTCATGGTGATTTCCAAAACAATGTCATTGATACTGGTTATACAGTATTGATTTAGTGATTCAACATTGTATTACATCCAAAGGTATTTATTTTCTAGACATTGAAATAGGCAGTATATTGAGCAGTTTTGTAGTAGTAGTAGTAGTAGTAGTAGTAGTAGTAGTAGTAGTAGTAGTAGTAAAAGCTATCTTGTACTACTGTAACTACATAGACATGCCCTAATGACATTCATCCACAAAGAAATGATCCTATCTCTAATTGCATTATCAAGTAGCTGCCATTATGGATCTTGTTATAACATTGACAGGAATTGATGCAATACCGTCTGTCTTTGCATGATAATAACCACTTCCCGAAGTGGTCACAGTCAGTGACTTAGCATCGTGTGACCGAATTACACAAGCATGCCATCCAGACCTGTGTTTAAATACTATTTAAGATCTTTCAAAGACTTTGTGTTTGCACTTTGGAGACGTTAGACTTTTCTGTTGATTCCATTGCAACAGGGAAGCTCAATCAAGCACAGCTAAAGTGTCAATCAAGCAGAGCTAAATGACGTCAAATTGTATTTGAACCTAGGTCTGATGCCATCTAATGCTGTTACCCAGGCAGGAAGGCTCCAGTACCAGTCCTTATTAATGCAGGGCCACATGTCCTGTGCTTTATATGGCCTTTACATATGAATTAGTTTACATGAACATGAATAGAATAAAACAGGAGAGCGAGGGTCATAGAAATGCAATTACTAGAACAAGAAAAAGTCCCTTAGACCAGGGCTATTTGACTGCACCCTCATGTAATTCAGTAATTCTATTCCATGGCAGGGGCTATATGTCTGTTACCAAAACAACAGCGACAAAAGGTTTGTAACGTAACATGGAGAGATGACCTGCAGGTCTGTGAAAGGGTCAAGTAATAACTTTTTTAATGACAACTGATTTCACCTCATGACCTTCCGACGTGATTACGTTTTGTCAGGTATACTCCCCCTCTGGCCTCTAGGTCACCAGGCTGCTCTTTATTACGCACACCTGTCACCATCGTTACGCGCACCAGCGCCTCATCAGACTCACTCATCAGACTCACCTGGACTCCATCACCTTCCTGATTACCTCCCCTATATATGTCACTCCCTTTGGTTTCTTCCTAGGCGTTATTGATTCTGTTACTCTGTTCCTGTCTGGACGCTACTCTTGTTTTGTTCCATGTTTATTTATCATTAAATGCACTCCATGTACTTGCTTCCCGACTCCCAGCGTACATTGTTACACATTTACAGGTCAAACTATATCCAGTAGGGTAGCAGACCCTGTTCCCACAGAGAATGGAGGCTTCGATATATATATATATATATATATATATATATATATATATTGTGGCAGATCAGGGTGTTGGGTCAAGACGTTTACACAGATCAGACACGGACAGAGTATGATTAGCTCGGTTTCAAGGGTGTTTATTAATAAAATAATCAAAAGAAAAGGTTAGGTCTCCCCCATGAGACCCTCTCCAACTACACGGAAGTTACCTTACTTCCCCCAGTCCTTCCCCATGTGCTGCCCTTCTGGCAGCTTTATGGGCCTTGCACAGCTGGTGAGCAATCTGCCCTTAATTACTCACCAGCTCCCAATCAGCCCCAATTAGTCCTGTCCGGGGAGCCCGTCGAGACCTGTCACGTCCAGCAGATGGAGCCACCGCCATCTGTTACCAGGCCTCGACGATACTCCCCCTGGTGGCTGACCTGCTGTACGCCCTCCCCATCGTGTATCTGGGACAGAACGGCCCCTAGTCCCGTATCACATGCATCCGTCTGGACCACTATCGGCACCTGGAAATCGGGCTTACGAGAATCGGATGGGAGCACAGCGCTTCCATCAGACGGCTGAACGCCGCTTCTGTCTCGTCCGTCCATTTCACTGTTTTCAGGAGGCGGGCCCTGGTTAGATTGGTAAGGGGGGAAGCTATAGCCGCAAAGTTGGGGATAAACCGGCTATAGTATCCTGCCAGTCCCAGGAAGGACTTGACCTGTGTCTTGGTGCGTGGAACGGGCCAGTCACGTACCGCGTGAACCTTCCTCTCCTGGGGCTTGAGGTTCCCTCGTCCGATCAAATACCCCAGGTACTCCACCTCCTCGAACCCTAGCTTGCATTTCTTGGGGTTTGCGGTCAACCCGGCTTGTCTGAGCTCGTCCAGCATTGCCTGGAGGCACGTCAGATGCTCCTCCCAACCTTGGCTGTGGATGATGATATCATCCTGATAGGCCGCTGCGTACTGCTGGTGGGGTTGAAGCACCCTGTTCATCAGTCACTGGAATGTGGGCGGTGCTCCGTGGAGACCGAACGGGAGCACCCGGTACTAGTACAGACCGTCTGGTGTCGAGAACGCCGTCTTCTCCCGGGAGGAGGCTGCCAATAGTACCTGCCAATATCCTTTGTCAGGTCAAGGGTGCTGATGTACCGGGCCTTTCCCAATCGGTTGATTAGCTCGTCCACCCTCGGCATAGGCTAGGCGTCGAATACGCTTATGTTGTTCACACCCCAGAAATCATTACAGAAGCGGAGGCTACCGTCCGGTTTGGGCACCAACACGATGGGGCTGCACCATGCACTGTGGGACTCTTCAACGACCCCCATCCTCAGCATAGCCTCCACTTCTTGTTTCACGGCCTTCCGTCGGGCCTCCGGAATTCGATACGGCCTCTTTCTTACCGTTTTCCCGAGCTGGGTACGGATGTGGTGTTCAATGAGGGTTGTGCGGCCCGGCTTCTCTGAGAACACCGCCGTGTTCCGTGTTCTCCGGGGCTCTTGCTTCTGGGCCGGGTCGAGGTCCTCACCGCTCGGGACCACCACTGGTACCGTTGGCGTCCTGGCCGCACAGGCGAGGGGTCGTCCCCGCTCTCTTCTTCGGCCGGCTCGTATCTTTTTATTCAACTCGTGCCCCCATAGGGCCGCAAACAGCGGACAATCCCGTCCCACTAGGATGTGGTCCTCTGTAGCTCAGCTGGTAGAGCACGGCGCTTGTAATGCCAGGGTAGTGGGTTCGATCCCCGGGACCACCCATACACAAAAATGTATGCACGCATGACTGTAAGTCGCTTTGGATAAAAGCGTCTGCTAAATGGCATATTATTATTATAGGTACCGGCAGCTCTGGTACTGCACCCACTATCATCTGGCAGCTCCCTTGTGAGGTCACGATGTTGGTCCATACGGCGGGATACCGCTTTGTGTCACCTTGAACACAGGAAATTGACATCTCCCTACACCATTTGGTCTCCTGGTTCAGCAGGCTCGTGGTTACGAGCGTAACCATGCTTCCGGAGTCTAATAGCGCTTCCATGTCGTGTCCGTCAACCTTCACCGGTACCATGGGTGCAGTTGATTCATGGTGCGCCCAACAGGCGTGACACACTTGACATCTGGTGCTAGCTTGTGGCATCGACTCCTCTCGAGCAGGGCAATTCCAGGCAATGTGCCCCCGGGCGCCACACTCAAAACACCTCCGTTGGTCTCCATCTACCTGGGGTCGTCGGTGGCGGGTCGGCCCTTCCCCAGCCGTCTCTCCACGTGTTTGCGGTCCCTTGGCACTGCCGACTGTCGGTTCGGGGTACACCGCGGTGGGGTTGTCCTTCCGTCCCCTCGCACAGGTCGCCCTCAGTAGGGCCTGAGTGTTCTGATGCATTTCCACGGCTTCCAGGAGGCCCTCCAAGGTCTGGGGCGCGCATAGGCTCACTGCCCTCTTTATGTCGTGAGGTAGCGCCCATACGAAGCGTTCCAGGACCACTTTGTCGAGGAGGGAGAGTGTGGATACGTCGGTTAGGAGCCATGACCTGGTGACGCGCAGAAGGTCGCTCATCTGGGCTCGGGGGGGATGCGTCGGGTACGAACCTCCAGTCGTGGAACCGTTGAGCCCGATGGGCCAGGCTGTACCCGTAGCGGCTGAGTATCTCCTGTTTGAGTCCGTCGTAGTTAGCCGCCTGTTCGTCGTTCAGGTCCCTATACGCCTTTTGGGCATTCCCAGAGAGGAATGGGGCCAGCAGACTTGGCCACTTCGGCCTTGGCCATCCTTCCCGTAGCGCTGTCCGTTCAAACGTACAGAGGTATGTTTCAATGTCATCGTCTTCCGTTAGCTTGATTAAAAACTGGTTGGGATGGGATTCAGGAGACGCTCCTCCTTGCAGCTTCCTTACTTCCTCCACGAGGCGGACGTTTTGTAGTCGCTGTTCCTCCAGCGTTCGTTCCTGAACCGCCTGTTGTGCTTGTTGGGCCCGGACGAACTAAGCTATCAACTCGTCCATGCTGATGCTGTGTAAACGTCAACCCTGATCTGACCACGTTATCAAAATGCCCGCATTCTCCACCACTTGTGGCAGACCAGGGGGTTGGGTCAAGACGTTTACACAGATCAGACACGGACAGAGTATGAGTAGCTCGGTTTCAAGGGTGTTTATTAATAAGATAATCAAAAGAAAAGGTTAGGTCTCCCCCATGAGACCCTCTCCAGGATACCATCTCCAACTACACAGAAGTTACCTTACTTCCCCCAGTCCTTCCCCATGTGCTGCCCTTCTGGCAGCTTTATGGACCTTGCACAGCTGGTGAGCAATCCGCCCTTAATTACTCACCAGCTCCCAATCAGCCCCAATTAGTCCTGTCCGGGGAGCCCGGCGAGACCTGGCACATCCAGCAGATGGAGCCACCGCCTCGTGATGTATACTCCATCTGTTACCAGGCCTCGACGAGTCTCCCCCTGGTGGCTGACCTGCTGTACGCCACAATATATATATATATATATATATATATATATATATATATATATATATATATATATATATATATATATATATATACATACAGGTGAAATTCAAATACAAATTCGATATGCTTTAATGGCATTAATAACAAGGTCAATGTTGCCAAAGCGAAGTGATACACATAATAATTATGAGAACAACAGCGACAACAATAAGAATAGTGGCTATAATACTAAAGAAAAGTAAATGGCCATATCTCTTTAAACTGTATGATTGTCACGTTTAAAGACACAATTATAGTCTTTCTAGCCCTGTTTATACGTGGTGCTAACATGGGTCCTTTGTCCTGATCTTGTCTACATTATGATTATGCATTTCCAGAAATGTTTCTGTTATCCGTCCACTGTGTCTGCATTGTGACCAGATTTCCTGATTCCTTCCTTTATGCAAATTATTTCACAGGTATTCTTTCAAAATAATATTTATTTATTTATTGTAAGACACATTGATGTAATCAGTCAATGTTGCCACCTGTCAATGATTTTAGAGGGCTGAATAATGAAGATTTAAATGGTTTTTCTCTCTCTCTTCAAATCCAGAAATGCTCAGTCCGCCTCAGGATTCCAACTGAAGGTTCTGGTACTAGAAGTCAGGGCAGTTAAAGGAGCGGCCACACGGCTGTAATCACGGATAAATCTCCGATAGAAATTCGCAAACCCCAGAAACCTCTGGAGCTGCAATCTCGTACCGGGCTGGGCCCAATCCAGAACCGCCCTAACCTTCTCTTGGTCCATCCTAATCTCTCCCCTGGAGATGATGTACCCGAGGAAGGATGTAGTGTGGGCGTGAAATTCACACTTCTCGGCCTTCACAAACAGGCGATTCTCCAGCAATCGCTGCAGAACCTGCTTGACATGCTGGACGTGGCTGGAAGGCTCCTTAGAGAAGATAAGAATGTCATCCAGGTAAACAAACACAAAAAGACCGATCATATCTCTCAGGACGTCATTCACCATACTCTGGAACACTGCTGGAGCATTGGTCAGTCCAAACGGCATCACCTGATACTCGAAATGACCCATCGGTGTATTGAAACCAGTTAACCACTCGTCCCCCTCTCTGATCCGGACCAGATGATACGCATTGCGTAGGTCCAGCTTGGTGAACACAGTAGCACCCTGTAAGGAGTCGAAAGCAGAGCTCATCAAGGGCAGGGGATACTTGTTCTTGACCGTGATATCATTCAACCCCCGATAATCAATACAAGGTCGAAGAGAGCCATCCTTCTTACTCACAAAGAAGAATCCTGCCCCCAGGGGTGATGACGAGGGACGAATGAGACCAGCAGCTAGGGACTCCTTTATGTAGGTCTCCAAAGCTTCACGTTCAGGTCGGGAGATGCTGTATAACCGTCCCTTGGGATAGGCAGCTCCAGGGAACAGGTTTATGGCACAATCATATGGTCGGTGGGGAGGGAGTGACAGAGCCCTCTGCTTACTGAACACTTCCCCCAACTCGTGATATGTTTCAGGAACCAGGGACAAATCTGGGGGGTTAGCCTCAATGACCTGACTGGGAACAGAATGGGAACAGGCAGTCTTGAGGCAGTTAGCATGACAATCTGGAGGCAGGACCTCTCCACTAATCCTGTGTGGTGGACAATGATCGACGCGTTATGGTCCACCTCCTGACCCGACTGGGAACCGAGAAGCTGATTGATTGGACGGGCCCCATTGCTTCTCCCTCCTTCTCTCTCGAACTCTGTTATCCACCCGAATATACAAAGCTACCAAACTGTCCAGGTCACTAGGCTCCGGATAGGAGATCAGCTCATCCTTGAGTTGCTCCGACAACCCCTGATAAAAGGCCGCTTGCAGTGACTCTTCATTCCACCCACTCTCCACAGCCAATGTCCTGAATTCGATTACGAAGTCGGCAACGCTGTGAGCTCCTTGGCGAAGAGAAAACAGGCGCTTAGCTGCATCCTTACCTCGGACTGGATGGTCAAACAGCTTCCTCATCTCTGCCGTGAACTCCTGGTATGACGCCATGCAGGTGTCCTGTCGTTCCCATACGGCTGAAGCCCACTCCAGGGCTCTACCACGCAGCAATTCAATAACAAAGGCTATCCTAGCCTTGTCTGTGGCGTACGAGTGGGGCTGTAGATCGAACACTAATCCACACTGCATAAGAAAGGAACGGCATCTTTCCAAATCCCCTTCATACTTATCAGGCGTCGGAACCTTTGGCTCAGGGAAGGGCACAGCTCCAGAAGCGGCAGGCGAAAGGGGTGAAACCGGTGGTGGATTCTCCACCGGCAAACTGAGCTGAGCCTGGATCTTCGTCAGAGTGGTCGAAAAGTTCCGAACCGACAACGCTATCTCCTGTAGCGCCGTGCTGTGTTGTCCCAACATCCTTTCCTGATGGGTAATGGCATGGCGAACAGAGTCCAGGTCCGCTGGGTTCATTTCTGGCCGGATCGTTCTGTCACTTTTTTCTAAGCCAGAACCCAGAAGCAGACCAGGACAAGGTGAGTTGAACGAAGGTGAGTATTTATTAACAGATTCAAAAAAAGACGGAGCGGGCGGCGGAGATGAGTTGGTGGAGGTGAAGTGGCAGATCCAATGATGGCTCGGCAGCCGCCGACAACCAGGCAGGGGTTGGGTGAAGGTTCCGGGAGAATGACTGTAGACAGAAAAAAACAGAGGTAAGTACACGGCAAGCCAACAAGGTGCAAAACAACAAAACTAACGCTAGTAACTCAGAGGCTGATACGCTGACAAACATACTGTTCATGGCTAACGATCCGGCAGGGAATGGATGTCAGGTCAGAGCTTATGAAGGGATGATGATCAGGACCAGGTGTGCCGAAGCTGATGAGAAGCAGGTGCGGGTAATCGAGAGATCACCCGCCTAGCAACGTCGCCCGG